>NC_090838.1:84659263-84962294 GCF_028021215.1 Eschrichtius robustus
TGAAAGCAACTTGGAGTCTTTGGGTTTAATTCACTTTTGGGTAAATACATAGCTAAATCAAATTCATATTTCCTTCCGAAAAGGTGTCTCTTCCCCTGCTTCTGTCCCAGGATGGCAGCTGCAGAGGGAGAAACTGATGGATTCTTCTCGTATGTGGTGGGGCCACTGCACTCATCTAACCTTTGGTCCATAGAGGGTGTTGGTTGGGCTGGGGCTGACCTGGTCCTGTCTTTAAACATCATCACTGGGCACCACTGGGTCTGGCTGGCCCTTCTGTCCTTTGGGACCACCACAGCTCTGATCTCCTTGGCCTTTCAGATCCTCTCAATATCAGCCTTGTCTGTCACCCGTTCCCAGGCTTTGTGATGATGACCTCATGGCAGGTCAGCTCCCAGCTACACCTGTTTCTCCTCTGTGGGCACATAGGAGCACTGGGCCTTTTCAGGCCACGTGGGAGCAGAGGGAGAGGCAGGGGTGTTTACCTGGATACCCCCCAGCCTTTCTGGTGTGGATGAGGAACAGCACACAGGATCTTCTCAGACCCTAGCTCAGCCCCTACTTCTCTCAGAGCCCTTCCCATCTCGCCCTCTCGTTCTCACCAGGCTGGGGGTTTCTCCTCCCACCTCTGCCAGGAGGGGTTGTAAGCAGCTCTTTGCAGGAAACTGCCCTCAGCAGGAAGCCCCTTTCCTTGTCACTTTAGCAAAGCTATATTGTAACTAACTTTTAACCAGGCACCCCATGCTCTACCCATCTCCGGCCGAGCACACCTTTCAAATCTTTTAATCACACAATACCTTGCCCAACTCGTTGGTTCTTTCCATAGATCAAAGAAGTAGGAATGAAGAATAAGTAATTAACAGATGACTGGATCTCTTCCCTAGCTTCCCCTTCAGTAATCTCGCGAACAAATGGTGTGACCAAACCGTGTGAACAAGATAACGTCTGGAGGAACATCACAGGGAGTCCACGGGCGTGCGTGCAGGAGGGGCTGGCGACGACTCTGACCTCCTATCTCAATGCTTAACTGAGATTACTTCTGGTCCTTCCTTTAAAACTTTCACAGCCAAGCAGAATCTTGGGAGGTGGTCCTTTGGGGACACGGAGTCCACCAGCTCCCCAGATTGCCGGCATTCTGATCAAAGACAACGTTCCCCTCTACCAACGTTTATGAACTTGACTCTGTAAGTGGCAAGCAGCAGGACCCGATTCATTCGGGAACAGGATGGGGACGCACCCCTCTTCTCTCTGCATCTCTCCCTCAGCCACTCTCCTTGCTGCCAGAGGGCGTCTCCCCTGCTTCCCGAGGCTTCAGGAAGCTTCTGAACCGACGTCCTCACCTGCTCCTCATTCAGGCTTACAGCAAACCCCACGGTCAAGCTAGCCAGGTCTTTCTTGCTCTTGATCGATTCAGGGAGCTTTTGGAATCTGAAATAACGTGTGTCCTCTCTTGCCAAAGCCTGACTTTAAAGATGTTTCCCTGTGACCTCTGAAAATGTCAGTTTTGACATGCAGATATCTTCCTAGCAGTCTCCTGATGACCCACAGCCGGCTTTGGGGTCGTGAGTCGGACGCAGTTGTGCAGAGCAAGTCACGCTCCCGCTCTCCACTTGTGTGTGGAGGTGACTGTCTTTGTGGACGAGGCACCCTGTTCTCCTTCTTTAGCCCATCTCTGAGCTAAAGAAGGCCAGATCTGACTGTTCTCAGCAGCCTTTCTCTACTTCGTCACCGCCCAGGATGCTGTAACTAAACATGCCCTTCAAGAATGGCCTCAGGCTCACCCAGCAAATCCTTGTTCATTCACCCACTGGGTCTCCATGCAGCCTTTATTGAGGACTCGCTATGGGTGTGGCTGTGAGAACCCAGAGACTAAGACAGAAGAAAGCCTTCAGGTTGCTTGAAGGGGCACAGAAAGTGCAGACAAGACCAGTAGCAACTGTGCTTAAGTGGCAGTTCCCACATAACCGGGAAGAACAGGTCCCAGGAATCAAGGAAAAGCAAGACTGGGGGGTCTAGTTTCTTGGCTCCTACGCAGAAGAAGGCTGAGCAGTATTTACCCTTGCTAAGGGCCATGGGCTTTACGCCCAGTACAAGTCTGAGATTTTGCCTCTGGGGACCACTGTTCCACCGGGGCTGGGGCCAGAGTGTGTTTCCGACACTGGCCGCCTGGCTGCCGACCTGGAAGGCAGGTTGCTGTCCTATTCCACCCCCTGATGTGCTTTAGGCAGGGCAGGTGCCTCGGATGAAACCACTCAAGCCATCGGATGTGGCAGGCCTGCTTTCCAATGCCAACAGAAGTTAAGGAAATTACACAGGGCCCCAAAGGAGCTCTTTGAGAGCTGGGTTATTGTGAAATGCGAAGTGGGGTTGCCTCTGGGAGGCTAAAAGAAACTTGTTTCACTTTTCTTTGGCCTTTGGAAGCATCAGCCTCGGCAGCGTTCACTGCTGCCAAGATGAGCTTTCCGTTGAGAGTCGGGTTCCCCAAATTGTGTTGAAAGGTGACATGGTTTTCCTCACCCCAGCAGGGCCTTAGCATGACACCAAGTGTGTGTGTGTATGAGTGTGTGTGTATGTGTGTATGAGTGTGTGTATAAGTGTGTGTATGAGTGTCTGTGTGAGTGTATAAGTATGTATGAGTGTGTGTGTGTATGAGTATGTGTGTGTATACGAATGTGTGTGAGTATGTGTATGAGTGTGTGAGTGTGTGTATAAGTGTGTGTGTCTGTGTGAGTGTATAAGTATGTATGAGTGGGTGTGTATGAGTATGTGTGTGTATGAGTATGTGTGTATGTGTATGAGTGTGTGAGTGTGTGTATAAGTGTGTGTGTCTGTGTGAGTGTATAAGTATGTATGAGTGTGTGTGTATGAGTGTGTGTATGAGTGTGTGTGTGTATGAGTGTGTGTGCATAACATGTGCACATGGAATTCTTTTTGCACATCTCTTAAACACTGTCCCCAACACAGAAGAGTGTGGTTTTTTTTTTTTCTTTTTTGCTGCTTTCGCCTCTGCTGCTTTTAGCCTAATTTTTCTTAGGTTTTAAAATGTGTGTTAGAGATATCTCAAAGCCCTTTCCTCCAAATTCTGAGATGTTCCTCAGTGGGCAACGGAAGGGTGGTGTGGATGTGGGCAATGGTGAAGATGCACAGAAGTATTTATTAAGGGTGCCAATGCTGAATATTGGAAAAGCTGCGCATTCTGCAATATGTCTTACCACTTCGATGTCCAAACATGCGTGCTGTATTTTAAACATTTTACGTTACTAAAAATACAATTAAACATTAAACTAATATTTAATATTAGTATTAAAAATATTTGCTGGGTTGTATCGGTAGAACTGACAGTGTCTTACTACCTCATCTTCACCATTAATTTTTTTTAGTAAGACTTAGAGTCTTAATATGGCCAAGGAAAGAACGTCCTAATGAGATGATTATCTTCTTCTGATGTTCCTGCTTTATAGAACTCGATCCTCTTTCCTGGAGTTTGGTGAGAATAAGGGAGCATGTGTCTGTCCGGTAACAAAGGTCCCTGTGTTTGACAGCCACAGGGCCAGGACGGGAATGGTGTCAGTCGGAAAGTGAGATTTGTTCATTTATTTGTACGAATCCCAAGAAGCCGGGCGGTTTTGGTCACCGTATATGAATCAGAGAGAAAAGATCCATCTCATCTTCCAGCCAAAAATAAATAAATACATAAGTAAAAGAATGCATTCAAGTCCTTTGAACAAATCAGAACAGCTAATGTTTTTGACTGCTCATTGCATGCCTGTCTCCATTCTAAGGGCTATGCACAAAGTCACTTGTGTCTTCTCACAATTGCCCTCTGTGGTCCACGGTTGTATTCTTTTCACCCCCATTCTACAGATAGAGCCACGAGTGGAAGACCAGCCTGCCCAGAGCTGCACAGCTAATAAGCAGCTAAGTTGGGACTCTCCCCCAGCAGTGTGGTCCAGGCCTGACTCCCTTCTGGCGACCACCTTCACAGAGGATGTGAGAGGCAGGTGCATTTGATGTCATATTTTGTCCTGGGCCCGTGTCCATCCATTTCCCCGCAGTCTGCCAAGATTAGAGCTGGAGAAAAATTCTCTAGTTCTCTCTTTAGAATTCTAAGAGTGGGGGGCGTGGGGGGTGGTTCGGGGGGCTTCTAAGTGGGCACTCGCCTGCTGCTCCCTGTGGTCCACTCTGCCCCCCTGGGTGACAGCATGGGGCTGCTGTACCAGCAGCACTTGGGCAGACCACACGTGGGTCCAGGGGTCCAGGGGTAGCGGTGGGATGCTTTATCTTTTATGCTCTGGGGCTCTTGATAGGATTCTTTATTTTACTGCTTTTCAAATCCTTTGCATTAGGTTGTACAGGAAGGAAGAAAGCCTTGTAGTTTTTTTTTTTTTTTTTTTTTAAATTTATTTATGGCTGTGTTGGGTCTTCGTTTCTGTGCGAGGGCTTTCTCTAGTTGCGGCAAGTGGGGGCCACTTCATCGCGGTGCGCGGGCCTCTCACTATCGCGGCCTCTCCTGTTGCGGAGCACAGGCTCCAGACGCGCAGGCTCAGTAGTTGTGGCTCACGGGCCCAGTTGCTCCGCGGCATGTGGGATCTTCCCAGACCAGGGCTCGAACCCGTGTCCCCTGCATTGGCAGGCAGACTCTCAACCACTGCGCCACCAGGGAAGCCCAGCCTTGTAGTTCTGATCCGCGTCCTTCGGAGGCTGGTGTGGGTCTGTATCTGGAGTCGTTTGGACACACCTGCAGAGCATGCAAGGGCACCCAGGAAGTGGCAACCAGAACAGACCTTGCCTTCTAGGGGTCGCCCTCACCCCACTTCCAGGAACAGGCTGGCTGCAGCCTCGGGACTTGATGTTTCCAGGAAAGCGGAAAGGCGATGCTTGCGTCTGTGCGGAAACACCTAGCACGGGGAACACTGACCTCTGTGGAATCTTCCTAAGTTGAGCAGAGCAGTTCAGCTTGGCCAGCCCGTCTTCCTCCCGACACTCGTCCCCCCAGCACTCCCTGGAGGGTTCTTCCTGTGCTCCCGAGGCTGAGGTGTGGGCCCCAGGCTCTGCTCTGTGCTGGCACAGCCCATGGAGCAGAGGCTGCATGTCACAGCCGTCCCAGTCTGGCCCCGATTTGTCCCTACTCGCCTCCCTCCCCTTGTGTGGAAGAGGGGCGACCAGTCTGCCCAGAGCTGCTGACAGAGGCAGCAGAGGCAGATGCGTGGGAACTTGGCCACGGGTCCTCTAACTCCGGTGGCCAGGACACGTGGGCCACACGGACCCCAGATCCTCTGGGTCCTACCCGCACGAGTGATGACCACAGAAGCAAGGCGCTCGCTACAGCTGCAGGAAGAAGAATGCTCTTCCCCACCACCAATGATTTAAGAATAGAATTCACTGGCTCTGCGGCTGTTTCTCAGCGATGATGCCATTTTCCACGCCCCTCCTCTCACCAGAGCCCCGCCCATCCCCTCCCCCCCCCCCAAGCCCACGTGTAAGCAAGGGCGCCCACAGCTGATGGACGGCACAGATTCTGCCAGGCCTCCGAAGTGGACGCCTGTGAAGCAGCTCTGCCAGAAGCAGATTTTATAGAAAAGGAAGGAATTGCAGAGGATTTGGGGGCAGTGGAACTACTCTGTACGATACTGTAGTGATGGATACATGTCATTTTACAGTTGTCAAACCTATGGAATGTACAACACAAAGAGTGAGCCCTAATGTAAGCTATGGACTTCAGTTAATAATAATAATACTGATAAGGCTCATCGTTGTAACAAATGTCTCACATTAATGCAAGATGTTAATAATAGGGAAGACTGGGGAGGGTGGAGGAGGGAGTATATGGGAACTCTTTGTACTTCTGGTTATTTTTCTGTAAACCTAAAACTGCTCAAAAAAAGTCTATTAATAAAAAAACACTTAGAGTGAAAAACATCAATTAGTCATAAAAAAAGAGAAAGAAAAGAGGAAGGGTGCAGGGCACCGTCCGTTCCCAGAGGACTGCTTGTGTGGTGTAGACACAGCCGGGCCTCGTCAGGGAGCAAGAGCCCCCGTGAGCTCTGACAGCTCTTGAGATTGGGGCTGAGGCCTGGCGACAGGACACTAGGCTGATGACAGTTTCTCTCTGGCCCTTGGCTGCCAGTGGGATTCCATACAAAGCCCTGATTTGGATGGAGATGAGACCCGCCAGGAGGGAAATATGTTGCCTTCATAAGGAGAGGTCCTTTTCAGGTCAGACTGGCCCATGCAGGAGGGGGCACGGGGGCACCCCCAGTCCTTGGTCACCTCACCACCCGGGCACCCCAGTGCAGCTTTCTGCTTCAGAAGGCAGGGATACTGCATTCCTGGTTTGCACAAAGGTGATGCCCTGTGGCTGGCATAGCCTGGTCCAGGTGAGCAAGCTGAAATGACCAATCCTAGAGTGTTCACCGGACCACTCCAAAGTCGGGAGAGAGACTCTTAGCTGTGGTAAGCGAACTTTCTGGATATTGAAAGGAAAGATCTTAGGGCAATACGGGTTGTCACATAGAAATAAAATAGCATTAATAGATTACTATAAAATTAATAGAATAGAAATGTTTATTGAGCACCCACTCTGAATATGGTACTGTATAAGGTAGCTATTTGATAAAACGTTGGCAGGGATGGCCTTTATTAGTTTGTGTAAAATCTGACCCTCGCCTTTAGCATTTGGCCGGCTGTCTTCTAGTGGGCGTTTCACTTCACTTGTTTCTTGTTCACTTCAAACGCTTGTTGAGTGACTTCCAGCAGGCAGACGTCATGCTGGGTCCTGAGAATGTGGTGACTCCAGACTAGAGCTCCCGGAGCAGGGGAGGAGCTGCCCTGGGCACCTGTGCTGATACTATTGGTAACTACTCTAGGGGCCGGTGGGGTGGTACCAGGTGGGGGAAGGACACAGACACTTAGGGAAGAAATGGCTGCCCTGTCAGCTTGACAAGGTTAAGAGGGTGTGTAAACCCATATGTCTCAAGCATCCCATGACGTCCTTGTGATGCTTGCCTTATCCACGCACTGCCGGCAGACTGTTGACTTGGTCATTTCCTTCATGATGGCTCACTTGTGCGTAAATAACTGGATTTAGGGTGCATACTTTACATTGCTATCAGAAATGAAAAGCCAGTATCACTTGTCATTAATAAATATCAGACTGAAGCATATGATCAACTTTATATTGATAGAAAAAGACTGCAATGAAACAAAGCAATGTTCTCCATTCTCTGGCCCATTGGAGGCTGAACCTCAGGCTTGTTCTTTCTGTGGAAAACATAGATCAGCAAGAACACAGACCACTAAAAGCAGCCACTTCTTCTCCTTGATGAGGTCAGAGTTCAAAGAGAATGAAATAGGACAGACCTGTTTTCCTCAAAGACCCAAGGTCTAGGAACAGCTAAATCTTCCACATCAAACAGTGCCCATGGATGAAATCTTGTGTGTGTATTGCTGGTTCTTTCATTACTTAATTCCAAGAATGTCCTTAGATCATCTAATACATGTGAAGCATCCTGATAGGTCATTGAGGAGAACACGAAAGAGACATGACCCTTGGCCCCAAGGGACCAACAACCCTAGTTGGGAGATAATAACTGTATCCCCCAATGTGGTCCAACACACATGGAATAGGAGCCCTAGTTAGGCCAGCACACACTGCCTGGGAGGGGGCACTGGGAAGAAAGATGTTCCTTCTGTTGGCCTGAGTGAGCTGGACGTTCTGCTCCAGAAGGTCCTTTGAGCTAAATCCAGAGGTCTAATTGGGATTTTAGCAGAGGCTTCAGATGAGAAGGGGTAGTGAAGAATTCAGAGAAAGCCTTGCTGATTCATTAGATTTTAAGGCCACTGGGATAGGGGCTTCCAGAAGATGTAAAGGGAGTTTGGGTCAGATCCTGGAAGGCCTCGAATATCACTGAGGAGCTTGGGGTTTTGGTAGACAAAGGGGAGCCACTGAAAGTATTTGGGCAGAAGGTGACACAGAGCTAGTCTTTTAGGAGTTACTTGGCAGTGCTGTAGAACCATGAATGGGAGCCAGGGAAATGACACAGGAGGTGTAATGAAGCAGTCAGGGCCAGAGGAGAGAGAGCCTGTGCTTGGATGTACAATGGGCGCACACAGGGAGCATACCCACACATGTTGCAATTGGGTTATTATGAATAGCATGGCGTCTGCACATTACATAACATGTGGCTTGTGTATATTTCATTTACACTCTTGGAAACGAACACATAGAACATGGCAAATTTTATTCATCTTCGAAAACTCACTGTATTGAACATTGGATATTCCAGATGACAATATAGTTAGGCTTTGTGAGTACTAACTACATCCAAGGTGCTGTCCTCAGCCCTTCAAATGTCTTAATCATTTAATCCTTACAACCACCCAATGAAGTAGGCACTATTATTATTCTTGTTTTACCTGTGGGAAACTGATGCATGCGGGAGTTAGGTAACTTGCCTGAGGTCACACAGATAACCCCAGAACTTCTCTAGGATAACTCGTAATGGACTTCCTTTAAATAAAATTCCATTCAGGCATTCACGATGTAATTCTTTCCACAAAGTGGATTTCACAACCTTTTTCGGAACAGAGAACTTGAGCTCGGGGAATAAGCACCCAACAGGTGTGGGTTAGATGTGGAAGGATGCACTGGAGAGTTGGCTCTTAAGCTTACTGGTCAGACATTTCTGAGAAGCTTCTTCACCAAGGTTTACAGTCAGTTTCAGAGGTGAATAAACCTTTTCAGATGATCGGAAAGATGTGCTCTTTTAGTATCCTCTGAAGAACAACCTTCCCTTCTGTAGTTTGCTGATAAAGCAGGAGTCAATCCATGATATTATCATCATGACACGAATGTTTTGCTCAAGTTCAGATGTCTAATAAGAGCCATTTTTTTTCTGAGGGCGTGTTATCAGTTTCACGAATATATGCTCTGTATTTCATTAGTATTCTTCTAGCAAAACACGATTCTGAGTCATTTCTGTAATATCTGCTCTCGCCTGCATGTTGTTTCTCAGTTTTTACAAAAATTGCCTTTTCTACTTACTGGCAGAAAAATTTAATACCACACAAGCCTAAAATGGATGTGCTGAGAAAAACACAGCACACCTATGGAGTTGTGACCACCCAGCCCATCATTCTTGATCATCTATCTCCAGGGAGGAGCCTTGGGAGGGAAGACTAAGTGGGAGGGAGAGAGGAAAAGTTCTATAATATGGATGGATATTCACCGTCATGACTTCCTCAGATATTGAGCCAAAATGAGGTTCAGAGAGGTTGTCAGAGGATGTCGAGTGAAGAGAAATGGAAAATTGGAACCAATATGTGAAGAGCTGCTTTATTCATCACAATCAGAGGGTGTCTGATTAAATACCACTCACTTGCATTCAGTGGAAAGCAGTTCTGGCCCAGCCTGTTCCCCTGTCCCAGGTGGACACTTTCTCTAGGATGAACAAGAAAAGATGGTCTCTACTCTACTAGCTAGTAATGTGTTTCTTTCAACCGGAGGTACCTAGGTCCCTCACTCTATCTCATTATTGTAACAATGGTCTAGCTCACCCCTTAGAAGCCAACCAAAGCATTCTCCTCTGTGCTGTGCCCACCGGCCCCTTCCATAGCAGTGATGCCACAGTGGGTCTCTGTCCCAAGTGATCACATGTGTTTTAATCACTTGCTTTTGAAGGACCCTGAAGTTCAGGCACTGTTCTGTGACTCTGCCCCTCCCATTTCCACCGGATGTAGATTCTCCATCATTTGAGGTCCGTCTGTTTTCCAAAGTGCATGTCTTTGAGATGGAAGCCCCAGACAGGGCTTCCTCTCCCTCTGCAAGTAGGGTTTTGACAAACTCATCTCATTGCATAGCCACGAAAGACCCCCAAGAGGTTCTAGAAACTTCTGATCATGAAGGCCACCTGAGCAGACCCTCTCTGGGTGTAAATCAAGTTGTTTTCAGTGGGTTTGTCTTTGCACAAGTCTCTGACGGGAGGCTTGGTTTCCTGAGCCCCAGACTGAAGGCAGGATCTAGAGATTGTATTACTGGATCATCTCAGTTGCTTTCAGCCCATGAGAGTGGCTCTTGCTTCTTCCTGGACCGTTGCGAGAAACTGAATGTGACTGCTTGGAAGTGTCTCTGGTTGGTTCTCCAGTCCCCATGTTGCTAGCTGACTGGCTCACACCTCTGAGAGCTCAAGGCTGGCAGAGCTGAACACTGAGGACCCCTTTCCCTCTGGTAGGTGGGACCAAGAATGAACTGGGAGGAGGTTGCCGCCTCCAGAAGAGGCACAGGTGCCTCAGGGAGAAGCTCAGATAAGGAGAAAGCAGAGTGGAACCCCTTCACCCCCTCTGTTATCTGTTACCGTGATGAGGCTCCCGACCTGGGGAGTGAAGCCTCGGTCAGCTTGGTCATCGGCCACTCACAGACACATTGTCAGGGGAAAGGGCCTCTTGGATGCATGAGTCAGTGCCAGGAGTGCGAGGCGAGGCTTGTCCGGAGGCCCAGGAGCCTGGAGCTGCATTGCGTCCAGGTCCTTCAGATGCACATCTCAGGCCATTTAGGTGACTGGCTCCTGGCTCTTCACCCACAGGCCTGGGACCTCCCCCTGCCTCTCAGGGCAGAGCAAGGGCTGCTCGGTACTGAGGCTAGCAGTCCTGGGTGTGGAGCCTGGGATTCACAGCCCAGAGAGGATAAAGAAGCAAATTTCACAGTCAAGTCATTTCAACACTTTCTTTTGGACATTTACTATAGCACAGTTGTATGCAAAATACTGTGGAGGATATGATATGACAAATCCCACCTGCCCTCCCCGCCAAGGATATGAAGTTCTAGCAAAAGTGACCAGCCAACAGGCCAGCTCTAACCAAGGCTAAATCAGATGGAGACCCTCCTGGACTTTTATATATGCCTTTAGAATATATATACCTTTAAAAATAAATAACTTTGAACAAGTTTGGTCATTAATATATTGGGGCCTAAAATAGGGACTAAATTTGTCCTTTCATGAACTGGCTGAGAAACCCTTCATGACAACCCTCCCCCCAGGCCATCGAAGTCAGTTTCAGGAATGTCCTCCAAGCCATGTTGGTACAGTTTCCGAATGGCCCATTGCATTTTGCTTCTATTATTTTATAAAAATGAACAGGAAACAGAATGAAAGTGTTGTATGCTTGTGATAAGAAGCTTCAACTGTATACATTCAATAGAGGGAAGGCCAAGTTGAAAAATCACTGGAAATACTGAAGGCTTTCATTCATTCATTCACACATGCATGCATTCACCCAGCAAATGTCAACTGACCACCTACTATGTACAGACAACTCTTCCAGGTAGACTGAGGTGCCTGCCCTCAGGGAGCTGACAGTCTAGTGAGGGAACAGGAATAAACAAGGTGCATAATATGTAGAGTATAGACAATGAAGAGGGTCATGGATGAAGAGCAAAGCAGGAAAGGGGTGAAGAAGTCACATTGGGAGAATGGTATAATTTGAGAAGGGTGCCAGGGAAGGCGTCACCGGGAAAAGGTGACTTTGGGGTAACACCCAAAGGAATAGAGAACATGAGGTACTCAGATTCCCAGGAGGAAGCCAGCTCACGGCAGAGAGAGCCGCAGGCGCAAACGCCCTGAGGGCGGCGCTGATGGTGAGGCTGTGGCCTTCTTCTGATGTTGTGTCTGAGTCTGTGTTGGTCAATGGGGAGCACTTCCAACAGCTGCTGGGGTAGAACATCTGGAAAATGGGCTTTTCCTGAAAAGTGTTGGATGAACATAACTCACATGAACTTCAGCCCAAATGACCAGTCTGTGACTATTGGGCACCAAATGTGATTTGTTTAGTAATGAAACATTACTGAACATGGGTCCTCTTCCTTTGGTGTTCTTGCTCACTTACTCCCTGTGCCTTGAGTGGTGCCAGGCGCATAGCTATGACTCAATTAGAGTTTGTTAAGTGGCTATTCCAGAAGACACATGAGGGCCATCAGTGTGGCATTTGTCAGCGGGCATCCTGGGCCTTAGATGAGTGCCCCATGGGGCCTGTACTGTCTAAGAGCCAAGCATGGGAGCCCATGGGCCAGTCACCTGAGAGGTTCTGAGAAGCCCTGAGCACAGGGGCACGGGGGAGGCGACACTGGCACCTTGCAGGTTCAACCAGCGCAATCGTCAGTAAGAGGGTTTTGCCAGGTCACCTTAAAAATAATCACTCAATCCCGAATGTCCTGAACACGCTCAGTACCATGGAGCCTCTGTTTCCAAATTTCCAGGCAAACTGTTTTTTCTTCTCATCAGCACACTGGAGGGAGGACTGGATTCCCCTTGCTGCCAAAAGTGCCCTTGCTTTCAAATTCAAACCCCAAAGCAGCAGTGCGGCTGTTCTTTAAGCTGATCCGTTCAGAGTAACCGCAAATGCCAGCCCGGGTGATGGTTTCTAATTGAATGTGACTTTCTTTGTTAACGCCTGTCCTTGCCCCCAGCAGCAAACTGACAACCAGGACTTGCCTTTGTGAGCTGAAATGATGTAGCTGATAACCAACAGCCTGTATTAGTTTTTCCTGATAATCTCACAGTACTTTTAATGAGATTGGTGGCAAACATGCCGTTTCTGGGGCAAATTAATTTGTCCTTGCAAAACAGAGTGTCAGCGATTTTTATTTCCTTTGTGTCTGACATACAACTGGTGGTGTTTTCAATGGCAATTGATACAACCTAGTGTTTCGGCTGCACTGTGAGAAGGACAAGATTTTGCCAAGGGCAATAAAATCAGCATAACCACAATTAAATGTCAGATGACTGACATTTGGAAAACGGTATGCTGATATGTCTCCCTTCCTTCTCTGTTCTGTGACTTAGCAAAGGGCCAAAGAGATAAACAAGGCAGCTCAGGTAGTCGGGTCACAGAGGAGCAAAGTGGGCATGAAATGTAACCCTCTGTCCTTTCTGTGCCCTCATACTCAGTAGATGGGTACTTGCATTCTCTGTATATGTGCTGTTTGGTGACTTGCACTGATGCCATTTTGCATTGCTGAAGCCATGAAGGTGAAAACTGGCATAAGTGTTGGAAATACTGCACCCAACTCTTCCAGTCTCTCATTTCCAACGTACTGTTGCCCCCATCCCCAAACAAAAATCAACTCGAATTTTCTATCATAGTTGGAAGAGTTTTGGCCACAGTATCAGTCATGGCAGTTTCCATCTTCTTTGCTGTACATCTTTTATCCTACCTCCTTTAATCAAAGTTTAGGATAAAGTTTTGATTTGGGCAGATCATGGAATAACAATTGGAATTAGCCATCCCTTTCTGAAGTTAGACAGAAAAGAACTTGCATGTTGAATCCGCCAATGCAGTTTTAAAATTTAATGCTCCTAGAATGTTAACTGGGGCATTTTTTTTTGCTGTTAAGGGACCGATCACAGAAGAAAAAGGGATGCTAATATCTTCTTTGATGAGCATTGGGGTCCTGAAGGATATGAAAGACCTGCAGGGCAGAGTGGGGTCTCTCCACTGACACAAGGTAAAGAGTAGGCGGGTGTGGCAGATTTCATTCTACCCTCTATTTAATTTCATCAACAAACCAGTCAAGAACATGAGAGGCTGTTCCCAGAGATCCTTTGTCCTGTTAGGGGTTGGCCTCATTGGCATGGCTGGCTGTGGGTTAGATCACACGTGCTAAAAATCAGCAAAGAAAGGCGATATTAGCAACCTGAAACACTATGTAAAACGGGGCCATGGATCAACTCTCTTTCCTTTCTAACTTTTGATTGACAGCTTGGAGCAGCCAGTGGTGACAGCTGTGCCCAGAAGGTGAACATTTTCCCTTGAGCTGAGGTCTCAGTTCTATTATTCTTAACTTGGAGTTAAAAGAAGCAAATCATACAGGTAAATAATTAGGAGTGGCTTAGAATCCATCATAGCAAACAAAAGCCAGGTATTTTTAAACGTTTGCAACATTGGCATGGACAACAGAGCTAAATAGAGATCTGTAGCCCCAGGATGGGCATGACTCTTTCCTGAGTCACACAGTCCGCTTGTCCCCTGCTGACATTCCTGTGTCTTTGATAGAGTCCTTAGTCATCTATCTCTGCAGAGAGTTTTCCAGCTCAAAAATCATCATGTTCAAAAAAAAAAAAAAAATCATCATGTTCAAGACCCCATATGTGGGAGAGCATTTTCAGTCATGAATCTTACCCAAGACTTTTGGTTCAAGTGATTTGGGGGAAAACATGGGTCCTTCCAGAGTCCACAGGTCATGTGGATGTATAATTCAGTTGGTCTTTCAACTGGGCAGGATTAAGGACAAATTTAAAAATGTTCAGATCAGCCAGACAGCTCTGTCTGTTTCAAGCAGGCTGGAATTCGGGTTCAGCCAGAAGCAGCACTTGGTCCAGGTACTTGAATCTCACCCTGCCCAAATCTTTATAATATGGGAACTCAGATTCCCTTGGCTGGACCCTTCCCTCAGGCAGCAATACTTTTTTCTTTAATGTGAACCTGCCAAGATCACTGATGATCGCTTTTACAGCTTGGAATAAGAAGTTGTTTGTGATCCTATCAATAGGACAGCATATGGTTTTGCTTTTTACCTAAGACCATTGATTTCATTTGTCTTCATATTCAAGAGAAGGATAAATAAACTGCTTCCCTTGCACAGTGGCTTGGCCACCTGAAAAACCAGTATCTGAAGTCAATTCCCAGCGGGAGAACTGTGCTTCGCCACATCTCTCTAAATCAGTCTCAGATGTTCTGGTTCTGACTCAGGATGCCACCCCGTAAATGCCAGGGTCTTCCATACTAGACGAAGACCACGTTGCTTTCTGGGTGCTCATTTAGTCACATCTGTGACCGAAATACTCATCATGCTCAGAGGTAAAGAGAAATGCTTGATATTATGCACGAATGGTATCACTTAACCTATCCTCCAAATTATCTTCATTTGGTGGTTAGGCTGGGTTCTTTTTGGAATTTCCCCAATTTCACCCAAGCAGATCACATGTTTTCATAGGCGCACCAATATAAATGTATTTAACATAATAAATATTGATAAATATATAAATAAGTACAAGTAAATATAATGTATATAGCACTGCTAACAAGTATAAATATTAAATATAAATAAATGTATTGTGAATGTATATTTATAATACAAATATCAATAAAATGTTGTTCAATGAATGAATGGGTCCTTCCCTAAAACAGTCTAAGTGTCTTGAATAGTCACCATGATTCATTCATCTCGTACAAGCAGTCTCTCTCTGCGCGTAATTAATATGACAAATTGAATTTTTTTTTTTTTTTTTTGGCCGCATGGCTTGTGGGATCTTAGTTCCCCCACCAGGGATTGAACCCGTGCCTGTGGCAGTGAAAGCACGGAGTCCTAACCACTGGACCGCCAGGGAATTCCCAACAAATTGATTTTTATTTGTCGTCATAAAATGGAAAATGGTTTTCTGCTATTCTGACTCTCCTAAAGTTAAAATAGAACAATGTTGTAATTTTAGGGTTTATAATTTTTTCCACCCAGAAAATCAATACTTTCTATCTTCCCGATTTCTTATTTAAAAAGAAAAAAGAAAAAATTATGACAAACACAACCCAATGACTATTCATACTATATTTAAACATCAAATCAATATTTAAAATAATGTTGCTAAAAATTAGTTCCAGATGGCTGACAGGTTTAAATGTGAAAAGCAAAACAAGTCAACTTTGAGAAGAAATCATAGGAGACTATCTTCATGATCTTGACAAAGTCAAAGGTTTCTCAATGCGGACACCAAAAGCACTATAAAAGAAAAAAATGGATAAGATAATGTCATTGATGTCATGCTGGGTACTGAAACTAATTTCCTCCACCTGGATGACAAAGAAGGCTATGAGAATCAGAAAGAGCCTGGGGGTGGGGCATTTTCCTTCTCTTGGAAGAACGGGCTTTGGAGAAGAGTGTTGATTGGCAAACAGGTAAACACTCTTTGGGGGGCAGTAAGGTTCGTGGGTGGCAACATCAGCCACTACCATGTGGGGCTGGGGAGCTTGCAATGTGCTGGCCCTTTATGCACGATATCTCTTTCCATCTTAATGGTGACCGAGTGAAGTAGATAAGACGCTAAGCAAGGTCAAATGACTAGCCCAAGATCAGACAGCTCTTAAATGGTAACTGGGAAATCTGAGCCCATGTGGGTCCAAGAGGGCACCATGCCATATGCTCCCTGGGTGCAGGCCATGGGACTGTGCCCTTGACCACAGCCCAGTGATTGATTCCCAAGCTTAGCATGAGTTTCTGTCTGCTCCGTCCCTGCTTTCTTCTGATGAGACCTCCTGTTTGGCCATGTGTTCCGTTTTGTTTCATTCTGAGTATGATGAACTGTTTGATAAAAAAAAAAAAAAAAAAAAAAAATCACAACATAAATTCTAAACGAAGCATGTATTCAAAGAAATGGTGCTGTTAACTTTCCTTACTTCTATATTATATTTTCATTGGAAGTCTTTTCAGCTTGAGGATCATATGACACAATTAGATGATAGGGAACAATGACACCAGCTCCTCCGTGTAAGTTCCAAGGTAATTCAAGGTGACAGTTAGCTATTGAATGATTAGAGAAAGGCCTGTTGGGACCTGACCCAGACTCTATGTCCTTGAATCTCCTTCCCTCCATGGTGTCTGGTACACTTCACGTTGCTGGCAGTCAACGGCTGTAAGATTTATGAAGAACGAGGTAATCACACTCGTTTTGGGGTCTTGGGCTATCAACACTTGAGTGCCATGTAGCATGTTAATATCAATTAAAAACTCCAACACCCGTCCGCTGAGGTTAATGGTATTAAAAGACTTGGCCCATATGCCTGGATATCAGAACGTATTTTAGCCTTTTGCTTTTAGAAGTTCCTCCTATGATTTAGACTCAAAAAGAAACTTCAAGAATTAACATTCAAACTTCCAGATTGAATGTATTACCCATGTGCTGTAGGGTGTGAATAAAAATTTGTAGCATAGGTTTTGAATAGATGCCTTCATGTGTGTGAGCAAGAGTGTGTCTGTGTCTGTGTCTGTGTGTATAACCCTTGACAATTTCAGGACGGGGCAAAGCTCTGTTGGTGCCACAGTTTCTCTGCACACCTCAAGTCCCAGATCAGAAGCCGTGTCGCTAATATCCGTAGCTCCTGATTAGTCTCTGAATTGCTCTAGACCCTTGCTACTCAAAGCGCAGTCGTTGGGCTGGCAGCAATCGCATCACCTGGGAGCTTGTAAGAAGTGCCGAATCGTGGGCTTCTCCAAGACCTTCAGAACCAGAATCCTCAGGGCATCTGAATGCCCATGGCAGTTTGAGAAGCTAAGAAACGCTACTCTCGACCAAGCATGCAGAGGACACTTTCTCCCACTCTGTTCAGAGCATATTTCTATGGGCCTTCAGATCCCTGTTTTGGTGATTTTGTAATTAAACATGGTTAGGGGCTGAGCATTTTAAAACTCGTTCGGCTTTCCATGCTTGTTTGGTGTTATATCTAGAATTTGGGGGCCCTTGGTCAGATCAATTCCTTACTTCTTTGTTCACCAAGCTCTTCTCTGGAGAGAAGGAGGATTACAAATAGAAGGGGATTCTGCTGTAATAGGAGCTGGTGGGATCTGGCCAGATGTGGGGCTGAGTCTCCAGGCTGAACAAGGGATCTCTCTGAGACAAAATGTCCCTGTCGGTCTGCCATCAGGACCAACAGGGTATTTTAGTAGAATGTTTGGAACTGAGCTACAAACCTGCCTTCAATTCTGGTAATTGCCTACACTTGCAACTACTTTTTTGTTTCATAAAGAATAAACAAACAACACTTCTCCCCAGCAAAATCTAGATTTAAAAATATTTTAAAATCCTATTTTGCCACTTTGATTTTTTACATAAATGACTCATGGATTTAAAGGCCATTAGTTCTAAGGATCCGTTCTCCTTCTTGGATTTACCCACTTATCCCCAGCTTGAGTGCCTTGAGTTTTCATAAAATTTGCTTTGTCGCGTTAGTGTGACTTCAGTGTAGCTGTCATTCTTGGACTCTCTTTCCTCCCCTCTTCCCTCTCACCAGCCTCCATCTTTGGCTACACACACCAGCTTCATTCGCATTTACTCCCAGCCTTGACTCCTAGGTTCCCAGCCCCGTGCACCCAGGTGCCTTGTGCCCAAATGTTCTTCACTGGGCCCTCAGTCTCTTGTGCTGGAAGGAAAAGCCTGAGTATCTTCCCTGTTTACCACGAAGAAGTGACTCCACTGCAGCTCAAATCCAGGTTTTGCTGTTTCTATGACATCTCATGGACTTGTCAACCGTCCTATAAGTCTCGGTAAGAAACAGCCTCACGGAGATTCAGCCAGGCTTCAGTTCACACCGTGCCCCGGGTGAACAGGTTGTGCAGGAAATCTGGCCCAGCCTCATCAGCTTGGAGACAGGGGACAAGGGAAAGGCCTTTGGGGACTCCAGAGTTAGCCAGGGCCCTCCCCGGCTTCCGTGCAAATCAACCCACGCATTCATGACATGGGCAGTGTGTTCTCAAGCTGTAAGGAAATCAGCATTTTGTAAGCAGAATAGTATTTTAGTTGCACTGGAAGTGGAGGATGGGATTATCCTGCAGCAAATCATTTGTACAATGAGGAACCCTCCTGTGGCGCAAATGCAGTTCACTTAATAAAAGCCTTCTAAAAGCAATGCACAAACCCCACGTGCCCATAAATACATTTATAGACGTGCAGATACGTCAGATAGAGTCACACCAGCAGCTATAAACAAACCCCCGCATACTGGTGACTTAAGTCTCCGAACGATCCAGCCATGTGGTTCCTAGTCGTCAGGCCCCCTCCTTCCCCTAGTGACTCAGAGACCCTGGCTCCTCCCATCTCACAGCCCCCATTGTTCCGAGCCTCAGAGGCAGGCGTCTGCAATCAGCCAGCAGATGGGAGAGCTGGAGAAACCCCACCTGCCTCTCAAAAGCCTTGGCCTGGATGGGACGCACTTCTCATCACCCCCCATCGGGAAGAACTGGACGCACGGCCCCAGCAGGCTGCAGTGGGGCTGGGTCACGAGTTCTGGGCACAGGTCACAGTGTGCAGAGGGACTCCCACATTTTGGTTGACAAACACCTTTTCCACCACATCTTACTTGCTTATTCAAGGTTTTAACAAGCAAATCTCCTCTAAGATGTCTGACACTTCTTATGTGGAAGTTTGAGTGACTGGTGTATCTTTATTTATGGAGAGTAAATCGAAGCCCTAGGGAAATTTATTTGTATTTTGGCAGCTGTGGGAGGAGAAACAAAGATTCCAGGGACTTCTTGTGCTTTGCAAAGCCTGCTGTTTTCATCACTATGTTATTGATTTTAATTTTAAAAAAAAGAAAGCAAGCAAATGAGAAAGGAATTAAGTGCACAGAAGCAGCTCTGTAGCCTGTTGTCTGAGACAAGGCTCAGGGCTGTGCGGGCCTCGCCTGTGCGCCCACCATCTGATTTATCTCGAGTCTGTTTCTCGAGAATCAGGGTTGCAGAGGAGTTGCTGAGCCTTTGAAGAACTGGCCCAGGGCTCAAGCCAGCTTGGCACTGTTTACTTCCCTGGATTTCACAACTTTACTGGAACCTGCAAAGAGTTTTGTTTAGCTTTTTTTCCCCGCTAAGACACAGACGTACCAAGTTCTTGTGAAACTAAAAGTCATCCGGTAACCAAATCCCAGCCCCAATCTCCTTTGTTCTGAGTGCAAACATCTCATTAAGGGCTGGGAAGGATGCAGCCTTTGCCTGGAGACACAGGGCCCTAGAGGGAAGGACCCCGTAGTGAAGTCCCACAGACTTTGGTCTTGACCCAGTTCTGCCACCTGATGGCATCTGACCTTGGGCAAGAATCCTCATTTCTTAGGCCTCAGTTGCCTTATCTATAAAATGGGGCCACATCGCCCACTTTGCCGAGTTCCCAGGTTGGATGGAGGTATGGGGTGGGGAGCGGCTCACGTGTCCAGTAAGCGGTGGGTGGGAAATGGTTTACATGGAGTCCACTCCTGCCCCCCGTCTCCTTACCACACCCCCTGATGAAAGAGTCCTCCTCAGCCCCCTCCTCCCTGCAACCCAAACCCCACGTCTGGTTCTCTAACCCCAGCTTGCTTGCCCCACCCACCCCTTTGTTCTCCTATCAGGGAACATCTTCTCTCCAGGGTCTCGGGCTGCAAATACACATGCCACACACCAGCTCCTCCTTCCCAGGCATCTCCTCCTTCCTCCCCCATTCCTGTTTCATTCCACCATCACTTCTCAGGCGCCTGGGGGCACCTCCGTGTGAGTTTCACTCTTCACCTCTGGTGATCTTTTTTCTGCCCGTCGCACCAGCCACTGCTCCATCCCTGGCATCCTCTGTCGCTCCAGTCTGCCTTCCACATCAAGGCCAGATGCGCTTTTTTTGTTTTTTTTAATTTTTATTTCATATTGGAGTAGAGTTGATTAACAATGTTGTGTTCGTTCGGGTGTACAGCAAAGTGATTCAGTTATACGTATATACATATCTATTCTTTTTCAAATTCTTTTCCCATTTGGGTTACTACAGAGTATTGAGCAGAGTTCCCTGGGCTATCCTGCTATATTTAAAATAGATAACCAGCAGATGAGCTTTCTTACAGCTCTTCTCCCCTGGGCAGCCTGCTGAGGCCACCTGCTTCCCACAAGGTAAGAGACTTGTTAATGACCGCCAGGCCCCAAACATCCTGGGTCTGAAATAAATCTTAATCTGATGGTCAAGGTCCTGCAGTCTAATCCCATCTTGTTCTTCTATCTCCCTCTCCTCTCCTCCCCAGCTGAAGAATTCCAGTTCAATCTGATTGAACTAAACAGCCAGTCGAAGCCACTGACATTCATGGAAAGAATGAATGCCTTCCCCATCCTGCTTTCTGGACCCATCTCCTTCACTCTTGGTCTTCCTGTGCCTCGACTGCATTCTTCATTTCCCCTCTCATTTTTTATTTTATTTTTATCCTCACCCCCACCCCTGCCCCAACACTTAACTTACAGAATCACTCACCCACTGGTGTTGACAGTCCTGGAGAGGCAAGTATGCCCGGAGAAGACAGATGCAATTGAGTGAGGTTTAAAAATGAATGCTAGAATTATTAAACATCCCCAGACCTCATTTCCTTAGGCTTTAGAGTTCAAATTTATAAATTTGAATAAATTTCATTACTTTATTTACTAATCCAGTTTCACAACCAATAATTACATCCCCTAAATATTTTAAACTGCATTTAACATCTAATATATTTTATTGTCCTCTTAAGAATTCCCAACGTCCATAACAAGCAAAACTTTCCAAGCATTTAAAACAATTTCTGTAACTCTGATGAATTCAACTTACCATGTATGTTCAATCCATGTACAACCTAAGACAAATCATTTTCTACCTTTGAACTTATATCATGATTCGAAAATCAAATACCCAATTATATCTTTTACAATCAGTAGGCTAATCTGTTGGATTTGTTAAAATTTCCAAAATACTACAAACCTTTAAAGATGAAGCACACACTGATTGCTTATTAAAATTAACGCGGTTCATTTATGGGTTTGATTTACTCCTCATTTCTCTGCTTAATTGTGACCTTGTGTGTTAAGAGACACATGTGCACCGATTTCCCGGAAGGAGCAAGTTGGAGTTTCCATCTCATGGACCCACCAAAGGGATTTGGTCTGAGACTCAGGATTTGAGTTTTCCCAGCAATGTTTGTATTCAGTCTGGCACAGATACCACCACTTACCCAGAGAAGTTCCTCTGATCTCAGCCCTTATATCAAAGGTGCACATTGCCCGGTTCTTGGTCCCTTTGACTCTGTGCATTTCTGGTTTTCTTCTTCATCCCCACTCATCTGGCTTTACCAACTCTCCACTCACCTCTCTTCAGAAATTCACCTCCTCCTATCAACCGCCAGAGCCTCTAATTTCACACATGGTTTCCACGGAAGGGAGTCTGTGATCTGTTCCCATTTTTCTTGTTGGGTAAGCCCCCAAACTCTTAGAGGTGTTAAAATGACATGGAGAGGATTCTCCATCTCTCGCAGGCTCTGTCTCTGGGATTACACACTGAAACCCTGCAAGGACCGGGGTCTTGGCAGGATAGGGGTCTGTCTCTTCTCTGGGCCTGTTTAGGACCTATTGCGCATGCCCGTCAGACCTCACATACCTTTGAAACTGCAGTGGGTTTTCTGTGATTCACATGCCGTCCTCCCCCGCCCCATGGTAACTACCATGTTACAGGCAGGTAATAAATTACTGTCATCTTGCTGAATGCATTTACCCTGGAGGGAGGGCCAGATGGGAGAGTGGTTCGCTCAGGGCCACACAGACCACTGATGGCAGGAGTGGGATGGATGTCGGCTGCTGTCAGCCGCACCACGTTGGCTGTGCTTTGCACCTCTAGTTCAGTTGCTCACATAAAACTAATGGGTTTGCTCTTATCCCCATATCCTCAAGGCGGCTTTTAATGATAGAAGCACTAATTCATATTCTCCAAATGAGAGACGCTCTGAGATCGTAAAATGTCATCATAATGTTGGTCCTTGGGGTTAAAACTTTGGTCAGTCTCTGCAGCTGTGGAAAATGTTCAGCTCGTGAAGTTGTAAAAATTACATGAAATACTGTCGTTTGGTGGGCTGGGTACCTTCGGCTGCAGAAAGGTGGGGTGGGGGTCAGATATTGTGTTTGTTAGGCTTTTTTTGCTAGCAAGAAAGAGAAAACTGGAGGTCACCTAAGAAAGAGAGAGTTTATGGGAAGATTCAGGAGTATCTCATAGAATCAGAAAGAATTTTGAAGAGTGAGGCCTGGGAAGGGGTGGGGAGCAAGTCAGTCTGTTTCAGCCCTGGTCCCCGGCGGGCAGAGGAAATAGTAGAAGCACAGCAGATGGGGACGCAGCCCTGTGGATGGTGGCGGGGGGGTGGGTATGTCATTTCCTAGATTTGTAGACACCCTCCAAGGTACCCGTTCTATCAATGCAAACTAACCTGGACTTAGAGAAAGCGCTGCTGGAGTGGAGTTTTGGTTACCATGGAGAGGATTGCTAAGTCACAGAGATGTTAGGAGGAGGACCTGGGAGAGACAGAAAGAGGTGTGCACGTGGAAATATGGCTCCTTGGTCCTTGAGCAAAGAGACCCAGCCCCTGCCGGGGAGGACGGCTTCCCCTCACACCCTGAGTCCACGGCACAGGGTATATACTGAAACACTATATAGATATAGCTATAGATGTAGATACAGATATAGATATAGATATATAAAACTTTTTCAAGTTCTTTTCCATTATAGGTTATTATAAGATATTGAATATAGTTCCCTGTGCTGTACAGTAAATCCTTGTGGTTTATCTGTATCTTTTTAAAATCTTTTTTTGATTAAAATTTTTTAAATGGTGGTAAAAATATATATAACATAAAATTTACCATCTTAGTCATTTTTAAGTGTATAGCTCAGTGGTATTAAATACATCATAATATTGCACTACCAGCACCACCATCTGTCTCTAGAACTCTTTTCGTCACCCCAAACTGAAACTCTGTACCCATTAAACAATAACTTCTCCTTCCCTCCTCTCTCAGCCCCTAGAAACCATGGTTCTACATCTTATCTCTATGATTTCTGACTACTCTAGGTGCTGCATATAGATGGAATCATACAGGATTTGTCCTTTTGTGACTGGCTTATTTCACTTTAATGCATAATGTCCTCAAGGTTCATCCACGCTGCAACATGTGTCAGAATTTTGCTTCCTTTTCGAGGCTGAATAATATTCCATTGTATATATAGACCACATTTTGTTTATCCATTCATCTGTCATGGACACAGGTCACTTCCATCTTTTGCCTACTGTGAGTTAGCTGCAACAAACATGGGAGTACAAATATCACTTTGAATACCCTGCTTTCAATTCTTTTGGGTATACCCAGAAGTGGAAGGTCTGGATCATATGGTAATTCTATTTTTAATTTGTTCTCCGTAGTGGCTGCGCTATTCTACATTCCTACTAACAACGTTCCAATTCCTCCACATTCTCGCCAACACTTGCTATTTTCTGGCTTTTGTGTGTGCGTGTTTTTTTTAGCCACATGTTTGTTTGTTTTTTTTTTTTTTCTGGCTGGTTCTCTCACAGGCTTTCCCTCGCCTCCCTCTAGCTATGGGGATGGGCCGTTTTCCCAGGCGCACCATCTCGGCCTGGGGAAGCCGTGAGAACGGATCAGTGCCTTTTGAAGGAGGCGTTTGGCTTTTGCAATGGAAGAACCTTGGTGTGTGGGGAGCATGGGAAGATTTCCTTCTGCGGCTGGGGAATGACGTTGTCATGTAAACAGGCTAACAGACCTGAGGAAAGGGCTATGGCTTTAGAACGATGAGGATGGAAATGTACCACGAGAAGAGCTGCCAGGAACTAAGCAGCTGAGGGACTGAAGAGTTCCTTTTGTCTCGTGGGCCAGTAAGGGAGTTGGTAGAATGATGACGGAGTTTGCCTTATCCAAGCAAGCCTGGGTCTCCCAGAAAATTTTTGTCTTCCACCAGAAGGTCAATGTAAGAAATTATTTCTCAATGTTAACTATTTCCTTGAGTCATTTGGTCAACTTCCTTTCTCTTCTGAGGCCAGTAGTAGAACCCAGTTATGTTTCCAGGATGTTGCTGCTTAGGATCAAATTCTTTCGAAGACATTCAGGGGATGTTTTCGTGCCAGGCATGGGAGCCCTGTGCTACAGACCAATAAGGCCCTGTCCTGGGGTGGGGTGGGAGCGCAGGCGTGGAGAGAATGAGAGGGGCATTGACGGGGTGGAGGGACTCAAATTGCCACCAAAATAAATGCCAGAGAAAGCCCCCAGGCTCCTTGCTGTGTAGAATTTCCTCTCAGCTAGCTCTCTGCAAGACCCAGTGACAAACATTCATGTACTTAACACATTTTAGCGAATCATATAAAAAGCCTAGACAGATTTTTCTCTGAATTGAAAACCGGATTTAGAGAGCAGATTAAGAAATACTGTCCTTGCCGTGTGAATAGCTTTTGAGGGAATGGTGTCCCCACTGCATAGAAATGCTGTGGCTCCTGCCCACAGGCACTTAGTGTGTCTTTCTTGGTGATGGGGGATCAGAGCCAGCCACGGAGCCAGGGCCCAGCTGCCACGCCCACCCTGCCAAGCATCCTCCGTGCCTCTCCTCTCCCCTCCCCAGGGCCCCCAGCAACCAGCATACTTTCTATCTCTATTTCCCAAAATCCTTTTCCCCTAACCCCTCTGATATAAAAATAGAATCTGGCAAACCATCACATGTTAGCACAAAGCTTTTACATAGACTTGCTTTTATTTATTTACTATCGGCGTATAATTGATTTACAATGTGTTAGTTTCTGCTGTACAGCAAAGTGATTCAGTTATACATATACATACATCCACTCTATTTTAGATTCTTTCCCCATTAGGCCATTACAGAATTTTTGTTTTTGTTTTTTTTATAAATGTATTTATTTATTTTATGTTTTGGCTGTGTTGGGTCTTCATTGCTGTGCGCGGGCTTTCTCTAGTTGTGGCGAGTGGGAGCTACTCTTCGTTGCGGTGTGCGGGCTTCTCATTGCAGTGGCTTCTCTTGGTTACGGAGCACGGGCTCTAAAGCAAAGGCTCAGTAATTGTGGCACACGGGCTTAGTTGCTCCGCGGCGTGTGGCATCTTCCCAGACCAGGGCTCGATCACATGTCCCCTGCATTGGCAGGCGGATTCTTAACCACTGTGCCACCAGGAAAATCCCATTACAGTGTATTGAGTAGAGTTCCCTGTGCTTTACGGTAGGTTCTTATTAGTTACCTATTTTATATATAGTAGTGTGTATATGTCAGTCCAAATACATAGACTTGCTTTAGACTAAAGCCCACTCTGGGTTTTACGGTTTACCTCAGGTTGCCATTTAAATGTCTTGGATGATGAAATAAAAAACCAGATGAACGAACCTAAGAGCCTTGTCTGCCCTGGACGGCAAGGAACGAGCCCTCATTGCCTCTCACACAGCGGCCATTGCTGTTTCCACAACCCTTGAAGCCGATTCTGAAGTCCGCTCTTACCTTCTGCATCTGTTTTTACATTATTAGGGAAATTGGTGAGTTTTTGCATTTGCTGTCAGTTCGTTCATGGGACTTGTCACTCCCGGCCTTCACACGTCATATTAACGTGTTGTTTAGTTGAGCACAGTAATAAATAAAACTTTGGTTTATTCTTAGACCCAAAGATAAACGTTGGGAGCTATTAAATGCTTTTCTAACTTAATAAGGCCTCCCAGGAGGAATTTGCCTTCAGTGAATCACAGAGTGAAGTCTAGAAGTGCCAACCCAAGTAAAATTACTGACGCTCTAATCATGGTTGGCTGATTTATGCACGTTGTTATTTTCCCCTCATCTTTCCCAGTGTGCTTTGTTCAACATTTATTGAGGCTCCAGGTTCTGTAGAATAGCTCAGCAAGACACAGTCTCTGTCATTCATTCATTCATTCATTCATCCATCCATCCATCCATCTGTTGAGCAGAACTCTATGCCAGGAGTTCTATTCAGGTGTCAGTAATTCAGTGAGAATGGTTTGGACTGGGGGTCCCCAGTCCCCGGGCTTCGGACCGCTACTGGTCCATGGCCCGTTAGGAGCCAGGCTGCACAGCAGGAGGTGAGTGGTGGGTGAGCGAGCAAAGCTTCATCTGCTGCTCCCGTTACCGCCTGAACTACACCCCCACCCTGACTCATGGAAAAATTGTCTTCCACGAAACCAGTCCCTGGAGCCAAAAAGGTTGGGGACTGCTGGTTTGGACTAAGACATACAATGGAATACTTAGAGAACAGACACTCAATTGGATATTCACCCAAGAAAACTGTTGTTTGGAGAATGTATTAGTTATCTAAAACAGGCTTTAAGCAATAAACATTTATTTTTTTCGCAGTTTCTGAGGGTTAAGAATCTGGACATGGCTTAGCTGGATGTCTTTGGTTTATGACCTCTCATGAAGTTGCAGTCAAGACGCTGTTGGTCAGGGCTGTGATCTCACCTGAAGGCTCAGCTGGGGCTGGTGGTGTCTGCTTCCTGTGGCTGCTGCCAGGCCCTGACCCCTCACCACCTGGTCTCTCTAGAGAGCAGCCTCATGACATGGAAGCTAGTGTGAGAGCACACAAGACAGAAGCTACTGTCTTTTTATAACTTAATGTCTGTAGTGACATTCCATCACTTCTGCCATATTCTTTGTTAGAAACAGGTCAGTAAGTCCAGCTCAGATTCAAGGAAGGGAAAAACACAAGAGTATGAATACTGGAGGTGACTTTTGGCCTTCACACATCATGTTCATGTGTCATTTAGTTAAGCACAGAAATAAATAAAACTTTTGTTTACTTTTATATCCAAAGATAAATACTGGGCATTATTAAATAGTGTTCTAACTTCACAAGGCCTCCCAGGAGGAGTAGATGGGCCATGATCAGATGGGGACTGCCTACCACAAAGGGTGTGTGGGTCAGGGGTTCAGCTGCTAGTAACAGACCTGATCCAAGTGGCTCAAACACAGCATTTATTTTTCTAAAATAGTGAGAAATCTGGAGGCAGGTAGTTGCTGGCCTTTGCTCAGAGGCTAAGAGCTTTGTGATTCTTCTAGCCTTTTGCTTACAGCTCCAAGATTGTTGCTGGAACTCCTGCCATCATGTCTGCATTCCAGGTAGCAGTGGAATACATTGGCAGTGGAGGAAGGAGGTAAAAAGAGTGCCAGCCCACCATCTATCCTCTTCATTCCAGGGTGTTCCATTCAAAAGCTCAATTCACATTTCCATGGCCATCGCTAGCTGCTAGAGAGACTGTAAAATGTAACCATATCCACGATTATCTCAAAGTGCGCATTGCCTCCAGCCCCTTCCCAACTCTCCTGGCTACACATAGACCTGGCTACCCTTCTTCTATACCACCATGCCTGCCCCTTGAGCCAATGTAGTGCCCCTGAAGTCACAACTTTACTAATGATTGCTCTTGTGTTTTGTGAGTTTGTGTGACTGAGCAGGGGAACCTCAATACCCCCTCCATCCCACTCACTCTCAAGCCCACAAGGAAGGCAGCATTAGAGCTTTATCACTATCAATGGGGGCACAGAAATCACAAGTGCAACCTCCTAAGTACAGCTCAGGAAGTTAATTCAAATATCTGAAAACAACTTGGGTAAGTTCACAGTGCAAAACAGACTTAGGAACTGGGTTATTCATTCATCCATCAGAAGCTCTCTTCTGAGTGTCTGGAGTGTACTTGGAACCGCCTGGGGCCACTGTGGAGAATAAGAGAGGCAAGCATGGAGTAACTCGGAGAGTCCCAGACCCACCCTGCTCTGCCAGGGGCTTAAATGAGTCCTGGAGTGCGATCTGCCTGGCTTTTGTCTTCTCTAAAATAATGAATAGTTAGGAGTCCAGGTCCTGGAGGAAGACCATCTAGGTGTGGGTCCTTGCCTTAGCACTCCTGGGTCCCCTTGGGTGAGCTGCTGAATATCTCTGGGCCTCAGTTTCCTCATTTATAAAGTGCCCACCTTAGAAAGCCATTGGAGAATTATATGAAAAGAAGCATGTTGCTTAGCAGAGTGTCAGGGGCACAGTAAGAGCTGTGCTCATATCAACCAGAGAGATAATTGTGATGATGATTATGGGGAGAATAATGATTGTTTCCATTTTAGAATGTGGTTATCCTTTCCTTACTTATGAGGATACGTCTATCTGTATATATTGTCTATTTTTCCTAATGCAGAGAGAACACGTTTACACTGCAGATGGACCCCCTTGCCTCCTTGTCTCCCAGGGTAGGGAAGATTCCAGAACAACTCTTTTTTTTTTTAATTTAATTTTTGTTGAAGTATAGTTGAATTACAATGTTGTGTTAATTACTGCTGTACAGCAAAGTGACTCAGTTACACATATATATACATTCTTTTTAATATTTTTTTCCATTATGTTTTATCACAGGATATTGAATATAGTTCCCTGTGCTCTACAGTAGGACCTTGTTGTTTATCTATTCTATATATACCAGTTTGCACCTGCTAACCCCAAACTCCCATTCCTACCCTCTCCCACCCCTCTCCCCCTTTGCAACCACCAGTCAGAACAACCCTTGATTGGTCCAGATGCCCATACAATTCTACAGACAAGTGATACCCGACTTACGAGCTTACGTGTGGTCCCAGGTATTCTTTTAATGTCATAACTGTCATTGCGTTTTCCCAGAAATAAAATGATATAAATTGCACCCAGGCCAGCTCACCAAAGATATAGTTCACTCTTAACACGGCTTACCTTTAGCATTAATAGGACTAACCTGAGTTCTGGGTCCTGGGAATTCGGGGAAAATAACAGAATAAGAAACAGAGAAGAAGAGATTTAAAGGAGACAGGTATGCCGAAGCAAGCTTTTGAAATATGATCTGTTGACTGAAAAAAAAAAAAAAACACAACCTAAAAATTGAGAATTATGTTTTATTTGGCAGATAAAACTGAGGACTTAAGCCCAGGACACAGCATCTCAGATAACTCTGAGGGACTGCTCTGAAGAGGCAAGGGAAGGAGCCAGGATATATAGGAGTTTTTGCACAAAGACTGGGTAGTGGGAACATCAAAAGATTACTGTTAATTAAAGAAAATCAGACATCTCTAGTTAAGGAATTCAGTGCTTTTCTATGTATGGGAAGATGCAAGAGTCTGGGCTCAGTGAAATAATTCCTTGATATGCACCTCAGCTATCTGTGGCCAGAATCCTGTGCTTTCATCCTGAGTCTCCTCAGGGTGCACCACTGGGGGTGGCTGCAGCAGCTGACTGCTAGATGGGGGGGTATCCTTTTTCTACCCTGAGTTCCCTCAGGGCTTACCTTCAGAGCTGCTGTAATGTGATGGCTGGATGGCTGCAACGTCCTTTGTTTACTGAAAAGGCAGGCAACATTGTTCATACACAGTCACTTGCATCTCCATTCTTCAGTATAATGTCCACCTTCCCATGTCCTTCCGCTCTTCTTTTGCTGAAGCCAAGGTCACCTCACCCTGGGGAGGCGGTCAGTTTAGGGACAGACAGCCAAGAAGGCATACCCTACCCTGGTATGTGCTCCTTCACAAGAAAATGCTTGTGAACTCAAGCACTGAGTTCTAATTGTCAACATTTAAGGGAGTTTGTAAAGAGTCATTCTTCGACAAACTATGTCAAATGCTACAGTATGTGCCAGGAATATGCTAAGTGCTGGGAGTACAGAAATGAACATATACGCAGAGCCTGCCCCCACGGTGCTGCATGTTTGCAGCAAAGATGTTTTGCTTCAGAGAAGTCAAATCAGACACCAGGGAGCCTCACCAGGGTCCCTTCTGTGGTCAATGCCGGGGGCTGCTCATTGCATCATGCCTGCTGTCTCCCCTCGTCCAGGTCCACAGGCTGTCTGTAACCTCAAGTGTGCTCGCCACGTGCTTGCCACGTGTTACAGGTGGGGACCTGGTTGTCGGGCAGTCTTCACCATGCCAGGACTGTGAATTAGGACAATTCTTTTCTTTTCTGGAAACTAAAATGAGCCGTCTCACTATCCCACCACACAGTCGATGGCATAGTTTCCTTTTTCTTTCGGTGTCTGGATTTTATCCCCCTGGGGGTGCTGTGCCATGAGCCTGCCTCCTTGGTTCAAAGCCAGTGTATGTTTCTGCAGGAAAGAACTTCTGTATTAATGGGGTTGCTTAGCAGGCAACAAACTACTGGTCTCTGGGAGTGGGCAGCTGAACAAGTCTGGGCCTGTCCTTCCCATCTGTCTTAGTTCTGAGTCTGTCTTCCTGTGACTGTCTTAGTTCTGGATCCTGTTCAGCAGACCAGGAGCAGCCCGCAATTTTGGAGGGAACTTGCCTGTGTGTGATGAAGACTGGGTGTGATGATCCCTTTGAGGACCATCGAAGTTTTACCATGAAAATAACCCTCCACTGTGGGCACCAGGGAGTTTTAATAATGGAGAATAATGCTTATGTTGTTGTGTTAAGTGAAATAAAGCAGGGCACAAAGTTATGTATACAGTGTGACTACAACTATGTAAACCAGGGGAGAGAGAAAGAGAGAGAGAGAGAGAGAGAGAGAATGTGCATGAGCAAAAGGAAATACAGCAAAATATTAGTAGCGCTTTGGCTTTGGGAGGTGAGATTAATGGTCTCTACTCCTCTGTATTTTCTAGATTATCCCCAGGCAACATTTATAATTCATTTATAATTCCTACAGTCATAAAACAATAAACTTTATATTAAAATATACATGGTTTCAAGACTTGATACTTTCCCTCCAGCTTTAAGAACATCTGATAAAAGAAGCTCTGGTTCTCCAAGCAGCAGCTGCTATCTTGATTACTGTATTGTTAAAAAAAAAAAAAAAAAAAAAAATGGAGTCATTTGCCCCCCATGACAGCACACCGAGACTAATTACAGTTTCAACCCCTCCCAGAAATGTGACCTTCAAAATAGTCAATCTGAAATTTATCGATCAACACTAGTGAGGAAATCTGTAGGATAAAAACCCTTGCTTTCTCCTTCCAGTCCCAAAAGTAGAAGTCCTGGCCCTGAATAACTCTTTCTTTTCTTTTGCTAATAACCTTCTTGCCCCACCCTCTTTTCTATAAAAACCTTCCATTCTGTACAACTCTAGAAGGTTGCTAGAAGTGATGTTGCCCAATTTGTGAATTGCCAAAGAAAGCCAATTAGATCTTCACACTTACTTGGTTGAATTTTGTTTTTTTGACAGTATTCTCTCACCATTAATGAGATAAATGCTAAATAGAAACTAGTGTCAGTTGGGTAATCAGTAGATAAAATTGCCTATGAAATGAAAACAAAACAAAAGCAATATGAAAACAAAATTAAAATCTTGTATTCTATGTCAGAAGTGAATTTCCTCTTCAGGACACGTTAAGAAATGTTCTGAGTAAAATTAAGGTAATTTTCAATAGTTTTTCAAGCCTGCGTTGAACAGAAAGATGTAGTAATCAACGTTGCTTTCCTTTACTGCTTTGTAGATCTGTCTAGAAACTCCAGGGTCCAGGGAGGTCAGAGATGACCATCTTGCCTGCACTTGGCAAGTTCTTTTTTGCAATTTCTAGTATGGAATTGTGGGATCATTTTGCTAGAAACTGTTAGTGCCCTGATCAACTTTTTAAAAAATATAGTTTATATACTGTTTGTTGCAGACAATGAGATCTTCCTTCCTTCCTTTCTTTCTTCCTTTTTAAAAATTGTGATGAGAATATTTATCATGAGATCTATTCTCTTAAAATTGAAAAAAAAAAAGCACTACCATATGATCCAGTAATCTCACTTTTGGGTATTTATCTAGAATAATTGAAATCAGGATCTCAAACAGATATTTGCACTCCCTTATTCATTGCAGCATTATCCACAATAGCCAAGGTGTGGAAACACTCTAAATGTCCATCGACAGATGAAAGGATAAAGAAACTGTGGTATATACATGCCATGGAATATTATTCAACTTAAAAAAAGAAGAAAATCCTGCCATTTGTGACAACATGGATGAACCTGCAGAACTCTATGCTAAATGAAATAAGCCAGTCACAGAACAAATACTGCACGATTCAACTTATATGAGGTACCTAACATAGTCAAACTCATAGAAGAAGAGAGTAGAATGGTGCTTGCAGGGGTTGGGAACAGGGGGAAAATTGGTATAAAGTTTCAGTTGTGCACAATGAATGCATTCTAGAGATCTGCTGTACAACAGTGTGCCTGGCCAATTTGGAAAGTTCTAAGAGAATGAGAAGATTCATCAAATCCCAAGTGATGGTGGAGTTGAGACTGCATTGAAGACTCCTATGTTTAGGTACCCAAATGATTGATCAGTTGATTAGGATAGAGGCCACTATATCAGTTATGATTAGAATTAGTTGTACATTACAGAAACCTCCAACAACAGAGGCTCAAACACAAGAAGTTTTATTCTCTCATGGAAAAGAAACCCAGAGGCAGGCAGTCTAGAGTTACATGGTAGCTGCCCAACTTGGCTAACTCAGGCCCCTTCCAGCTCATCATCCTGCCCTCCTCAGGTGGTGGCCATACCAGCCGCAAGGGGGACTAACAAATGCAGAATTGTTCTCGGAAGAATTATCCTGTGCCCAGCTGAAAATCAAGAGCTCCATTATTGGGGGCAAAAGGAGAGCAGATATAGGGTTAGGCAGCCAGCAGTCGCTGCCATGACCACAACTTAAGCTATATTTGGTAGAATGTTCCTGGATCTCCAGGTGAGGCATGGCAATCTCTTAGCAGTGTCCCAGCAGCCTATGGACACATAATAAAGCTGTAAGATAAAAGAGCTGCTCCACACAGCCCAGTTTCCCTCAGTGCAATAGGAGCAGGATAACGACATCAGCACTGCCGTTCCAAGAGGGGATGATGGTAGGTACCCAGGGGCTCCTAGTCCAGAAATTCTGAAGTCTTCCAGGCAGATAGAGTGAGACCCCTCCCCTGAGGTGCAGGGTCCCACCATCTGTGGGTTCATCTTTGGGGGGCCTCCCCATCCATTGTTCTCTGGGGCCCCTGGCTGTATATCATGTGGGTTGGGAACCTGCCCTGAGCTGGGGCAGCACAGTGTTTCCAGCCCACCTCCTGATGCTGACAGCTTGGAATTCCATAGTTGAATAGTAAATGCTTTTTAAAAGTTGAGGTGAAGTTCACGTGATATAAAAGTAACCACTCAAAAATGCATAATTCAGTGGCATTTAGTACAACCACAGCACTGTGCCACCATCACTTCTAGTTCCAAAACACGGTCATAACCCCAAAAGGAAATGCTCTCTCCATCCAGCACTTTCTTCCCATTCTCCCCCTCCCGCCAGCCCCTGGCAACCGCTAATCTGCTTTCTGTTTCTGTGCACCTGCCTATTCTGGATATAAATGGAATGCTACAGCGTGTGATCTTTTATGTCTGACTTCTTTCACTTAGCTCCTGTCTTCAAGGTTCATCCATGTTGTAACATCAGTAATCCATTCCTTTTCATGGCTGAATGATATTCCATTATATCAAATGCTTTTTTTAAGCTCATGGTTTCTTTGATAATTCAGGTTAAAAAAAAAAAGAATACACAGTCAGCTTCTGATCTATTTGCTTCTAGTCAGTTCCACATGGCTACAAGCATACCCAGAGTTCTTGCCAAGACATTGGTCTCAGACCTGCTTTATTTCCTTCCTTTCTTGCCTCTAACTTCTCTCTCTTTTGATCAAATGGTAGCTCCCCTGAGTCTTTCTGAAACATGGTGTGGGGAAGGCCATGCCTTTCTCTTCCTCTCTTTCTGAGTCACTTAGGCCTCGGTCACTCAATGACCATCCCAGGCTCAGCTCTTACTATTTGGCATCTAGAAGCAGTTGACTTTTTTTGACTTTACAAGGCCCTGAATTTCTAAACTCTCTCTGTTCCTTTCCTGATGATAACAATTCCATTGACTCTCAGACACCATTGATTGTAGAACAGACCATGATCTTATGCACCACCAAAGGAAAAAAAACCCCCTCTGCTAATTAATCACAACCTGTCATATAGTACAAATGCTGTTACAACGTTAAAAAAAATGTAAGTGCATCTCAGAGTCCCTGGCATGCAGTAATAATAATAACATGAATGGCCAACATCTACTGAGGTCTTACACGGTGCCAGGCATTGTGGATTATCCCTGGAGAGAGTTTTCATTATTATTATTATCTCTTTCACACATGGAACAATGGAAGCAGAGGAGTCAAACCCAGCAGCCTGACTCTACAGCCCTTGCTCACATCCTGTTGGGATATATTTTTCATTTGCCAAACCTGAGTACGTTTTCTGTTCTTTCCATCACCCAGTGACCAACATTGATGGTCACCTGTAGGAGTGTGCATGTGGGTTGGAGGGGATTTTCCCTCTAGGACCTTTCAGTTTAGAGGGAGAGGTAAAGGATTACAGTAAAACAGGAAAGCGGGAAGGGGAGAGGGGTATCCATTGGGAGCCTCACTCAGGATCATGCTCTATCCCCTCCCTGGCTCACGTTCGTCTCTGTGTTGCCAGTGCCCACCGTGTGTGGGACTGCGCCCCTCCAGCCTGTGGTCCACAGGGAATGTGGATCCCCTCTCTCGCACTGTCATAGACCGGATCCCATGGAAGGGCATTGATGGCTCAGCCTGGCTATGCCATAGGGTTACTGCTAGTTGATAACTGATATCTCATCTTCCCTTCTTGCTTAACTCAAAACCAGATTATACTTCAGATGGCAATGTCTCCAGTGAAAAGAAGACATTTCCAAGACTAGCTTGCAGCTAGGAGAGGCCATGAGATTTAATTCTACTTATGGAACTGTTATTTAGAACTTTCAGTAAGACTCCATAGTGGTGGGGCTGGGGGAGGCATTATACACTTTTTTGTCTTCCCTCACTTCCTCCTAATGTCAAGATGGAGAATATAGATTTGCTGGCTGGAGTTCCAGCAGCCATCTTGGACCATGAGGTCACTCTGCCATTGAAAGCTATGCTCCAGGATGGTATATCAGAAAGATAGGAGCCCAAGGTCCTAGTGATATCTTGGGCCTGCCACGTCAGCCCCCGATACCTGTGCCAGACTGCTTTTACATGAGTGGGAAATAAAATCCTAATTTAAACACTTGTTTCTTTTCTCTAGTAATGTGCAACCAGATCGAATCCTGGCTGATGTACTCCCCCACTGTGTGATAGGTGGTTTAGGTCGGGTGGGAGGTACACTAGGATGATAGAACCTCCAGGGCCAAATAAAGCGGATAGGGGAGGGTCCACCAGGCAATAGTGCTCTTAGACAAAATGACAGCATACCCACTACAAAGACCTGTCACTTGCTGGGTGCTTACTAAGGGCTCAGCTCTCTGCTAGGTGCTACACCTGCATCATTATTTAATCCACACCAAAATGCTGTGACAAGACTCTCTTGTGACCATGGTTACTCTCAAGGTACAAATGAGGGAACAAAGACTCAGGAAGGTCACTTTACAAGGCCACTTATTTGGGAGCCAGGTTCTAATCTGGATCTTTTTGACTCAGGGACAAACCCTTAGGCCCTGGACCCCAAAAAGCTGTGCAGATATGAAAGCAGGAGAGTGGCCCAATCAGATCTGTGGTTTTGTCTCATCACAAAAGTGAAAGAAACAGATCAGAGAAGGGAGTGGTACCTGGCAGGCCAGAGGCAGGAAGACACACGGCAGAGCCTGCCACGACTTGGACTAAATGGAGACGGACAATGCCTGTGAGGTTGCGCTGAGTGATCCCCGGGACCAGAGTGCTTTCACCGGTAACTCCTTCTCAAGCCCTTGGTGGGGCTGGTCCCTATTAGATATGAGATTTAACTCGTAAGTTTCCACTAAGAGCCACTATAGATGAATGCACTATCTCAGGTTCATGTCTGATGACACGTTATAACCCATTACTGGCCATCAGGAAGTGTGCTGATTTTTTTTCAATACAGTTTTTTTAATTATGAGTTTTTCAAGGGGCAAACTCAGATTGCTTGGGGGTGTACGTGTCCATGTGAAATGAAATGAAAATTAAGAAGCTAATGCTGCTATTGAAAAAAATCACTCGGCTCTAAATCAAGATGGTACATCTGAGGAATAGTCTCCATCTGATCTCTTGGCAGTATGTCTCAGACCAAAGAACTATTTAGACACGGTTTTGTTTGGTTTTGTTTCACCAGTTATCAAGCCTAAGAAACTTCCCAGTTATGCCAAATCCTGCAAAATGATGAAGACTATCATTTGCCGCTATTTACAATGGAAAAAAACCATTCATAAGTTCTTCCTGTTTGCCAAGAATGGAGGATTTTCACTGCCTTGGCTCTTAATAATACTTTTGCTTTATGTTTTTCTTGTTAACATTTCAAGAGTGTAGTCTGTCTTCAGCAAATCAGAGACAGCTGATACAAACAGTAACTAATAACATGTTTGCCCGGACGAACGGTATCATGCTACGTTCACTAGCGTCCACTGAACCCCCTGATATAATACCTTCCCCATTTGAGCACTGTTTGCCTTGGTTTTCTTCCAGCCTCACTAGCCGAGGGCTCTGGGCTCCATTCCTGTTTTTACACATTATCTCTCTCTGTCATCCAGACCAGATCTTTAATTCCCTCTCTAGGACACACTCTCCAATCTGCCTCCAACGTTGAGTTTTCCCCAGAAATCCAGACCTGCTAACATCTCCACATGGATGTCTGATAGGCATGCGCAGATTAAGACGGTCAAAGCAAGAACCCTCTATTTCTCCCCGCCCCAAACTGCCTTCTCTCTCAACCTTCCCATCTCAGTCAAGGGCACCACTCAGTTGCTCAAACCAAAAATCTAAGGGTTGTGTTTGATGAATGTCTCTCCTTCACTGCCCCCAAATCCAGCCCATTCATCAGCTTTACCTCCAAACAGTTAACTCTGGTAGGTCCTCATCCTCTATCTCTGCCGCAATCATCAGACTCCCAACACTTCCTGTTTCCACTTGGCCCTACACAGGGCTTTACACTCAGCAGTAAGAGTTAGCCTTGGAAAATCCAAATCAGACCATGTCATTCTTCTGTTTAAAACCCTCCAGTGTCTCCTCGTTGACCTTGCATAAAATCTGAGCTCCTTCCTTGCCCCTTTCCAAGCCCATTCTTTCCTCCCTGTTGCTTACCAAGCATCAGCCTTGCTGGCCCTCTCTGAGGTCCCGAGACACACCTCACTCCTTTTTGCCTTGGGGGCCTAGGCTCTAGCTGGTTGCGTGTCCCTGAATGCTGCTGGTTGGCTCCTGGCCATCATTCAGAGCTTAGCTTAAATGGACCTCTCCAGAATGGCCCTTCTAGATGGTCTACTCATCTCAAGTAGTATTCTTCCACCTTATGTTAAGTTTTTGCGCAGTTCATATTGCTAGCCTGGATTTTTCTTGTGCCCTTATTTTCTGTCTCATCCCACCAGAATGTTAGCTTCATGAGAATAGAGACCTTTGTGTCTTTTTTCCTGCTGTGTCTCCAGGACCTGCATCAGTGCTTGGCCTCTGGCAAGCATTAACTGAATATTTGTTGGATGGTTGAGTTTCCAAAAGTCTTGTATTTTGCGCCATATAGTCTGACATCTTCTCTATTACAGTCTGCTTTGTTACGTAATTTTTGTAACCGTGCAGCTCATTCATAAGTACTGAGTTTTCAAAGGTGATGCATATATAGTATGTGATTAACTCATTACAAATTCTAGACTTTTGAGTGTATCCTGTGGCTCAAATACTGTATTGATGGGAAAACTTTCAAGTAGTCAACCAGTTTACCAAGTCAATGGCATCTATGACTAATAGACATTACTTAGAGATAGTCCTTATTATTCCATGCACTTTACATATATTAACTTTTAATTCCCATATAACCCTGTGAGTCTGGAACTATTATTGTCTCCCTTTTGCAAATGGGCTGGGTGTATTAGTTTTCCAATTCTGTGTAACAAATTACCATAAACTGAGTGGCTTAAAAGAACCCCTATTTACTATGAGTTCACAGTTCTGTGGGTCAGAAGTCTGGGTAGAGCTCACTGTGTTCTCTGAGCAGAGTCTTACCCAATGAAATCAGGGTGTTAGCTGGGCTGGGCTCTTGTGTGGAGGCTTTGGAGGAAAATCCACTTCCAAGCTCACTTGGTTTGGTGACAGAATCCAGTTCCTTGTGGCTGTAGATCTGAGGTTCCTGTTTCCTTGCTGGCTCTCAGCTCTTAAAGGCCGCTCTCATTCCTGAGCGCATGACCCCCTTGTGCTTTGAGTCTCTGACTTCCTCTTCTGCTTTCAGCCACGGGAAACTCACCTAACGGGGTCAGGCCCAGCCATATGTGCCCTTATCTTAAGGTCAATTGACTTGGCCTTCATTACATCTGCAAAATCCCTTCCCCTAAAATAGATTAGTGTTTGATTGCATACCCAAGATACAAGACTGAGACTATCATTATCGTACAAATAATTAAGCCCAAATTATAATCCATGCTCACCAATGATCTTAATTAGAAAAACTTCTCGATAGCCACATCAAGTGTTTCGTTTTTCTTCTTCATTTTTACCGCTTGACAGTGACGGGGGTCGCTGAACAGCAAGCATGTTGTCAGTTTAAGTCTAATACGGTGCTTTTGGGGGGGGTAAAAGATGAGGTGCCGGGACTGACCCTGAGCAGTTGTAAAATACGGCTCCTGGCTCTGCTCTCCGCAGAGGTGCTGGCAGAGGCTCATCTGGTTCCAAGTGAATGAATCAGAGAGAATGGAATGTGATTTAGTTGAGTTGGTGTTTCCAAGAGATGAGCGTCTGTGCCATTCTGAGGAGGACAGCTGCTTTTTACAACTTTGCCTTCTTGGAAAGGCCCTGTGTGCCCGTGCTCCCTGTGGTATAGACCAGGGTCAGACCTGCAGCTCCCCGTGGCCAGAGCTCCTAGCTGGCACTTAGCAACAGCCCTCCGCTCTGCTCTTGGGCCACTGTTTCCTGGAGAGCTGGAGTTTGCAAGGTTGCTGGCCCTCGCCGTCAACCAAGCCATCTTCAGTTCTGAGGTTCCTTCATATTTTAATTCACGTGAGGAAAAGATGCAGACTTGAGATGCTGGATTCTTTTTGCACCTAAAGAATCAGGTTACTGCCTACTGTGTCAGATATCACCTCACACCAGGCTGTGAGTCCAAGTAAACAGTAAAGTTCAGAACTGGAGTGGACCTTTGAGATCATCTGGTCCAGGGATTCCAACCCTGACATGCCTGGACACCTAAGGCATCCAGAATTAGAACCCACGGTCTTTGTGTACACAATTTTGTGTTGTGTCTACTTCTATGGCTCTTTAGCAGAGCCATCTGTTGCTTTTGTCAGACCCTCAAAGGCATCTTTGTGCACCCAAAATTAAGAACAGCTGATCTAAGGACCTACTGCATAGTACAGGGATCTATATTCACTATCTTTTTAATAATCTATAGTTGTTAAATTTGGGACTTTCTGAAGATGATAAGAGGACTTTTGGAGAATGACTAAACCCACACTCTGGAGTGAAGAGAATTTTTACCCCATACATGGGAGACACCAAGCTATAAAGACTATCCGGAAGACCTAAACCAATGGAGAGACATGCTGTGACCCCAGATCGGAAGACTCAACGTAGTAAAGATGTGAATTCTCCCCAATTGATGATGTGCATTTCCTTTCAAAATCCCATCAGGATTTTTTTATAGATACAGAAGAGCTGACTCTAAAATTTGTATAGAAAGAAACAGCAATAGCTAAAACAATTTTGAGAAAGAAAAATAAAGTTGGAGGAATCACATTACCTGGATTTAAGACATCATTCAGACTGTGTGATATTCAGACTGTGTGATATTGGGGAAGGGATGAATACATAGATCAATGAAACAGAGCAGGAAGTCCAATACAGGTACACACAAATATGGCCAACTGATCTCCAAAAAAAAATGATCAAAGGAAGAATCATCCTTTCAACTAATGGTGTTGGAACAATTGGACGTCCACAGGCAAAAAACAAAATCAAACAAACAAAATAGAACCTTAAACTAAACCTCACACTTTGTAAAAAATTAACTTAAAATTGATCATAGACCTAACTATAAAATACAGTACTCTAAAACATTTAGAATAAAACAGGAGAAAAATTTTCATTACCTAGACCTAAGGTTAGGCAAAGATTTCTCACAAAAGCACAATCCATAAAGAAAGAAATCAATCTATTGGACTTCATCAAAATAAAGAGTTCTGCCCTGTAAAAGATACTGTGAAGGAGAATGAAAAACACAAGCCACAGTCTGGAGAAAATATTTGCAAATCACATATCCGATTTAAAAAGTTGCATCCAGAATGTATAAAGGCAGCTCTAAAGTCAACAGTAAGAACACAAATAATCCAATTAAAAAGCACGTGGAAGATTTGAACAGACAGTTCACCCAAAAAGATACACAGATGACAAGATGCACATGAAAAGATGTTCAACCTCATTAGTCATTAGGGAAATATAAAATAAAGCTATGAGGAGAGACTACGCTCACCCACCAGAACAGCTAAAATAAAAAATACTGACAATAGGGCTTCCCTGGTGGCGCAGTCGTTGAGAATCTGCCTGCCAATGCAGGGGACGCAGGTTCGAGCCCTGGGCTGGGAAGATCCCACATGCCGCGGAGCGGCTAAGCCCGTGTGCCGCAACTACTGAGCCTGCGCGTCTGGAGCCTGTGCTCCACAACAAGAGAGGCCGTGATAGTGAGAGGCCCGCGCACCGCGATGAAGAGTGGCCCCCGCTCGCCGCAACTAGAGAAAGCCCTCGCACAGAAACGAAGACCCAACACAGCCATAAATAAATAAATAAATAAATAAAAAAAAAAAAAAAAAAAAAAATACTGACAATAGCAGTGCTGGTAAGGATAAGGAGCAACTGGTCCCTCATACACACATTGGTGGAGATGCAGAATAGATGGTACAGCCACTCTGGAAGACAATTTGGCAGTTTCTTAGAAAGATATAGCTGTATCTCTATCCGTCTTATAAAGATAAAGATATCTATATCTGTATCTATATATCTGTTACCATATGAACCAGCAATCCCACTGCTGGGAATTTACAACAGAGAAATAAAAACTCGTGTCCGTGCAAAAACCTGTACACAAATGTTCACAGCAGCTTTCTTGGTCAACACCAGTTCAGTCCTTCAACAGGTGAATGGATAAACAACCAATGGTATATCCACGCAATGGAATAGCCTTAGAAAGAAGAAGGAGTAAATATTGATACACGTAACTTGGGTGGATCTCAAGGCCAGGTGTGTGCATGTGAGTGTGCTGGGGCTATTTTGGAGTAGACTAGTACTTTTGCGTCCTCAGTCGTGTCCCAGCGGAGCCCAGGAAGCTCTGCGCCCAGCCCTTCAGCACCGCTGGCTTCCCCAGCTCTTTGCAGATCGCGGCTCACCCCCTTGGGGTCTGTCTGTGGTGTCCAGCCCCACAGCAGGTCGTGCTCTATCTCACCGATATTTTCCCAGCAGCCTTCCCTTTGGGGAACGGGGCTTGATCCTCCATTCAACCTGGGACACCGCTGGCAATTCTCTCTAGGAACTGTCTTCCCTTTCTCATGCTTCTTCTCTACATCCCAAATCCTACCTCTTCTGTCCCTCTAACGTATCCCATTACCATAGTGAAAAGTGCCACCTCCACATCAAAGGGGACATTAGTCTCAGCTGTAACGTTTTAGGGTTTTTCATAGAAAGACTAGAATCATGTACTACTTGTCACTGCTTTTTAAAAATTGATGTCATTTTTCTTTTATTACAAATGATGAAACACACAAGAGGATGTAAATCAGGTCTGCATTGGCCCTCCTCACTGGTCAGTATCCTGTGCTGCCCCTGGGGTCCCCCTCACGGCGGCCAAGCCTTCCCCATGTGCAGTAGGTCTGGTCCCTCCTCCTACTTGACCAAATTCTTTTTCCCTCTGGTTCTCTCCTGTAGCATCAATTTTTTCCTTTCTGGTAAATCATTTCTTTCAGTGAGTATACAGACGAGCTATTATTTCTCTCATCTTAACGGAAAAGGAAATTTCTCTTGACCCCATTTCCCCTCCAGTTTTAGCTCCATTTCTCGAAAGCGGTGTCTCTTCTCGGTGTCTTCTGTCTCTCTCACCCTTTCTCCAACTCCACCCAGACCTTCACCCCATCCTCCCCAATGAGACCTCCTCTTGCCGAATTCACTGATGCTCTCCGTCCCCACCTCACGTGACCTCTCAGCAGTGATTTACAGGTGATCATTCTCTCCTCTTAAAGCCCCTTCTTCACTTGTCTTCCTCCCACCTTGTCCTCTCCTCCCGACGCTGCCTCCTTTCCTTTCCTGCTGACTCCTCGTCACTCCTCGTCACCCCCTGACCCCTGAAAGATGCAGGGTCCCGGGCTCAGTTCTTGCTTCCTTTTTCTACCCTCATTCTTCTGGGAACTCCTCCAGCCTCCTGGCTTTACAGACTATATTCCATCTAATTGAAGACGCCCTTAATTTTAAAAGCACCACGGAGTTCAGTTCCACCAAGGATGGAAAAAACACTGCCAATTATACTCTAACCTCCCATCATTCCAATGTCCATCATGTCCCTTTGTTCTAAGAGTCCCTGAGCTGCTCTGGGGTGAGTGGCACAGCTTCTCTGTCCCAAGTCATTGGGGTTGGGGTCAGGGTTCACACTCTTTTCTCTGTTCCTTTCCCCCAGCTCTCTTCATTGCCCAGCCTGTGGGATCATGGAGAGGTCTTGGAGAGGTATCACCTGGTACTGTGACCAGCTCTGCCACTTACAGGGGAACTTACCCCTTGGGGTTGTTCAGTGTACAACATGAACAGCTGTGTATTGTTGCCTGGCTTCACCCACTCCTACAAGTCTTTTCTTCTCTCTTCATAATACCCTGGCCTCGACTTTTGAAACTGAAAAGCAAGAATGAGACTCTTTAGTTCTGTGCATTCTTCTCTGTCATCCCTGAGGCAATGGCCATACCCTTGAGCCCCTCACCATGGCTAAAAGTAGTGATGCCCTAATTGACGTGGGCCCGGGAGCCCATCCCAGAATCAGTCACAGTGGGATTCCCTTGCTTTGCTTCATCCAATCAAATTTCTCCCCTGGGTATGGGGGGTGGAGTCAATTGCAACCAAACGTCAAGGCTGCTGCCAACAGGGAGGGATGGAATGAACGTGGGGGCATCCATGGGGTCTGCTTCACGGGGTCAAAGGCCAGGGAGGGTGTTTTGCAGATGGAGGAGACTGGGGCCTGTGTTTAGGCCCGTGGACAGGAAAAGGCTAAGGAGGATGGCGGGAGAGGGCCTATGTGTGATTCGGAGCAGAATCCTGGAGAAGAAGTGAGGTGGAGAGAGGGGGAGGGGCTCGATTTGAAATGAGGGATGAATCTTCTCCCTCAAAGGAGGGCGGTGATGAGACCTGTTAGTCAAGTGAAAGGAGGGCCGCTGAGGATATTCCCTGCCACCCTCGTGTCTCATGTGAGGCGAGCACAGCCTTGGCATGTGTAGCTTCATGGGACTCTTTGGGAAGCGTCAGTGGATAATTCTAATGGACTCTTTCCATCAGTGAGAATTGTTACCATCTTAAGGGGTAGGGCACTTCAAGGCTAGGGTTTTTATTCACTTCTCTAATGAACAGAAAGTACGTCTACCTTACACCTATCTGCAGAATTTGGGAGAACACGTCATGCGGTAAGGGGATGTGTGTGCAAAGGTTTTTTAAAAAGTCCTTCCTGGGAATCCCTGTGGCCTGGTGGTTAGGAATGTGGCCTCTGACACCAAATGGCCTGGGTTCACATCTGGGCTCTGCGACCCTGGGCAGGCTCCTGGCCTTCTCTGTGCCTCGGAGTCTTTGCTAGGAGTGGGGATGATGTCGCTACCTTCCTCACAGGGCTATTTTGAGGATCAGAGGTCATAATACCTGTGTGTGTTTAGGAGACTGACTGGCACATATTAAATACTCTTAAACGTGAGCCATCAGTATTTGTAAGAATCCTGTGACAATGCTTTTATGCACTGTCTTCAGACCGTTCGCTGTCTTTAGGAGTGAAGCTTGTTTATTTTCCTAATTCACAGAAACCTAAACTCTTCCAGTGCTATTTTCACTGGGGAAAAAGCATGCCGATGTTTAAAACGTGTTTCCATGTAGCCACATTTAAAATGTCATCACTGGTTCCTTTCTGGTGAACTATGCAGAAATGAATCCTCTCTAGAACATTCCGTATTAACAATCATGGGAGGTGGTGCTGATTTTGCCTTAATGAATGATTTATTTATGAATGTATCGATGGCAGCCCCTTCTCACACCGGTGCCCTTTCCCACTTCCTGGCCCAGATGACAAGAGCTTTGGAAGGAGGGGCAATCAGGAATTGACATAGTATTCCTGGGATTATCCGATGCAACGCTACATGCAGCACACAGTTCCACTGCCCTTCCACGGTGGTGGCTCAAAGCTCCTGCTATAAGAGGAGGCCTTGCCCTGGAAGACTCCAGAAGCTTCACTGAAACAGCGTGGCTGAGGAAGAAACCACTGGTAAAGCAATGACGCCTCCGGTAGGGCACTTCCGGCAGGAGGGAGTGGCCACCCCTTGGAGCCTACCTTTCCCAACTATTGCAAATTTCTTTAATTCATTCCTGGTGGTTTTTTTTCAATTAGTAATTTTTCAGTTCCCCCAGGGATTAATGAGTTGACCTAATACAAGTCTTCATAAGTAGAGGCTGGCTTTCTACATTTAGCACAAAAATAACAATTCATAATCCCTGCTTCAGCAGCCCTCACAGCCTCCTGGCATCAATGCCTGCTTCTCGTGGGGCTGCTAGAGCCTCATGTCCTAAGATGTGTCCCTTTAGGACAGGCTGCTCATGAGCCCACCTCACCCACCCCCATTCCCACTCTCCCCCAAAAGAAAACACACTGCAACGAACTGCACAGCATAGCTGTTCTGAAATTCCAGAAAACCAACAGGCTTTCCACTCTCCTGGAAAAAAATCAAAAACCAAAACACTGCCAGAAACACAAATATTTGGCCAGTTGACTAATATACTGCAACTTTCACAGGGACCTCAAAGCACTTGGTGTTGTCTGATAGAAAATGCCCCGATTGTCCTGTTGAAAGAACTGAGATCTAGAGTAATGAACAAGTATTATTTCCCTAAAATGAATCCAGCTGTAAATGGAGAATGGGTTTCCTGACCCCTCCCGGGTGCACACAGATGCCGCTTGGCTGGGTCTTCTGTCCTCTTCCAGAACATCATTTCCTCATTTGCCCTCTAGGTTTTAGGGGTATCAGAGTGTGGCCTGCACAGTGAGAGGTACTAAGTTAGAAAGGGTGAAGGGCACCGGTGTTCACCCGTGGTCTTTCATGGGTCACCCTCCAGAGGCCAGGGTGGGCCTGATGCAACCATCGCCACGCTTCTTGGCTGCTGACAGGTTGCTCAGCGTCACACGGATTCTGCTCTTCCGTTGCCTCTCATAATTTAAAAATGTGGGAAGCTGTGGAAGGCTGCCCCACCCCCGGGATCATTCCAAAGAAAACTGGGAGGCAGAGGCTAGTCTCGGTTCTTGCGTGGAAACATTCATCAACGGTTTTTAAGATTTCCAGGGTTCTACTTTCATTTCATTCCTTGGGACTTGAATATTCAAATCTGGCATAGTCTTGAAGCCTGAAAGACGGATTGAAGAGATTTTGTATATCACTTGATCCTAAAAACAGGGCACACGACCTCTTAATAAATAGCTTTGAAGAGATCATGATTTTAGAGCCCGTGATTTATTACTCTATCAGAGGAAGAGGTGCAGGAGAAAAGGTGCGCTGAAATAAGCATGACTAGGGCACACTAACCTCCTGGAAGAAGAAGATGCTACCTCATTCCTCTCTCCCCCTGAAATGCCCTGAAAAGAGCAGTTTAGTGCAGGAGTTTTGCAATCCGTTACAAAATTTCAGTGTCTCTTGGAGGTTCAAATGCATAGGAAGTTCATGCATTTTCTTTTTCAGCTGTTCCCAGATCTCCTAAATAAAGCATTTCCCTCGTGTAGGCTCCCAGGGCTACATGTAGGGCAGTGGCTGGGTCTGCTTGCTGGGGTCAGGAAGGCTGTTCTTCCAGGAAGGGCTGCAAAGACCCTGGGAACGGGACCAGCCCAGCTCGCAAGTATGAAGAGAATGTCGGGAGAGGAAGTGGTAGCTGTGAGTCAGCATGAGTCATCTCGTTCCAATGAGAATGAAGAGTGAGGTGTGCGCCTTTTTTTTTTTTTTGAGTCTCAATCGTGTGGACATCATTGGGAATGGAGGGAAATAACTGACTGTATGGTCGTTGCTTTTCAAGTTTCAAACTGACATTCCAGGCGGGCTGTGCCTGAGCCAGCATCTGCTTTCAGATCTTCACAGCCTGGTCCTGGGAAGGTGGAGCCCTCAGCTTCTCCCTGGTGAGTAGGTTTCTGTCACTTTCATGTTCATTTCTGCAGTTTGCCTCAGAGTCTCAGCTCTAGGAAAGCTGAGGGGTCTTGCAGTGGATACTGTGTTTTCGTTGAGACATTGAAGATCTTTGACTTTAGAAAGGTGGCTCCCCCGCCCTCATCCCTGTAGCTACTGTCTGTGAGCCTGATTGTTTGGAGTTTCTTAGCGGTTCATTGTGAGAGTGCTCATCCTGTATTACCGAGGAGACCAGTGTTGCTTGGCTGGTTTAAAAGAAGCTGTTTGAGACTCCTCTGTGGAGTCGAAGGGAAGTTCAGAGGTGGAGGTGGGTGACTGAGCTAACTAACCCAGGGGTGCTGAGGCCGGGCTGGCTTCCGCTTCTCAGAGGTGGAGGAAAGACAGCTTCTGAGCAATTTCTGGCCGCGTGGTCTGAGCTGCCCACTTTTAGTGCAAGAAATACAATAAAGAGGCAGAATTTTGGCTTTTCTCTCTAAGAGCATGAGAAAGATTCCAGGAGCTTATTCGGTGTCTTTTGCCTTTCCTTAACACTGAAAGGCACAAACGATAGTAAAATCAGAAAGAAAATTATGCCGCGGACTGGGGGGCAGGGGGTGAGGAAGGGGGAATTGAGTGGTTTTGAGACCTGACTTCACCTCGGTGTGTGTTTCTCAAGCTGTTAACATTCTGATAAAGCTTAGCTTTACTGTCAAGTAAAATACAGGAAACTTTTTTTTTTTTTTCAAATGTCGTCTGGTTACTGTAAATGAAACGGTTAAAATGTCATAAATACCTTATGATAAACATTTTTCAAATTTGCTTAAAAATCTGCACATCAGTAAGCAGGGTATGACAGAGCTTTTTCAGTACAGTCATTTGAGTGTGTGGGCTTCCTGGGTTAATAATGAGTCAGCACCTGATTTCTAAAATTGGAGCAGCTGAGAGAACATTCGATTTGCCCCCCAGCACAGTGTGGTGGCTGGCGGGCCCCCTCTAGGAGGATTCGGCTGTTTGGTCTTCCGTTAAAACCAACTTTGATGCCTCCCCTGTTTTGGTGACGCCTTCAGCTTCGGTCCCAGCTCTGCCATGTGTGGCTGGAAGGCCCCTTTGCTGAGGGGTCCCTGTGCCGGACCATCTCCTTTGGCTGATGCTGATGGTTTTTAGGTTATGCCATGACCGGATTGGTTGAGTATATGGTTGGTTCAATTAAAAATCCAGAGTTTATGAAAGGCTGGGGTGGCCCAGGGGCTGAAGCTGTCCTGGCTGAGGGACCCGGTGGGAGAGGCGGTCACCGTGTGAGCTTCAAAGCCCAAGTTCTGCAGGTGACACGTGGCGTGGGAAGACTGTCAGCTTAAAATCTGAGAACGGGATTCTGAGGAAGAAAACCTCCCTCCAATTTTATTCTTCTTATCTATAAAATGAGAAAGCTATTAAGAAAATTTTTAAAAAATTAATGATTGGGTTGCAGGCTAGCAGCTCAAGGGCCCAAGGCAGGCCTGTTTGAATCCATTTCCACCACCCCCCCCCCCTTCTAAGTTCTGCTGACCTGCCTGGGATTGGTTTCTTGTGTTCCGATGACTGTTGGTGGGGATCCCATATTCTTTGGGTCACAGGCCCTGATGAACCCTCATGTCTCAAGGCTCTGATAGCCTTGGGCTTCCAGACCGTGTGTGACACCACCCGTTTCAGGGGCCGCCTGGGAGGACTCAGAGAACCAGCGTCTGCCAAGTGCGTAGAAGAGGGTCTGGACTCAGAAGGGACCCCCTCAATGTTAGCTCTGCTAGCTTCTCTTCTTACCTGTACCCTAAAGGCTGGGTACCTGGGCTCCCCGAGTTAGTGCCTTGACTTTTTCAAGCAAGATCCTGCGATTCCAGTGGGATCAGCGTTGTTCCAAGGCTGAGTCACAGGCATACAAGTGTCAGCTTGGGGCCTCAGCCAGGCAGAGACCAGGGGTTTCCAAGGTGGGAGACCTGCCCAGTGTCTCTTTCTTGGTGAGTAATCTTCATAAGCGCTAAGAGAAATGCCGTCTTCATGGAGAGAAGAGTCCGTAAAAGGAGAAATGCCTTGGGAGGTGCCTCTGTGTTCCACGTATGCCTGCACTTTCTCCTGTCCTCGTTTCAGAGACCACACCAGCTATCAAACTTGTGTTTATCACTGTCTGTAAAATCCTCCCGGATAAACACTGTTGGGAAGTGGCTTTGAAGTGGCTGATTTTATCCTAGACATTGATTGTGTCATGTAAAAGTCAGGCAGTTGTATGGATGCTAGAGGTCCACTGGTCTCTTAACCCATGAGACATAAGCCTGTGATGAACTGCTGTTATCATTTCTGTAATCAGGAGAAAGAGTCATTTAAAAAGGTCAGAAATAAGGCCATGGCTAGGTCTGAAAAGAGAGCATTTATTAACGTGATTTGCTGCTTTGTCATGTTTTTCTAACTACCCAAAGATGCTGATTCTAAGTGTGGACGCAGGCCGGGAGTAAAGAGGGAAACATTCGAGGATAGAAACTGAGCAGACGTTTTAAAAGGACATCTACATCCAAAGCAAACAAACAAACAAACAAATGCTGAGAGTTTGATGACATTTGGAAGTTGCCCGGTGCCCTACGGTCGTGGCATCCTCAGCCTGGGGACTGGCTATGGCTTGCTGGCCTGGTCCCCCACTCTCCACTCCTAGTCAACACCCCGACCTGGGCTCTCATTACCTCCTGCCACGAGGTTTCCATGGTACCCGATAGGTGTGTGTGTGTGTGTGTGTGTGTGTGTGTGTCCCCCGCTGTTTGGCAGTTTGGGCAAGTTCCTTAGTTTCTTGGTGTCCTACCTTCATCATCGTGAAATGGGAATATAATAGCACCACCCTCGAGGGTCCTTGTAAAGATCAGTGATAATTGGCACACAAGTTACAAGGAGATTCAACAGCCATTAAGTACACATTCAGTGATTTAGAAATATACCCACACACCTTTCCATCTCTCCCTGGGCCCTGAACCCTGTGAATCCAGAAGGAATTGGCTCTCACGCCCCCGAAGTAAGATCCTGTCTGTGTCATGACTTACATGGCATGTTCTGTATTTGCAGGACATTTATGGATTAGGTGAATGGGAAGTGCTTCTTGGTTCTCTCCAGGAATACCTGGGGTTCTAGGTGTCACGACCATCATCATGACCATCATCATCATCATCCTTACCCTTCACATCATCACAGTGAGAGCAGCTCCCATTTCATTCAGCTCCAACCATATGGTAGTAACTTTCTGTATATTACCTTTAACCCCCTCCTCCCAACATACACACATACCCACCCTGGAAGGTAGAAAGGATGGCCAGTTACTCAACTCACTGGAGGTCCAGGATTCCCAGGCGGGTGTATCAGGCAGAGCAGTTGCTTCAAGGAGTGCGTTGGTGATGGGAGAGCCCCTTACCCCCATCAGGAGAGGAGAGTCAGGAAAAGCAGGGGACCGGGAGGGTTCTGTGCGTCATCCAGCAGACTGAGGTCACAAGCCAGAAAATATAGGACCACTGAATTCAGACCTGCCCCCCGGGTGGAAGCAGCTGGATTCTGTACTCATGCTTCCTGTCTTAAAGCCAGCTACAGTCAACTTCTGGTTATTTGAAAATCATCATAGTATATGGAGCTGACTCATATTGAAAATATTAAGTAAGATACACTTAAAACTAAAACCCGGGGGAACATAACAGGACCTTTCCTTGTTGATTCTGGAGGTATTCAAGATCATGCAGTGCCTCAAAAGCCAAATCTTTACACTCATTCTGCAGGGGTCCAAGAGAAGTGTGTCCTTTTGCTCTGTCTGCCCTCTCCGGAGTGGCCCCGTCAAAGTAAGGCACCAAGTGCATTGTCCATCTCCTTTCTGAGCTTAGGCTTTGCATCCCGGGCACTGGCTCCAGCGTGTACGTCAGTCTTAAATGGCACCACTTTGTGGGGAGTTTTTCCCTGCAGCTGCCACTTGTGCCGTAATCCAGAGGACCCTCTGCCCAGCGCCATGGGTGGGGCAGTGCTGCGGGGCAGGGTTTGGGCTCCTACCAGACTCAGGAGGCTTCTGGTTAGACCACAGAGCTCAGGCAGGGAGAAGCCAACGACAGATCAGAAGGAAGTCCAGGCCACAGGAAGGAGGGGTGGGTGGGATGCTTGGCTGTTCTCAGAGGATTACTTTGATAAAAAAAAAAAAACAAAAAAACTGGTTTTATTGCATCTTGTATAATTGGAAAAGCTAACAGTGATGGCCAGTCTTATCCATTACAGTTTTCTTGCTTATCTTTTGCTTTCAGGATTGATTATCCTGCAAGTAAAGACTTCTGCTACAGGGGCTTTTAGCCCTTCTAGCCACCCTGTCTTTCAAAAATGTATCATACTTAAAACATTGGAATTTTTAATGATGGCAGCAATGTATCATTTTAACTATTCTCACTGGACAAATCATTTATAGAGTGTGAGAGGGATGCATGGGTTTCTATCAGTTCAGCTAGATATAAAGGGGTATAAAGGGAAATTACAAAATAACAGTGCCTCCAGCAAGTGTTAGATTTACTTTCTCTCAAGTAGAAAAAGACAAAGCAAGCTGTCTGTCCAGGGTGAAGGTCAAAGGGCAGTCAGTTCATTCATCTCTCTTCTCTGCCATCCTTAGCATTGACTTCCTTCCTCAAAATTGTCTTATGGTTTTATGAAGGCTGCTAGAGCTCCAGCCATCACCTCTGCATTCCACTCAGGAGGAAGGAAAGAGGTGGGGGCAAAAGGCTAAGAATCTTAGATGTCAGGCTCCTTTAAAGAACCTTCCTAGAATCCCCAACTAACCCTTTCTGCCTAAGTGTTTCACTGGCCCCCTATCTGTAGAGGATCCTAGGAAATGTTGTTTTTTAACTGGGCACATTGCTGCCCCTGACAACAGGGGTTGTTGACAACACAGGAAGCAGAGGAGAAAGGATATGAGAGGGGCAAAAAGCAGCAGACATGAAATAACCACGTTTCTCTCACTGGAAGTATCAGGAGGGGGGTACAAAGAGACTGGGGCTTCAAGGGCTTTGAACAACTGGAGGAGACATTCAAAGGGACAGAAATCACTTGTTTGATTTTTTTGTTATATCTAAGTAGGATTTCTTTTCATTCATGCATTTAGCAAATATTTCTCATTTATCCAATAAAATAATGATAATTCGAGCACTGCTTTGTTTATGGAGTGTTTGCTTGGTACCAGGCACGGTTCTGGATGCTTTGTACATACGACCTCACTTAGTCCTTACATAATTGTGTGCAGATTCTATCCATTATCGTCCCCATCACCCAGATGAGGAAATTGGGGCACAGGACGGTTTAAGGAGATGAGTAAGGTCACACTGTTAGTAAGTAGAGGAGCTTGGCTTTGAACCCAACCGTCCGGTTCTTGGACCCAGAGATGTGAACCGGCAGACAAGGTCTCTGCTATTTATATCTTTCTGGTGAAACAGACATAAATAAGTTCAATAAGGTCAGGCCGCCATGGGTGCCCCAGGAGACCGGCCCAGGGAAGTGGGGAGCCCTCACCTCTGACAGCACCTCCTGCCTGGGGAAGACGCATTATAGAATCCGGTCCAAGCTGAGCATTCTTCCCCCCCACCTCCCCACTAGGGGACACACCAGGAATCTCAGCTATGTCTGGCCTCATGACTCGCCCCTTTCCTCACAGCCAGCTCTTCCAGAGAACTCTGGCCTCCTGAGTCAGGACCACGCCCTTCCAGTCCTGAGGGTGCAGCAAGGAAACTGCCCAGACCTGGCTTCAAAGGCTGGGCAGGGTTCCAGCGAAGAGCAGAATGGCTGAAGTAGAAGAGGTTGGGCTTCAAGGGGCTGCAGTTTATTCACATCACTCAATCTGATCAAAGGCCAGAGAAGGGGGAACCGTCACATTCTCCACTCCACACAACTGCCTGTTATCTAGCGACACAATCAGGGCCAGGAGGATGCATGAGGACAGGATGGATTTGGGGGAGGGGGAGTGTTTGCTGTTACCCCACCTTGGACCTAAGGCCCCTCCTGTGCTTTGCTTGCTCTGCACCATCCCAGGGCCTTCCTCCTCCAGCTCCTGTACAGATGGGGTGGCCAGTGGAAGACATAGTCTGCAGTGGGGTAGCTGGGGATTTTAGGAAAGCTCCTTAAAGGACCTTGACATCTAAGAGACTTAACCTTTTCCCCTCAGATCCCTCCTTCCTCCTGTGTGGAATGCAGAGGTGATGGCTGGAAATCCAGCAGCCTCCTTGAAACCATAAGACAATTTGGAGGAAGGAAGCCAGTGCTAAGGCTGGCAGAGCCAGCAGATGGAGCAGGTTTGGGAGGCCAGGAGCTTTACCTGGAGATGTGACTCTTTTTGGAGTGGGTTTACCTGCGTGATGCAGAGAGAGGTGGGAGAAATCACTGGTGGAGAGATTCAATCTGTGGGTCAACTAGGAGGGTCCATAGGGTTGTCAGGGTCCGTTCTGTGTGCAGCTGCATTTCATATCTCTGGTATAACAGGCAAAGGCTCAGGGCTGCAGAGTCACTTCCATGGCCCTCAGGTGCTTTTGCGTTCGTGGGCCCTTCCTGATGAAAAAAAGTATCATGACTGTCTTGGTACAAAGATGCATGTCATCCAGACTGGATTTATTCTTATATATTCAATTTCATTATACTCAGGTTTTTCTTCTGATGTGAAAATAAACTAAAACATTTTATTTTGAGAGTATCATGGGCCCAAGGCCTTGTCCCCTGTGTGCCCAGTGTAGAGGAAGGCCCTGGGAGGGCCTCATCGTGGAGAATGGAGGCTGGTCCCGGTGCGGGGGGATGGCTTCTGGACTGTGGGTGATCTTTGGGACTGTGAGTGATCCCCCGGACTATGGGTGGCCCTCTAGACTGTGGGTGGTCCCTTGGACTATGGGTGGCCCTGGCAGTGCCTCTGAGGATGGCAGGCGGGTCTGGCCTGTGGTGTATAGCTGGTGAGCCTCAAGTCAGCTTTGGAAATGACGGTGTGGGTTTTCAGATAAGGATTCTCAGAGCAGAGTCATCTACCCTGTGTCCACTTTTACTTCCCCATTCCTCATTCTCCCTGTAATTGCTCCGCTTATTCAATGGGTTTGTTCAGGGGGTAAGGGTTTCAGTCTCCAATGCTAAGGCTTCAAAACTGGAACACGCCTTTATTCTCCAAATCTCTAAATTACATTAAATCTGTTCCAAGCTTACCCTGCCCCTACTTTACCCCCTCAACCTTCCTGTTGGGGAATTCAGATTCTCTCATGATTGGGGATCCCTGTTGGTCCTGGTATCATTAACCAATCCTGGGGTTACCCGCTTCCAGAAAACCGGGGCTGGAGGTGGGGGGAGTCCAATGAGGCGGCCGCCAGCACTGCTGCTTCAACGCTGAAGACTTGAAGCAGTCAAGGTGAGGCCCCAGAGCTACGCAGGGTCCTGCTCCAGCCGAATGGGGGCCCGCATGACCCGGGGCTCTGTCGCCTGACCACAGAGCCCTGCCTGGAGGCGCGCCACCGCTCCTGGGGTCTTGGCGTGCGCTCCCAGCCTCCGTAGCTGCCCTCGGCTGTGTCCGGTGGGAGCTCCTTCTGCATGCCTGTGCTGCCCGCTGCCTGCTGCTGGACCTCTTCTAACCTGGGCCTCCGTCTTGGCCTGGGGGGGCAGAAAGAGCCGTGATAACAGAGGGGAAGAAACAGAAGACGCTCGGGGAACCCATGGGAGTCACATGGTGTCCTCTGTGGCTTCCCAAACCTCCAGAGCAAGCCGTCCAATGAGTGACTGCAGCCACATGTGGCTAGTGTGATTGGGTACTGAATTTAAATGTTTACTTCATTTCAGTTAATTTAAATGTAAGGGTACATAGCCACATGTGGCTAGTGGTTACCCTATTGGATGGCACAGATCTAGAGCTTGTTTTCCTAATCCGGGCAGCTTTGAGAGTCGGGCTGTCACTCTGAGGAAGGATGTGGCACTGGGGTGAAAGTTCAGAATTGGGTACCACATGCGCTGAGGTCCCCCGGAGGGTGGGTGTCCCTCCCAGGTGGAGGACCCTTCAGCCAGGAGCTGTGGGCCAGGCAGATGGGGGTCCAGGGCCTCTGCCACCAGTGGCAGTGAGCCTCGATGTCCCCATCTCAGGGGGATAAAACCCCAAGTGACCCTCAGGGCCTCGAGGGCCCCAGCTGAGGGGCCTGTCCAGGAGGAAACCGGGGCTGGGTGCCTGACACCTGGAGCATTTCTGCCAGTGGGGTTGATGGCTTTTTCGAGGTGCGGGGGCCTCAAGTGAGGAGCACACAGCCTGACCGTCTGTGCTTGTGGTATTTGATGGTGAACTTTCCTGTTTGGGGATAAGTATCCTTAGTTTTGTTTGCGTGAAGCCACCTCAGGGACTAAGCTCAGGCGTGGTTCCTGTTACTGGCCTCCTACACACCCCCCAAGTGTGTCTTTTGACTCTTTTGACTTTTTAAGAGAGAAGCATTAAACTGTGTTCAGCCATCATTGACAAGAAACACGCAAGCGGGGGGAGATGATCTGCCCCGGGGGGGAAGATGGCAAACCTCGGCCCCCGGCCTTGCAGCTCTCAGCACAACACAGGTTCTCTCAGGCGCAGATGATGACCTTGCACACGTATGGGATCGTGGGCTGAGACGCACTGCCATCCCTCCCCTGAGGCGCCCCCCCAAATTCCAAGATTTCTCTCCTGGCGGCTCCCCCAGGCCCAGTGCCGTTTGCTCTCGGTTCGTGGACCATCTGTCGGTGGGGAGGCTGTGGGGCACTATGATGAAGCAGCTGCTGGAGCTGAACCTCCGCTTAGACTGCTGCTTGCTGCCTGGCGAGTCATCTGTGCCTCCTGACCTCAGTTTCCTAATCTGTGAAATGGGAACAGGCGCAATGAGCACAGAGGATTGTTTCGAGGATGAAAGGAGTTCCTTCATGAAAAATTCTTAGAAAAGTGCCACACATAGTAAGTGTTTTATAGTATTAGCTTGGAATTGATGCCTTTTTGCCATTTACCTGTTTTAATTTTCCCTTTTTTTTTTTAAAATCAAGGCATAGATGATTCATATGCCATTTACTCCTGACCTTTCTTTGGGCCCCAGATCTCCACCCCAGCAGTGGTCCATCCACTCCAACCTCGGCATCGGAGGAATTCTGGCTTTTTTTCCAGGCTCAGGGACAGCATGAGCTGTGGAGCCCTAGACCACTGGGGGAAAGAGATTCAATAGTCCATCCTTTCCTTTTTTTTTATTTTTATTTTATACTGGAGTACAGTTGATTAACAATGTTGTGTTAGTTTCAGGTATACAGTAAAGTGATTCAGTTATACATATACATGTATCTATTCTTTTTCAAATTCTTTTCCCATTTAGGTCATTACAGAATATTGAGCAGAGTTCCCTGTGCTCTACAGTAGGTCCTTGTTTGTTATCTGTGGGGTTGGCCAAAAGGTTCGTTCGAGTTTTCCGGAAGACGTTACAGAAAGACCTGAATGAACTTTTTGGCCAACCCAATATTTTAAATACAGTAGTGTGTACATGTCAACATCCTTTTATGCACTCATTATTCAACAAATGTTTCTTAGGACCTATGGAGGCAGGGGATGAGCAAATGTGATTGTGAGGAGGGCTGCCAGAGGAGGGGGCCCAGCAGTGCTGGGCGAGGGTGTCTCCCACATAAGGGGTGGCCTCTGGTGGTCCCTCTGATGACAAGACATTTGAGCGGAGATCTGAGAGGAGTAGGGGTGTGTGTGTGTGTGTGTGTGTGTGTGTGTGTGTGTGTGTGTGTGTTGCTTGCTTCTCCTGTGCAGATCTGGCAGCTAGAGTGGAGCCCTGGCTCCCCCTCACCAGCTCTGTGGCCAGGAGCCAGTCACGGAGCCTCTCTGGTCCTCGTACAGCATGGGCCAGGGGACCCACGATGGCAGGTGCTCAACGGCCCAACTCGGAGTCAACATCATCACGAAGACATGCTTCACTGGCCACTGGGAGTTCCCTGGGTTCGAAGGGCACTCCCACCACCCTCACAGCCCCTCTGTGTGAGCCCTATGAGGCAGGGGTCCCCAACCCCCAGGCCTCGGACCAGTATTGGTCCACAGCGTGTTAGGAACCGGGCCGCACAGCAGGAGGTGAGCGGCGGGCGAGCAAGAGAAACTTCATCTGCCGCTCCCCATCGCTCCCCATTGCTCTCATTACTGCCTGAACCATCCCGCCCCCCGCCCCGACTCCATCCCTGGAAAAATTGTCTTCCACGAAACCGGTCCCTGGTGCCAAAAATGTTGGGGACCGCTGCATAAGACGGGGACGCCTTATGGCATAAGGGGTCATCTGATCTATACTTAAACCCCTTCTCTCCTTCCAGACACAGCTTAATCCAACGCCTCTTTTCTGGTATTTGCACATTTTGGACCTAGCTCTGCCCCTGAAGCCACTCCATCATAGCCACGATCATAATTGCAGTCATAATTCAACACGTTCATTGAGCAATTATTCTGTCTCCCAAACTGTTGAATTATAACATGAGCCCCAGCTTCTTCCACGCCAGAGCCCTTCCAAATGCATGGACATCACCACTTGTATTCAAGCTCTTCCTTCTTCCTTTGGTTCCTGAAAGATGCAGCAACTGTGACCCCGTGCTGCCCTCCTTGGCACGGACTGCAGCTCTCTGATGTCCCTCTTCACATGAGCACCATACCCTCCCTCGTAAGGGATACTAGGTTGAGGTTTGGGGCCAACACGCCCATCCGTTGGACCCGCAAGCAGCTGCCATCCCTGCCTCTGTGTGGGGACATGTTTAAAGCCACATCTCTCTCATGTTGCATTTGAGGTGCTGACTTATTTTTGATTTTTTTAAACAGAAGTAAAATTTTACATTCTCCTTAGTTTGATCTTCTAGATTTGGCCCATATATTCTCTAATTAAAATGTAAAGCTTCACATCATCTGCCAGTTGGAGGGGTATCCCTTTTATATCTTTACCGGAAGATCTTTTGAATCAGTGTAGACCAGGAGCAGAGATCTGTGGCACTCCACTAGCGATTGTCTTCAAGGTTGCCAGCATTTAACATTCTGGGGCACCTCATCGAATACAAACAGCTTACCTTGCTGCACAGGTGTCAATCATGTGGGTGAAAGGATGAGGAACATACAATCAGATGTGTGATGTGATCCCATAGACTGGTGGGGCAGGCAGTAATAATTTAGACACTCAGCCAGACTTCTGATGGGTAGCCATCCTCCTTCTCTCCCGTTCTGTTCTTTCTCTCCCTCATCTTCAAGCACGGGGAGCTTTTGGCAAGGCTGGCTAACTCTTGGGCAGTTGTTTATTAGATACGAGCAGTAAGTTACCTTAAACTTTCAGAACATTTGAATGCTCAGTTGTCAAATGATTGCTGTTTTAGTTGTTTTACATAGTCACATCCTCAGAGTTTGTGGGTTGGATGCATTTGATTCACTTCAGATTTGTCTTTCAAGCTGGAGCCACTGAGCCCAGCCTGACAGACGGGTGGCTGTCTGTGAATGGTCCCTTTGAAGTCCCCAGAAGTGCCAGCTCAGGGTTAAGATCTGCAGAGGCAGAGGTGAGACGCAGAATGAGCGCAGACTGCCACCCAGCAGCACAAGAGGTGACTGCAAACCACGAGCTTCCCCGGGAGAAAGTGAGTCTCCCAGGCTCTGTCTGCTGGTCCAAAGCGGGCATTACCTGCTCTGTGTTCACCAGCTGAGTCCATCACCGGGGGACACTTGGATGGAACAGGAATGGTCACTCGAGAAGGGATTCTATTTTCCAAGAGCACATCCAGATGAAAGCCTTTTAGGATCATTCAAGTACATTATTTCCGAGAAGATAACTCTTTTGTAATCCCTTCTGGGGCAGCTCGCATCCCTGGCCGTGGGGAGTCTCGCAGGTGCTCAGAGGTTGGTGAGTGATGGGGCGCACCCTCCGGCCACAGGCACCCAGAGGGCAGCACCTGGAAAGGGGTGCACAGGGGGCGCTGTTTAGCTGGTGTGTCTCAGCATCTCTTGAGATGACCATACGGATTGTCTCTTTTAATCTGCAAATGTGGTGAATAGGCAATAAGGTTCCCAGCTTTAATTTGTTTGAAGAAGGTTCAGAAATAAAACTGTATAAAAAGCTGCCCAGTGGAAAGCATGTTGCTCCCACGGTCTCCCATCTGGTTCCCACTGACCGCCCCCACTCATCACCCTATTTCTTAGTGTCTTACGTATCCATCTAGACTTTATGCAAATATAAGCACGTAGTTGAATGAGTCTTTTTCTTTTCTTTCCTATTTTCCATAAAAACTATCACAGTCGTTTTTGACTGTGAAACCACTTTTGTGTGTGGAGAGGATCGGCTTATGGGCTCTGAGCTCAGCAGCCCTGCGTTTGGGGCTGGCAAATCTCAGGGTTCTAGCGGGGCTGGCTGAACGTCCCCTTCTTCTCTGTACTGGGGGTGAGGCCCTGAGCTTGCCCAGGTGTCCAGGGGACAGGCAGGCAGGCCCTCGCACTCTGGGAAGGCACGTGTGGGCTCCGGTCCCCAGCGAAGGCCCAGGGAGCCAGAGGGGTGAGTTGCCAGGATCAGGCAGTTCTAAGACACGTTCCCAGGGGTTGTGTCTCCATTCCCCAAGGTGACAACCTGGAAACCGGCTGAGGACCAGGAAGGAGAGCAGTGGCTCTGATGCCCTGTGCTTCATGAGGGTCCCAGACCCCTAGAGTCACCTTGACACCAAATTGTATTTACAAAACAAGCAGATCCGGAAACGGGGATTGCGGGTTCAAAAGAATTAATCTCAGAATTCTCCTGAGCAAACCTCCCCGCCTAGTGAAAGTCAGTGCTCCTGTGGTGGGAGACGGTGCCCCAAGCAGTCACGGCTGGCTTTCTACGAGCACCTGCTCTGGGCCAGTGTCTCACACGCTGTCACTCACCGAATCCCCCTAAATGATGGTCCCCATTCCTCAGAGGGGAAGCGGCGCCTGAGTTACTGTGCTGACTCAGGCACTGCTTCCCCTCTGAGGTGCTGCTTTTTTTTTTTTTAACAGATTCAATATAAAGTGGAATGAAAGGGGCTTATTATTATTTTTTTAAATTTATTATTTATTATTTTATTTTTGGCTGCGTTGGGTCTTTGTTGCTGAGCTCGGGTTTTCTCTAGTTGTGCAAGCGGGGGCTACTCTTCATTGCAGTGCGTGGGCTTCTCATTGTCACACGGCTGACAAGTGGGGTAGCCGGAGTCCCAGGCCGGCCCGTCACCCAAGGCCACGACCATGCCAGCTTCTCAGTGGACAGCTGTCCTCATGGCAGCCCCCGGGCCTGTGGGACAAGCTGGATTTTACCCTCAGAGCACCCGGGGACTGAGGAGACAGAAGGCAGCTCAGAGGCCCAGGGTGGGTGACAGCTTTGCTGAGAGAGGATGGCCCGGCCCTTCTGTCCATCCCTGTTTCTTTCAGACGCCAGGCTGGCCTGGTAGCCTCCTCAGAGGACCATTTAAATCAGCAGCAGGATTTTGAGCTGGATGGACTTCCACGCTTTCTAATACCTTTAATTTGACTCCTTCTCAGCACAGAATTGACTCTGACGGAAGAGAAAGCAAATGACAGGTGTTTATTAAGAAGGGGACTTATTTTCGGGGGAACGAGTTTGGGGGAAGAGTTGGGCAGAGTCAATGACAACGAAAGTGAGTAGGAGTCCGACTTTGTGAGTCACCATCGAGGGCCTCTGGGTGTGTCATGGGCTGGCTTGTATCTCCCCCAGGTTCACATGTTGACGTCCCACCCCTACAGTAACTCAGAAGGAGACCTTATTTGGAAATAGTATCACATGTAGTGAGGTAAGATGAGGTCATCCTGGAGTACGGTGGGCCCCTAGTCCATGATGGCTGGTGTCCTTACAGGAAGGGGACTTTTGGGACACCCACATGGAGAGGACGCTGTGTGAGAGTGGCCAGGAGCTACCATGAGCGAGGAGGGAGGCTCGGGACAGATTCTTCCCTGGAGCCTTCAGAGGGAGCGTGGCCCTGCGACACCTCGATCGCCGACTTCTAGCCCTCAGATGTGTGAGATAATACGTTTCCGTGGTTTGAGCCCCCCAGTCATTTTGTGGTGGCAGCTCTATGAAATGAATACGATACGGTGCACATCCTTAAAGGTCCTGAAGGAGGCGCCTCTGAGCAGGTCTCCATCCGCGTCCAGCCCAGCGTGGATTAACCCTCAAGAAGCATCTGCCCACAAGTGGATGAGTGGATGATGGACGCAGGCAATCAGGTTTTATTTAAGCAAATAAGATGTTCGCACTTTGTTTTCACTTTTCCTGAACTGCCGAAAGGCAAAGGCTCAGAAATGGGATTTGGTCTCTACGTTTGCTTAAAGAAAAAGTTAAAAAGGAAAGAAAAGGAAAAGCGTGCTTCATCTTTGTAAGTGATGGGATTGATGCTCTGTCCAGTAGGTAGACTACGGCGTGTGGCCCCATAGGGGGCTGTTTGGGGCTGTCACCCCCCAAGGGCCCACGACTGAGCCATGAGCTCCATGTGAGCAGAGAACCTCACACGAGAACCTCCCCGACAATCGGAACTTTCACCCGCAATGTCGTTTTCCGGCTCCTTTCCCTTCTGCCCACGTTCACATGCATCACTCCAAATTCACAGAACGAGGGCAGGGGCTCCCTAGTGCCTGGGAAGTCACATTTTCTGAGGGGATTTTTTGCCGCATTTCCTAGTTATTGAGCACGGGTGTCTGTGAGTCTAACATAAACATGGGTTTGACAAGCAGTTCAGAAAAACAGGAACCATCAATTCATGAGAACTTAAAGAAAAAAATAGTTTAAAGAACCGAGAAGTTGCCACATTATAGTGAAAGAATGTCAGGTTTGGGAAATGACAAAAGTGAGCAGTTTTCACCTCGAAAACCTGGTGGAATCAGTTACACAAGATGTAACCACACACAAACATGGGCATTTCTTATCATATAAGAGCATTTACAGTCAAGAAGCTTCTTTCAGAGTATTTCATGGAAAGTTATTTTAGCAGCAAGGCGAGCCTTCAGCGATGAGTATTCGTCAAGTGAAACCCTGACTTCAAAGCCAGGAGACAGAGGAGCCCAGACTCAGAACAGAAGGCCACCGGCAGCGTGGGTGCCCACGTACACAGCTCCCGTCTCGGGCATCATGTGCTGGCCGGGACGCCCTTGTGGCTGGGCAGGGGATGCACCTACCGCGGGGGTCCCCTGCTTGCCACCATTTGCTACAAGTGCCAGCTTTTACATTTTTAAATAATTCTTTTATTGTAAAATTGAGGGCATGATTTGAAGCAAAGCAAAGACTGCTTATAAAAAATACTACGGGGCTTCCCTCGTGGCTCAGTGGTTGAGAATCTGCCTGCCAATGCAGGGGACACAGGTTCGAGCCCTGGTCTGGGAAGATCGCACATGCCGCGGAGCAACTAGGCCCGTGAGCCACAACTAGTGAGCCTGCGCGTCTGGGGCCTGTGCTCCGCAACAGGAGAGGCCGCGACGGTGAGAGGCCCGCGCGCCACGATGAAGAGTGGCCCCCGCTTGCCGCAACTAGAGAAAGCCCTCGCACAGAAACGAAGACCCAACACAGCCATAAATAAATAAAAATTTAAAAAAAAAAATTCTTCAACAAACAAAAGCCCAGGACCAGATGGCTTCACAGGCGAATTCTATAAAAATAAATAAATAAATAAATAAATAAAATAAATAAATAAATAAATAAAATACTACGTCTGTGGGATGTAAATGGCTTATTACCTTAAGGTACTCTCTGAAGAAAATACAAATGCACCAGGTGAAGGTGGCCTGAAGGTAGGGGTGCTGTGTGACTGTCCCAGGACAGAAAAGGGGTTCTGCTGGGACCCCGTGGCAGCACCCAGACCGCTGTCCTGACACCAGGCGCAGGCTTTAGAAATTAAGACTGGGAAAGACGTGATGCTCAACCATATTGCTATTGCTAGAACTTTCTGCTGCTCCCATTCACACGCATTTGCTTCCAGTCTTTTCCCTCTGTACTTATTTAGTAATTGCATATGTAATCTATAACATAATTAATCTTCTTTAACATTTAGACTAGTACACGTTAAGAAACACCCTTTGCCTCATTTTTGTGGTCAGCTTACCTTGCAGTCGTGCACAACTGGTCTCTCTTCAGGGGACTCTCTATTCAGGGATGTCTTTAAATTTTGCCCTCCCTGCTGAAGAGTTTTATGGCATAAATCCGATAAAATTGTAGCTATATATCAAAAAATGTAAAGGATTAAACCCAACCTCCAGAAATATTGATTTTTAAAAACAAATGTATAAACTAGCAGATTGTTCTGGGGAGAGGTGGTTTAAAGGAGAGGTCTGTGGCTTACTAATTATTCTTTTAAAAATTGCCTACTCATATTCTTTGCCCCCTGTTTCCCCTTCTTCCCTCCCTCCCTCCTTCCCTCCACTTTCTTTCTTCCTTTCTTTCTTTCTTTCTTTTCTCTTTCTTTCTTTCTTTCTCCCTTCCTTCCTTCCTTCCTTTTCTTAATTTCTGCCCTTTCTTTCCTCCCTCCCTTCCTTTCTTCCTTTCTATTTTTGTTGTCATTCTGTAAGAGCTCTTCAAATATTCTGTATTTTAAATCTTTGATATATATCCTACAAGTATTTTTTCCCCAGTCTGTTGCTTGACATTTTACTTTGTTTCTTGTGTCTTATTTCTTTTACAGAAATATTTAATTTTTATGTAGTCCAACCTGTTATTATTTTCCTGACCTCCAGGTTTTAGCTTGCCTAGAAGGTCTGCTCCCACCTCTAGATTACAAAAATATTCTCACATATTTTTTTCCTTCAGGTGATTTGTAATTTTGTTTTTGAGATTTAAAATGCCAAGTGTATGGAGATTTATTTTTGTTTATGATTTGAAGTGTTGGGGGGTTGTCAAACTTGTCTCTAAATGGCCAGCAATTTTTCCCAGCACCATTTACTAAGCAGTTCACTTTTTCCTGCTGAAAATATATTTTAAGTTTATATATTTTAGGTTAGGGGAGTTGGAAGGGGGTGACATAGGCTATTTTGGTTGGAATGTGGGATTGAGGTCTTTGACACAACCCCTCTGCTTTTCAAACATCCTGACTTCAGGGCTGAGGGATGCTCGGCGCTTTTAGAGAATGTGAAACAGAAACAGGAAGGGGTCGGGGCAGATAAATGGGGACATATGAACAGTGAACACAGTTGGAGGACAGAACAGCTACAGCAGAGGGGAGAAGATGTCAGGAGAGGGCTGAGGGGAAGCTTGGAGTAAACGGGTCCAGCGGGTGGCCAGCTCATGGAACACAGACGCTCAGGTGGACACAGGCCAGGCCGGGCCAGTTCCCGGGACACTCATGGGCGCTGGGAGAATCAGGGTCGGATGGATATCTGCATATTGAGAACCTTTGACCTGAACCTGGAAAAGTAGACGTGCTACCCAGGTAGAAAAGAAGCCTGATTTTTCTGGGACCAAAAATAAACAGATCAGTGACGATCAGGTATGGACACAATCACAAGATCAGGTATGGACACAATCTATAAGAAAGAGCCAACCCCACCAGGTGGAGGTGGAGTCGAACCGGACGATTAGAGGGGCCGTCAGGTCTGCTAAGGGCTCGAGTGGATGGAAACATGGGGAGGGCACCCAGAGGGCCGGCCTGAGAGCCCCCTTTCAAAGAAGTCTTCCTGGGAGGCTGTGATGTCTGTCTTACCGCTGTGAAGACTTAGGGTGAGACCATTAAGTCCCCAGGGTCCATGGCAGAGATCAGCTGAGCCAACCACGTGATTGTGCGACCTGTGCATCACACAGGTCCCCGTGTTCACAAGGTCGGTGCCTGATTTAATGCTCTGCTGTCACCATCTTGAAATTCTTAATAGTGTTTGAACAAGGGACCGTGCCTGTTCCCTGGGCCCCATGTGTTCTGAATCTGGGCCTGGACGTAGGTAACAGGTCCCAGCCGCTGTCCTGGGAGCCCAGCTGTCGCTTGCAGCCCTGCACGCCCCGTTCCAGGGAGCCCCCGATGGAAGGAAGGCAGGGCCTGCGGCAGGCGAAATGGACTTGTCCGTGGTGACTTGGCCTCTCCACGGCTGCTTTATGTAACAGCAGGTTCTGATTTATGAAACGTGGCTTGAAAGCAGCTTACGGAAATGAAGGAGAAGGGGGTGAGGAGAGAATTCGCGGAGAAATTCTGCCCCCGTGAAAGAACCTCCAGCCACACGACTCCCTGCACTTGGGCTGTGTTCTCTCTGCTGGAAGAGCCCACAGAGAAAAGAGGCTGCCAGTAGGAGGCCCAGGCGCTCTGCTAAATGGGTGTCTCAGCCGTGCTCTTCTAAACAGGGTCCCTTCCAGAACGAAGAGTCCAGGGGCCCGAGGGACTATATCTCTGTCCTGAAAAGGCACACTCCAGGGGGTGGAGCTGTTGGACCACGTTTCCAATTGACCCACCCATTCCTGGGGAGCCCTCAAGATTGGGAGAATCGTGCTTTGTGTTCATGATTCTCTCAGCACCCACGGTCCTGCCACTATGCAGACCTCCTTGTGCAGAAGGAACCACCGTGGCCTCAGCATCCAGCACTGAGAGAGCCCCAGAGGGATGGTTCTGGACATTACCTGGACATGAGGCTCAGGCACCCCTACTTGGGGACAAACTTGCTCTCAAGTTATAAAGGAAGCACCAGGGGGCCTGATGCCACCCCAGGTTCCTGCCCCAATTCTCCTAAACCCGTGGCTCCCAGGTGAGTTCTCCTGGATTTCACGGATCAGGTTGTGACCACTGAGCGCCCACTGAGGTCAGCCCGCCGCAGGGTCCCTGGAATCTGGTAGCTCAACAACACGATGGTGAAACACCCAGAACATCCGGCTGCAGTTGCCCCCCTAGGAAGCAGAGGCTTCAAAACAACTTCTTCTCTGCTGTTTTCATGTTCAGGCCACCTGTGGGTCAAGTCATTCATAAGGTGGCCATGGAGGTGAGGGTGTAGACCACAATAAAGGCTATGCTCCCCCAAAAACCTACAGGCAAGGAGAGAGTGGGAAAATCCAAGTTGATCCAAGAGATTTTTTTTTTTTTTACTGCAGGACTTCTCAGAGCCTTTGGCCATGCTTTGTAAATATCCAAAAATAGCATAAAATAGGCAGTAGATGGTAGATGGTGGGGAAACCCTCCTCTCTTTTATTTTTGGAGAATTTTATGGAACCAGAGTTCCAGTGAATGCAATTTGGGATAACACGTTTCAATATTATAGAAGATTAAAAGGAATATATTAGTATGGGCTGAAAGAGAGGTGACATTTGGATTGAAATTAAAAAATGGGAAAAGAACCCCATATGGGGGGAGTGGTGTGGTCAGAGGCAGAGCCCAGTGGCATGTGGTGCCTGCAGGGCTGGCCGGGGTGGGAGGAGGAGGTTGGGCGCTTTGTTAGAGCCTCGATTGACAGATCACAGCGCAGGGCCTTTCACCCGCAGGCAGCGTGTGTGTGCCCGCGCGCGAGCGCAGTACTTAAAGGTTTTGAGTAGAGAACAGGATGATGGAGCTTTAGAAAAGTGACTTTCTGGGAAGAACTGAAGACCTACTGGAGACTCAGAGCCTACTTAGAAGGCACTCGGCGCGGAAACTTGCCGTGCGTGGCCAGGAAAGGACTGACCTGGACCATGGTGGGGCCACAGATGGATACGCGAGAGCCGCGATTAAGACAGAAGTGGCAGCAGGGAGAACCGGCTGAGTTGTGAAACTCCAGGCCGCCCGTGTCACCCTTGACATTTGAGAACTCAGAGCAGATGGTAACACCTGGGCCCGCCTGTACACATGGGTCAGGCGGGTGACTGCGACCATGTGAGGGGTGGGCACGGGGTGGAAGTAGTTCCTCTCGCCCAAGCATCAGGAAGATCGCAGAGGGATTCCCCCTCTTTCTCTCGTGTGCATTGGCTGAGTGGCACCAATAACAAATGGGAACGCCTGTGTGCCAGGTGCACATCGTGTCAGCATGCCCCGCCGACCACCATGGCGTGGCCAGCTCCTCTGGCCCGTTGTCTATGTGGAAACTGTGTGGTGACGAGGAGAAGCTGGAGGCCTAGGCAGGCCCTTCCAGTGATGGATGGCTGAGCACTGCTGGTCAGTAACTGCAGTCCCAGACATGCATTTCATAAGGCATATTCCAGTTGGATGTGGCTCTTTTAAAGCAGAGGACTTTCTTGCTATTTGGAACCTCCAAAATCCGCTGCTCACGGAGCTGCCTTGTCCTGGAATCTCACAAATTTGCATGTTGAAGTTCTTAATAAAGGACTAATTAGATGATTCAGACAAGCCCTGTGGTTTGGAAGTCACAGGTTCTGGGGCTGAGTGTCCATGCAGGGGACAGAGATTGAGGAACAATATCTCCTAAACCCAGGTTTTATGTTTGGATCACAGGCAGCACTACCAGACCATCTCCCAAAGAAATTCACCCGGTCTCTGTTCTCTGTCCATTCCCAACTTCTGGCCCCATCCCGGGCACACATTACTGTGTGGGCACATTTCTGTGTGAACATGCTCTGATGTGCCCTCATATGCAGACACTGGGACCATGACATTTTAATCCCTCCTCCATCAAGGCATATAACCAGGACAGACTGATGGAAGGTTTTTAGTACTTAGAAGGGCAGACACGATCATCGTCTTACATTACAAAGAACACCAGAATATACTATGGGAAATATTTCTGGTGGCAATGAGGAAGTACTGAGATTTGAATGAAGTGAAAACCCACAGATATTTTATTAAGCACCATAGGTTCTGATGAGGACGCAAGCATCAATCAGAAAGGAATTCTGGTGGAAATGACTTACAGTGAGGGGTATACGCCTAAGCTGAAGGGGGCTCTGGGCCACAGGAACTGGAGGTCAGCGGGGAGAATGACTTACGCTGAGACCACGGTGCCTGTGAAGGAGGCGACATCTGGACCAGGCCTTGAGAGGCACGTGGACTTGGATGTGCAGCGGTGATGACAGAAGGCTGTCCAGGTGTGGGGGGCAGCAGGTGCGGGAGCGCGGAGGTGGGCGAGTCCAGACTGTGCCTGAAATGAGTGTCGGGGGTCATGTGGCTGGGGCAGGAGTGAACAGAGGTAGAGGCGGAACTCAGCAGGAAGGGAAAAGTGTGTCCTGATCAGACCCGCTGTGACATAAATCTGCAGATGAGCGTGGCCCCTCACCCCAGAGCCCTCAGGACATGCACTCTGCCACGGGTGACATTGCTCAAAACAGGGCTGAAATCCCCTCCGAGGGGGGACTCCTCACAGAGCCCTGGAGAGCCACAGTGGAAAGAGCCCTGGCCGCCCCAGCTGTGACCCAGCCAGGCCCGCATGCCTCTCACTTCACCTGGCAGTTTCTAAACTCTCTCCCATGGAATTTGTCACTCTGTTAAGCATCCAGGAAAAGCACAGTGGCCCCCAAAAGCTTTTTCCAGAAGAAGGGCTTGAAAATGGAAACGTAAGCAGCCAAAACTGTGACTTCCAAACCACAGGGTTTGTTTGAATTACCTACTTAGTCCTTTATGAACAACTTGTGAGATTCTGGGACAGGCATTTCAGTGAGCAGTGGATTTTGCTGGTTCCGAATAGCAAGAAAATGCCCTGGCTTTAAAGAACCAGATCCCTTTGGGATATTCTTTATTGATAACATGTCATAGCAGGAATATGGCTCCCAACTACGTAGCTGGGGTCTTTCTTTTGGGGATGCTGGGGTCTTTCTTTTGGGGATGCTGGGCTCTTTTTTCCTACCATCATGGACTTGTCACAGTGCTCAACGTGGATTCAATTGCTTCTCTCCACAGCCATCTCTCACTAACTCCACGGGGTGTGTGTGTATCTGTGTGATTCCGTGTTGTCGATGTGGCAGTCTTGGCTCTACACTATAGTCCTTATTATTTAGGATTCCACTGAGAGAATAATACTAAGTTTTGTGAAATCAAAGTTCATAAATTGGCTGAGCCCATGTGGGTTGAGGGTCCTCTGAGCTCTTGCAGGCTGGCATGGCCTCAGCTGTGTCCGGTGGCCCAGAAGATACAAACCCTGGACACCTTGCAACTGTTTGTAAGCAAATAGAAAAACCAAAGTGATTTTGAAATGTGCATTAGTTTGCTGGAGCTGATGTAACAAAATACGACAGACTGGATGGCTTAAACAGAAATCTATTTGCTCACGTTCTGGAGGCCAGAAATCCGTGATCAAAGTGTTGGTAGGTTTGGTTTCTTCTGAGGCCTCTCTCCTTGGCTTGCAGATGGCCGTCTTCTCCCTGTGTCCTCACATGGCCCCTCCTGTGTGCCCGAGCACCCCTGATACCTCTCTGTGTGTCTTATCCCCCTCTTCTTATAAGGACAGTCATGTTGGATTAGGGCCCACCCATATGACCTCATTTTGCTTTAATCAACTCTTTAAAGGCCCTACCTCCAAATACAGTCTTATTCTGAGGGATTGAATGGGGGTTAGAACATCAGCATATAAATTTGAGGGAAACACAGTTCAGCCCATTTATGATGCTACATTTCAAAGACTCACATCCATGCCAATGGATGAATTATGCAGACAGTGGCTGGGTGAAATGTTTGGCCAGTTGATACCATTGTTCTTGATTATAAAGACAAAATACTTTCACCATTGCATTCTTCATTCTGGGGTCCATGTTTTAAATAGCAAATTCAGAATTTTGCTAGCTGGAGTATTAAATCTCTTTCTGGTTCCAAACAGTACACTTTCATCTCTACATATTTTGACCCATGTGACTCTCATGCTTGTGGGCGCACAGGGGCTCCTGGTGTTCGGAGCAGGACCATTTATTCCCGTGATAAGGGGCTGTACCACCTGCTAAGTGGCTTGATCTATTTGGTCCCCCCCCCCCCCCCGACAGGAGGCAGCTCTCGGGGTCAGGCAGGCTGATGACCAGTTCAGCTCCTCCCCCTGAGACCTGGCGACTCCCTCTCAGGCTGGAACTTCCTGCCCCCAGGCAGGTCTGTCCCATCATAGGGAGGATTCCATCTGGCCCACCTTCGAGGGTTCTTCTCTAAGCACATTTCAAGGTCAAATTGTATAGGCTCATTCTCCGAAGGGTTGGCTATCTTTGGTGGTGCTTTTCTGCTCTAGATGTATGGGTTTTATTTCTTTTACTTGGCAATTTTTGATAGTAATTTCTCCCACATGTTCTATTCACATAGGGATTCACTAAGGTGAGGACCAGGAGGAGACAAGGAATATCTGAATGAAGAAGTTAGGTCTCTCTCCCAGACTTTTCATCTATTTTATGCTCTTAAATACTATCCACTTGACCTTTCCTTGGGAGCTTTGGTTCTTTTATCACTGGAGTCCCACAGACCAGGGTTTGGACTTTGAGCCCACCGCTTACTAGTCATGTGAGTTAGGCTAATTCAGTCTGCATCCCTGCATCTCAGCATCCTCATCTGTAAGATGCAGGTAAACGATAACACCTATTTCCGAGGCTGCTGCCAATGTTGAATGTAAAACTCAACACAGAGTTCGACACTGAGTCAGTGCTTGGAAAATGTCAGCTACATCATGACTTTTACTCTCACTTTGCACTTGCTGTGGCATTTCACAAAGTTATTATTCCTTTCCCTAGACTCACCTCAAGCTTCGAGAGGACCCAGTGACCATCTTCTATAACCCCGTCTGTACCTCTCTACTCTGTAACATCTCCTTCCATGACCAGGTGCCGGGCCATCTTCTAATGGCTGGAAAAGTTAGGTTTTCATTGAGCCAGTCCGTTTATTGAAAGCTTGCCAACTTCTCATCCACATTTGGCCCCTTGTACAGAGCAGTTCAATCTGTCTGTTCTCACATCCCTCCTGTGTCCCTCCAAGATAAGCCCAGACCCAACTGCAAACAGGTAGGATGTGATTCTCACCTCCTGCGCCTCTCCCCCCTGAGGCAGCCTTGTCTCTTCCTACTTCTCCCAACCCACATCTCTTCAGCTCCCCTCTGATTCACCCTCCCAGTCTCCCTTCCCCTTCACCCCGACTCTGGGCCTTGCTCCTCTTCCTTAGTCGGCTGGCGGTGGCATCTTCTTTGGTTTGCTCCAATTTTTATCTCTTCCTCATGCTTAAAACCTACCAACGCTCACCCTCAACATCTCCAGAATCCACCTTCCTTGGAAGGGATGAGGAGGCGGATTTTATATAAACCAATTTAAACTTTGATGTCTTCAATGATTACGTTCTTTCAGGAAATCATTGATGTTAGATTCTGAGACATCTTTCCTACCTCAAAGAGTGAAGTCCCATCTATGGGATGGGGCTCCACCTTTCTCTGTAGGATCAATAACAACAATGTCCAAAAGGATCTGAGTTACTTCCTAGCTATGCCTGAGCTGTTCGGCGGTTTCAGACCTCGGCCTCAGATCACCCTGACCAAGTGAGTTCATATGAGTCCCTAAAAAGGTGTTTCCCACCTGGAGGGCAGCTTGTTGGCCGAGTCTGGGGGTGGACTGTTAGTTTGGACCTCAGAAACACTTACTCACAGAAGACAGGTGCCAGGGAAGGTCCCCGGGTCCCGAGTGAAGGCTTGTTCACCCTCCCTGGGGTGACTCTGAGACTAGGACTCCTGACAGCCCCATAACTTTGAACACCAGGATGCTATGTTCCTTACAAGTGTACGTGAAGACCCACCGATGATCCCACGGGGATGCGGGGACCCTCCTCCCTTCCCTGCATCAGCCCACAGCTTGTAGGATGGCAACCTCAAAGCTCCTCAGGGAAGAAGGCAGGGAAGGGAGGTGACAAACGTCCCCTGCAGAGTGGGAAGGAGACCTAGGTTCTCAGATTCCCTCCAGGGGCGAGAAAGGGATGCGGGTTTCCCTGCAGGCCAGGACACTGGGGAGAGTCCTGAACCAAGATCAACATTCCCTCCCAGATATCAGCTATTATTAATGACAGAGCTGGTGAAGAACAGGGTTTTCGTATGTGGAAACAATGAGATTCCTAATCTCGCAGCCCAGCACTCACCAGATGTGTCCACACAGACCAGGGAGAGGAAGGCCATTCTTGAGTGAACGGTGTTCACAAGTTGGACAGAATTTGTACATTTGGTTGTTCTTTTTCCGACTCAGATGGAATAGTGTGCGGTGGGCAAAAACAAATGCCTTGACTTCTAGCTTTTCCAGAATCTCGGGCAAGTTAACCTCTCCAAAGTCTTGGTGTTATGAACTCCAACTGGAGACAGAGCCCATCTCATGGCTTCCGCCTCACGTAGGGATGCTGTTCTGGCCAGTGGCTGGTGCGGAATCAGTGAACAGCCCAGGAGGACCCCACCTGTGCCGATACAGCTCTTCCTCAACCTGGCCTCGTGCCCAGGACCTTGCGCGGAGGCAGAAACAGCCTCTAAGTTCGCTCAGAATCCCTTGCAAGGAAGGGTGGGCTTTGTCTCGCCTTACATTCGATGGGTCTCACCCTGAGGGCTGCAGGGCATCACCTTCAATGTGGATCAGCTTTAAACTGAGTGACAGGTCACTAGAGGATTTCTTTACTACTTGGGGCTTTCCGAGAAGCGTCTGTGCTTCGGTAGTTTTTGTCTTATAAAAGTTTCCCACCTGCAGTGGGGTTTATAATTACTTCAAAGCTTTTTATAAGTGAACTAGATTTCCTTTGCGCTCAGGATAATTTACAGAGTCATCAGTCACTTCACTGCAGCTGGGAGCTTCACACAAACCCCGCCAATGCACCTTGAAAATGAAACCGCGTGTAAGTGGGAGCGAGGAAGCATCCCTCTGAGGGAAACAGAAATGACTGGCCAGCAAATGGTTCCTCCAGCACATCTGCTTGACATTTTTAAGAAAAAAAATCCGAAATCACTCACCAAGATTATGTGAATCTCATAAATGAAACGATAAGGATTACAACTTAAAAGAACCATTCCGTCTAAAACTCGTATTAAAATACCCCTAAATGATTTATTTAACATAAAAGGGCTGGAGGGCATGCCTTTCTGCCCACCCCTGCTCCATCCCCAGATTTTACCAACACCGTTTCTGCTTGGGAATTTTTTTTTTTTTTTTTTGTCAGCATGGATGTTACCTTAAATTATACCACTTGAGTTAAACTGCAAATAAAATCACACATAATGCAGACAAAAATGACTGTACTTCCCAATTTCGAGAATGTGACCTGCATGTGAACTAGACATTTGTCTTCCTAAACCCCAGGAGACCCCAGGAGTCCAGAAGGAGTCAGAACACACCTCCAGTTGTCTCTTTCCTCGGATTTGTGTAATTCCTGGCACATGCCTTTCAACTTCCATTTCTGTGAACAGTGTGCTCTTAGCCTCAGGGCTTTCTTCCTGCCACTGCTCCTAATTCATTACTTTATATTCGCGATTGCCCTTCGGGAAAAGGAGAATCTTGTTTCAGAATTGCACCTGGGCATTTTAAAGTAAATACGATGCAAATGCTTAGTTGGCCTTGTCTGTACATTCACTTCAGAGTGAAGAATGAATATGTAAGGCTGGGAGGGGGTGGGGTGGGCGGGGAAAGCATTTGCATAATGGTGTTTGCTGCAGGGGGAAACTGAAACCCGGGCTGTGTAGGTGGAGCCCTGTTTCCTAACGTCAGCGCCGTCGCCCACGACCGCCCCCGCCGACACATGAGGCTCTGCAGCCGCCCCCGGAGACAGAGGGATGGCCGGGCGCTGGGGGCCGGAGAACCAAGTGTGAAACCAGAATCAACACCTGGAGCTGGGCCGGCTGTGGGTTCCCTGGTCTCACCCGTGAAGAAACACTCCTTCTTTTCTCCTGAGGCGTGTGTGAACCTCTATCAGTGGGGTCTTATCTTGTGTGACAGGGCAAGTCTTGAAAAATGGGGATAGATCACATTTTTAAAGAATTACTTCTTCCCCGCCCTGAGAGTCAGTTTCTCAGTCGGCCTGAGTGTTGCAGAGCCTGAAACCAGAGGATTAGGGCAGCCCATGGCCGTCTATTTCGTCGAGAACAGTTCAACCCTCGGGGTGTCATAAAGGCAGCTCCCTGGAACGGCATCTTTCACCTACCCGATCTGTACCCCTGATGTACTGCAAGGCAGTTTGGGTTTGTAGTAGTTTGAAAATTATATGATCTTACATGTTCTGCCGTTTTTGCCTAGCTAACGTCTCTAAGCAGCAGGGTGAATCTGGGGCAGTTGGGGGGTAACACCAGAGTGTTTTTCATACAAGACGGGTTTGCTCTCAGTACTAGGTTTTCTGCTGTAAAATATATACTTCTTATAGGAGTTGTGAGACTAGGAGCCTTATGGTAGCCGTGTTTCTTTTTGTTCTGTCTTCAGCCAGCAGTTGGCTGATACCCTTGCTGGTCAGCAGTGGGGAGATGGTCTCTTGGACGAGTGGTCCCACCCTGGAGGTCTCAGCCCCATGGATGTTCTCAGGCCCTCTGAAGTCCACCTGCATGTCAGCCATTGTAAATAACTGAGAAACTAATGGCTCTGGCATTTATGTAGTCTATGACATAGGGGCTCTTTTAATGTATATGATAAACATTCTTTTATATGCCTAAACTATCATTGTAAAAAAAATTACCAGCTTATAAAAATAGAACTAGTAGCATAATGTGTGTGAGGGGGTGATGACAGAGGCTCAGGAGACGAGTGGCAAAATGTTCTCTAGGAATTTTCACTTATAAACTTTGATTACTGTTCATTTGGCCTCAGGATTAACATCATGGAACTACTTTTCATTCTTCCATAATGGGTATAACTTCTCACCATCAACTTCGTAATTTAAAAGTATTTATTTTATGGAACATTGAAAAGAAGATAATTTACACATGTGTGATTTTATTAGGCCTCCGTGGGGTGTTTGCACTGAAAAGCTGCGACTGAGGCCGAAAGACAGGAGCCGGGGAGCTTTATTTAATTCACCTAAACATTTTAACTGGGCTGTGTTACTTTTCTTGTTACATTTTGGAAGAAGGAGGAAAAAACAGTTTTAAACCTAGGATTGGGTTATTACATGCGTTTATTTCCACACATTATTACATAAAGGATATTAGGTTCTAGGCAGCAAGCCACCCTAAGGAATAGTGCTTTTGTCCTTAGGAAGGTCACAGTTTAGAAGGGCAGAGAGTTGTGAAAGATAATGTGATATCAACAGTCTTGTTTCCCAGGGGCCAATTGTGTGCCAGGCTCTGGACCAGGTTCAACTTGTGAATGATCTCACTTCCTCCTCACACAGTCCAAGAGAGTGGTCCTATTATGATCCCCATTTTACAGATGAGGCAATTGAGGCACAGAGAGGTTAAGTAACTTGTCCAGGGTCACACAGCAGGTAGGTGGCAGGGCCTGGATTTGAAGCCAGACAGTTGGATCCCAGAGTGCATATATTCTCAACTGCCAAGGCACTAAACCACACTATGAACGAAGCCCTCTGGGAACACAGAGAAGAACTCTGAGGCTTCTGTCCGTGGGCGTCCAGGGTGTGTTCAAAGAAGAGTTGATGTTTAGCTCAACCAGGAAGGGTTGGGACGCCTGTGTTGGTTAAATACATAAGGTGGCTTCTCCTGCTAATGACAGTAGAAGGAAAGTGTCCCAAGGCCATTTGCACCTAAAGATACATCACATTTTAAAGGACCCTGGTTACCCTTCGTCTTCTTCAATCTCACGCCACGGCCATGTGGTTAATGTTGGTGAGGATGACATTCCTGTCCCCCAGAGCAAGATGTCACTTCTCATACACGTCATTCAGGGCATAAAGTGAGTAAAAATACAACGCTAAAGAGAATATTTCATCAGGATATGCTGACTGGGGATTTCACTTACTGAAGTCTAGTATTAGACTTACTAGAAAGTCTCCAGTAAGTCATGAGAAAAATCGATTTTGAAATGTTCTGATGTAGGTGGTACGCACCTGAAAGATGCCAAGCCAGGCTTTGGAGAAGCCTGATGCCCCTCCTGCCCTTCGGTGGCTTTTAGTTAGAAAACGAAATATTTGTTTGGTGCCCACCATGGCCAGCCTTGCACGAGATCCTCTTGGGGCAGCTCACGTGCCAGTTCAGGCAGGAGGGTGATGGTGCCTCAGGAGGAGGTGCTCAGAGCCCAGCACCGCTGTGAGCGAGGAGAAAGCCCAGCGTCCTCCTGCGTGAGCAGTGGGAATGTATCTGCCTGACAGCAGTGACCGTGTTTTACCCGTCTTTGTCCCCTTCCCGCCCTGTCCTCTTCTCCCCTCTCCATCCCATGGTATATGTTGGTGCTTGTTATGGGTTCTTATGTTGAAGCCCCAAAACCCCCACTACCTTAGAATGTGGTGGGATTTGGAGATAGGTCTTCAAAGAGGTAATTAAGACAAAATGAAGTCATTTGGGTGGACGTTAATCCAATATGACCGGTGTCCTTATAAGAAGAGGAGATTAGGGCACGGACGCATGTAAAGGGAAGACCACGTGAGGACACAGCGAGAAGGCAGCCACGTATAGGCCAAGGGGAGAGTCCTCAGAAGAAACTGAGCTTGATAACACCTTGATCTCAGACTTCTGGGCTCCAGAATTTTGAGAAAATCGACTTTTGTCGTTTAAGCCCAGCAGCGTGTGGTGCTTTGTTATGGCAGCCTGAGCAGACTGATACAAGCGCTGGTGTATTTTTGTTGAATAAACCCATGGTGAGATGCATGGGGTGGGGGGGAACTGTTGCATAGCTAGAGGAGAAGCAAACCGTAGAGGTCTTGCTCAACCTGGGCAGAGAATTTAAATTCAGTGTTGGTGGCAATAGGGAGCACAGTGGGTCCTAGTGCAGGGGAATTCCACGGCCAAAGCAATGTTTTAGGAAGACTGGTCTGGTGAAGCTCTAGACTTCTGAGCCAGTGAGAGGAACCAGGCCTGGGAACCATAAGAATGCTTGACAGAGGGCTAGTGGATAACTGATGGGAGATGATGAAATGAAGGGGGCTCCTTCCTTCCCTGTATGTCAGTGTTCTTTTCTGGAGGGACAGATGAGAACCTCTGAGGGACCAAGAAATTGGAATTCTACCTGGAGACAAGCCCACAAAGGCTCTGATCTGATTGGACAGAGACCAGCTTCCTCACCTATATAATGAGAGCGAACGAGCCGGTCTCTAAGGAACTGAGAATCCACATCCCTGGAGTTCCACAGGGCAGGTGAGATTTTAGGGGGACCTGGTGTGTTCCCAGCGCCAGACAGATGCTTTCACCTAAGGGGTGTGGCACCCCAGATACCCGGCCCTGGAAAGTGAAGAGAGGGTGAATTGGGGCATCCATGATCAGAATCCATTCGTAGACCAAAGAGGCCATGAAGGGTGAGGCCCATGGGCAGCCTGATGGGCTCCCGGGCTGACTTGGCCACTAGCGCTTCAGTGCCACAAGCTTTCTTTGGCTTTTCAGCCACTGCCAGCGGGAGGCTGGCTGGGGTTCCTTCCCTGGTTCTTGCTTCGGTGGATCTTGGTTACACATTAAACTCTAGTTCAATATCCTGTTGCTCTTTATTTGTACCCAGGGCTGCACAGTGATGAATGAGTGAAAGATTAGGGCAGATCAAATGTCAAATCTCAGCAGATGCCCTTATGATTACAGTTGTTTCTACAAAGCAAAGCAAAGCTTACGGTATCAAGATTATTTTTTAAAAGTGCACTTTGATCAAAGTTGAATCCATATTTCTTATTATTTCAAAGTTTAGAATGTGTGAACACCTTTTAAAAGCCCTATTATACAGAGCTATTCTGAAACCAGTAAGGCCAAGAAACCTATGAGCGTTATTTAGCATAAAATGAAAATCAAGAGCCTTTATATTTTAAACTCTTCAAGAATTATGCTAACCTACTTGGTCAGATTCCATAGCAAAGACTATTGAGCCCCAAGAAAAATAAAATTCCTGGGGCAGGGGGAATTGGAGTTTTATAAGATGGCGGCTGGATGAGAAATAATGTTGAAAGTAGAAGGAAGTCTAATGATTATATCATGTAGTCATTTGTCATGACTTAGTCTTCTCTGTTTCAACAGTTTCATCTGACTTTCTATTATTTTCTGTATGTTTTAACTTCTATTTTTAACTTTCTTTATGAGTATACAATTCTAAGGGACTCTCAGAGGGACCTACCTGGGAAGCCTGGGGTAACACCTCTGGGCTTTCTCATCGTGCTAAGGCTTGGAGGGACTAAGAGAACTGTTTTCTGTTGAATTTGATTGGATCTTTCGGTGTACATTTCTGTGTCTTTAGTTAAATGGGATGGACTGTTCAGTAACGTCGAATACTTTAGGGATAAAAGAGGAATCCACACTTGTAGACCCTTTCCTTCAGGAATGGATGGTATATAATTGCAGAGGCTTTCGGATTTAATTAAGAATCTTTCCAGGTTAAGAGTGACAGAAAATGCAACTCGAACTGGCTTAAACAAATTCTAGCCCTTACCATCTCATGTCAGTGAACAATCTCGGAATAGGATTCGCACAGATACCTCTCAAGTGAAGTGAAGACATTTCAACTTTTTTCTCCTCCTGGCTCTGTCTCTAATATGTTGACTCCCTTCTCAAACAGACCCAACTTTAAGGGCCTCAAGTGGCTGCCACTCGTCCACCGGGTCCAAATCCAGCAGCAAAGAGCTTTTGTCCCAGCATTCCCTGCAGAAGTGCTGAAACTCACGCTGATTGGACCAGCGGAGGTCATGTGCCTATCCCTGAGCCAATCACAGGGGGTGAAGGACTGTGATGTCGTCATTGATTTACCTGCCTTATCGTCACTCCTCTCCCTGGGCAATGGAGTTATGAAGATTGAGAATGGATCACTAAGGCAGCAAACCACAGGTGTCCACTAGATTTTACTCACTGGCACAGGTGACTCACTAAATGTATGCTTCCTGGTGTGCAAAGGAGCCATGTCTTGACTTCCAAGTAGCCACCCGTCACTTACTTGTCACACTAGCTATCCCTTTTGTAGGTTGGCTGGAAGAGGGACTTCAGTATCTTCCAAGCTAGCCCCTTACAAATTGAGTATTATGTCTATTATTCTTAAGCCTGGCGTGCAGCTGGTGGCAGGACAGTCCCTATTTAGATATTGTCTGTCGTTTCTTCCACCTCCCTCCCAGCAACCCCAGCTCCTGGTGCCAAGTGTCTAGCTCCTTCCGTATTGGCCCAAAGCGTTGTCTTTTGTGTTTGAGAAGGATTTCTTATTTCATGCCTCCACATTTTCTTTCTGTGAAGCAAACACAGGCCTTTTGTCTTTCTGACTTTTTCTACATGTCATTTAGCTAGGATGATTTGCTTCAGAAATGCTCTCTGATGTTGATAAAATGTTTTGTCTTCTCTTATGCCCAAGGAGCAAGTCCTTCCTTAGCAGAAAGTATCACCTAAAGGTTCATCTGTTTTGCCAGTCAAATGCTGCAGAGGTGTTCTCTCTAATAAGAATCCCTTTTCTCAGTTTTGACCACTGAGAGGTCGATCAAGGCCACTTAGCAGAACAAAACAACCTCCTATTTCTTTGTCGTCCAAGTTCAAGGCATATTCAGTGAGTTCTCAATGATTACAACCAGCAAGCAAAGGATGGCTGCTGTATTATTTGGTGAAGTTCATTGTTTATTGGGATTGTTCAGTTCACTTTTAGACCTCACTTCATTTTCAGCCATTTAGAAAGACACTTATTTGTTCTGCGAGAGCATTTGCAGTCTGTTTCTGATTAGTTAAAATGGTCTTGACCAGGGCTAAGTTCACATTTCAGCTTTGATTTATGCCTTCCCTATCTGCAGTTATGTTTCTTGTTACCCCATACAACAGAAGACCTCTTCTTATTTATTCCTTCTCATTTTCATGTGAACAAGGTAATTTGGTATCAGAAATACCTAGGCAAGGCTAGGTATGCTAATGTTATAAGAGAATAAGATATGGAGATAATATATAAAATTCCGGATTACTGGGGCACAGAAAATAACCTAAGCAATTTCTGGAGTTGATGATTCCAAATTCTCCGGTGTCCTTCTTGAGAAGAGAAGACATGATATTAGAACTGTTCAGAGAAGGGTTCCATGGAACTGGGCCAAGGCCTTTGATGAACACATGTCCACAAAGACAGACTGTACACTCCAGCCCATTTTGAAGAGAAAATGTGGCCACCAAGGTCAATGTTTTAAGTTCTGTGGCCATTTATTCTCTATTCCCTCAATCTCACTGGCCCTGAATCTTGTGTAAAATGTGGGCAGGGTAGGAGCCCAAAGAACGACCTGGTAGTCAGATTAAGGAAGAAAGACAGAGTTCACAGAAGTCACTGATAAGTCAGTAATCAGCTCGTGTCTTAGCTGGAATGACCCTCTCAGGGGCCCTGTTTCTATGAGGAGAAATACAGGTGTCTCAGCCTTTTGTCCACCTCTGAGCCTGGGAACTGCAGTGGACACCCTTCCCTTGATCCCGCACCTTCAGCCTTCTCTTACACAACCCAGCTTTGCAACAGATGTTATGGGTGGCGTTTGTATTTTCATTGTGTTCATGGGTCTGTCTGGCAAAATGCAAAGTCTTACTGATAACGTGTGAATTCTTCCAGCGTAGAAATGAATACCGTCATCCAGATGTACGGAAAACAAGCCCACTTAAATATTTTTAATAACATATAACTTTTATAGGATGATGCGTTCTAGTTATTTCATCTTAACCTCTGCCACAAAAGACATTTGAAGACCTGAAGTGGGTTCCATGAAAAAAATCCAAATGTAACAGCCTTGGAAAAGATGGGGTGTGTGTGTGTGTGTGTGTGTGTGTGTGTGTGTGTGTGTGTGTTGTAAGATGTTAGAGTGAGTGCTTTTGTTTTCTTTTCCCCCATTTATACAGACTTTTGTTCTGCTCTTAGATAAAATACTAATAAACAGGAAGTTGAAAAAAATGTGGTGCAATTGTTCTGAGTGTTGTTTTTCTTGTGAGGCTTTATTACGGGCCATCCCAGACCATCCTATTCAAAGCAGCCCCTGTAGGTGGTGATGTTAAAAAAGAAATGAACCAGTCGGGCTGCTGGAGCCGCCAGCTCTGCAGCTGCCTGCTTCCCACGTGAAGCCTCAGCCTTCAGGACCCTGGGGGCTGCTCAGACTTCCCAGTGGTTTCCTCTTTATTGGCCCTGAACCAAGTTGTAGAATTTTAAGGATGTGAAAGTAAGGCCATTCCTATGGAAAAAAATATTTTTCTTCTTTACTCCTCATTCTGAGTACACGAGACTTTTTCATTTCCCCTGAATGCTCATTTTTGTGTGTGTGTGTCTGTGAGTGTGTGTGTGTGTTAAAGAACCAGGAGCAAACAATTAAATAGGAATGGGCAACCTTTATTTATCTTTAAGACAGTTCATTCGCTACAACCGTGGGCTGTTGCCATTTGGAACAAGTGGTTAAGAGAATCTGAATCTTGTTTTCCTTTGCTGAAAGGGTGACTTTAATAATCACGGCAGTAGTTCATTTCATGATCTATGATGAGGTGATCAGCAAAAATGGATACTCCTGAAAGTAACCCTCACCTCCCCAGGCCCTCTGCCCTCAGTGAGTCCTGGCCTGTTTGAACTGGGGTCTGGGAGCTCCGGCCCCTGGGACAAGCAGAAGCTAGACAGGGGAGGTGCGGGGATGTGTTGATTCTTGTGGGACAGTTATCAGTCACAGTGTAATGTCACCTCCGTTCTAACCCTGCACTTATGGGGTTTCTGTGCTTTCCAGGGCTTCCCCGTTCTGTGTGAGGGCTTGCAGAACCATGCCTGGAGTTTTAGACCCTCTAGCCTTTTACCTTTTTCCCCCATGATGGTGTCACCTCCTTAGATGTCCCATAGCTGGGGATGCCAGGCAGGAAAGAGGGGGGCAGAGCTGCAGGAAGGGGGAGCTGAGGGAATAGGAATGCTAGGGAGGGGGCAGGCCAGGCTCTGTCCCAAGTGTGCCCAGGGTCCCCACCCCTCCCCAGAGGCACCCAGAGGACCCCCTTCCACCATCACCCGGGCTTTTCATCCATAGTCACCTGGGTCTCATCTAACCTCCCCAGTGCCTGCTCTGGTCAAGCCTGGGCCCGTGGCTGATGCCTGCACCACCCAGACAGCTGCCTGTCCTGGACCTGCCCTTCTGTCTTGCTTGTTTCTGCACTTAGTACTAAGTGAAACTCAATGTTAAAAACTAGAAGGAAAAGATAGAGATGCCGTCACAGGAACGTGAGCATGGGCAGAGGTAAGAGGGAGAGTGCCAACTGCCCAGACCCTGCCCCAGGGATCCCACGGTCTGGAGCCACGATGCCATTCAAACAAGCTCTTGTTGCTGTGAAAGTCAAAACATGGGAGAGAGTAAATAAATCCCTTCTCTGTCACCCTGAACCTGGAGAAAAGCAAACCCTTGGGGCCGTAGGATTTCACCAATTAGAAATCCCATGTGGTCTTTTCTGGGCTTAGCGCTCTTCGGGGAAGAAGTAGGATGTGTGTAAGTGTGTGACATCCTCCCAGGTTCTGGGGAAAGGTTCCAGGGAGACAAATGTCTCCATGTGGAACTTGGTGTTTGAAGGACCTTTCAGGGTCTTTTTAGGGCAAAGAAGCCTGATTTTGACAGGATTAACCAGTTTGCTTTCAGAGGGCAGTGGTCACTGTTTCTGGAGATGGTGAACAGTGGGTTTCCCTAAGATGTTGCATATTTTAGGGTGAGTACATAGGTATTCGGCACTCTCATGACTATTTTTACCATTTTATTTTCTGTTCAGAGTCAAGAATTGTATCCGCCTAAGTTAGCCCCTGTCAGTAAATAGAATGTCCCAGCAATGGAGCGTCTAAATGCTTCCTGGACCAGACCCCTGCCATGTCTGTGAAGATAAATGATTGGAGTTAAATCCAAAAGTCGAGTCAGGTGAAGATATTCTGCAAGAAGTGTCGGGTTGCTTTTGTATATTCTGGCTCCTGAATTACTGAGTCTTTTCTTAGATGGCTGGGCTTAGAGGTTAGAGAGCAGATAAATAATTTTTCTCTGTAACGCTGAGCATTTTCACTGATTTCAGTCTTACTCATTAGAAAATAATCTGCTCACCCACAGATGCCAAGGGTTCCAGAACAGAACCACTCTACCTCCCCCTGTAGCTGGGTTAGACCTCTTTCCCCCTCTGTGGCTTTCACAGTCAAATGTGAGTTGACTGGCAGTCATTTGTGAGCGAGAGCTATTTCTGAGGCATGCTCGACCCCACTCTGTCACAATATTTGGTGGTGGTGGGATGTGTGTGAAATAAAATATCCACCCCAGAGTCCTGTGAAGGTCACCCACCCTTGGATTCTGCCATTCGAAAGTTTGGACATTATTACCCCAAAATGCAATCCGACTGAACACCAGTTTGTAAGGGCCCTGTTATGAAATTGCAGGAATTTCCATGACCTATGCTGTCTGAGTCGTTTTTAAACATTGGTGCCCTGAGCCTGATTAGCCCGTTTTTATTTCTGACAATTTATAGTTAAGGAGGGATTGAAAATGAATTTGATCTGTTTCACTTTGAAATTTCCCGAAGGTCATTTTACCAGCTTTAGGCCAAAGTCGATAATGCTTTCGTTTTAAACATAGTTATTTTCTTTTTGTGAAGTGATCTCTCCTTGCTTGGTGTGTGGTCTAGTGACTTGACGATTTCAAAACCCTACGGTGTGAGCAGGCTTGGTCTTAAGAGTCTGGCTCTGGTGTGGCCGGGCTAACTTGGCCCATTAATCGGCCTGACTTTGCACCAAACAGCATATGACTGGCAATTAGATTTTGTCCAAAAGAAGGAAACAGTAGAGGACCTCAATGGTGTAATTTTAGAGCTTTAACGTTTGGTCACTGGTCTGAAAGATCCATTCTCTTCTATAAAGATATGTAAATATGTACTCTCTGTAACCTCTCCCTCCAGATAATTCAAAGAGCCTACAATTAATTGTGCCAAATCAGGAATTTGCTTTTCTAGAAGATTTTCCTCTTCTTCTTAGGAAATCTGTTAATAAATCTTCTTGGTCATTGTAATATTTCCATATATATTTATATATTGTATATTTTATGTAGCTAATGTATATATACCAATGATCTGAGTCCTTTTTAAAGAGAAGAATAATATTAGTTGATTCACCTCCATTTCTTTTCAATATCAAAAAGGACATTATAATAATCCCAACAGGAGAGGGTTCAGAAATTGAAACAAGTTGACATCTGCTGAGCTCTGAATTAAAATGGAGCATTTAGCTTTCTTTTTTTTTTTTCTCTGTTAAGCCTTAATAATTTTTACACATCAGGCCTTTTTAGATCTAAGGTAAAAATGATTTAGAATTATATTTCAAATTAGAACTGTCATATGATCATTCACATATTTTGCTGTTGTTATGATATAGTAAACAATGCTCTATAATCAGTAATTCACATACTGGGTCAGTGATTTTTATCTCCAAATTCACCCACATTGCATGGCATAAATATTTCATAATTGCTTACCTATGAAATTAGTATTTCATATTTGCTTGCCTATGCAATTAAGTTTTCTGTGATGCTGCAACTCATCTTGTAGTACACAAGTCAAAAAAATTAGCAAGATGCATGTGGTTCCTTGTACAAAACGAATGACACATGCTGGCCTTATCCATAATTTTTGGTGTTAACAGATGAATTTGAAAAATGAAACTTGCCTTTCCTAGCAGCAAGAAAACCTTTTTCTTTTTCTCTCCTCCTTCCTTTTTTTTTTTGTTGGTTCTTTTTAATTTTTTGACCACTAAATCATCAACCTCAGCCATCCCTTCTTCAGGGGAATTACTCACTGTATTTTCTGTTGGGATCCATGATGAGTTTCCTGTTGTTTCGCAAAAGTTTACTCAGTGGTGAGAGCGAGATCGCGTACAGAGGACTCATGGTGGGTATGAGATAGCAGTCTGGCTAATTTTACTTCTGAAATGACTTTTAAAATAGTAGTTTTTAAAGTGTGTCTTTTACCAACCAAAACAGCAGTATTTATCACTGGATCCTCTCCCTGCATATAGGCTTTCTATGCTAGATGTCTGGTCTCAACTTCCATTTTTCTCACACCAGTGGCCCTAAAGAAGGCCACTCTGTTTTAATATAACCTACATGTAGCAGGAAAGGAAAAGGACAGTGCACCAAATAAACCGTAATCCTATTTAATCCTCACCATGCTGAGAAGGTTTGTGAATATGAAAATATTGTATGATTGTCCTTACATGAGATGCCTAGGGCTGTGAAATCCAAAGAGAAGGAAAGTATAAGAGGGATTACCAGGGGCTGGGGATAAGGAGGAATGGAGAGTTATTGTTTACCGGGTACCAGATTTCTGTTTGGGATGATGCAAATTTCTGGACATGGATAGTGGTAATAGTTGTACAACATTGTGAATATGCTTTTTACTACTAAATTTTAAGCTTAAAAATAGTTAAAATGGTAAATTTTATGTTATGTATATTTTGCCACAGTAAAAAAAAAACCCACATGCACGGAAGTAAGGCATCTGAATCACTATGTGTAATAAGGTTAGATGCTAGATGTGATTTGCAAGGAATTATAGAAATTATAGGGGGAAAAAAATCTCAAGAGCCACCACTGAGTCCAGACCTCTGGTTTTACAGATCTGAGAGCTGAGGCCCGGGAGGAAGCCTGTTCTCACCCCTGAGTGATGACGGGAGACCAGTCCCGGACTCTTAGATGACACTTGTCTGCCTCTCCCCAGAATGGCCATTACTTCTCATTTGGAGTAACTGTGCCATTGGTTAGATTAGCTTTGTGATAAAGCCCTGCAGCTAGGACCTTTTAATCCTGCAGCCTTTAATCCAGATGGTCCGTGAGTTAGCTGGGTGCGTCACTAAGGGAAGGCTCCGAGACCGGAGGCTGATTGATTCCCCAGACCCGTGACTGGCTTTTATTTCATGGGAAAATCATGTTTGAAACCAAAGTGGCTCCTATAGTGGCAGTTTGCAGCCCACTGTCTCTCCCTGAGTGCAAGACACTGTCACTCGATGTGAGTTTGGGATTTGATGGGCTCTATCCATGCTTTCAAACCTTAATTCATATTTAGTTTACATCTACTTTCCTCAAGTGTACCATCTTACCAAGGGAAGTGTATACGCGAGACTTATCCATGTGATGTTTGTAAACTGGTTTAAATCAGCTCGGGAGCTAAACCCTCATGAAACAAATTTCAATAACCACTCTATGGCGTTGGAATACAATCTCTCAAGCCTCTTCTATGATATGCCTTTATTTTTTACTCCAGTATATATCCCCCATCATCAAACAAGTTCTTGAACCACGTTTGATTTTAAAAATTCCACTTCGTTGGAATTAACACGAATTATGTTTAATTTCACACAAGCTGTAGTCCCACTTGTAGACAACTTGCCTACTTCCTGAGGGTAAACAGTGCGGCCGTGCAAGGTTTTATTGTAACACATTTGTGCCCAATGTCAGCATTAATAATTCTGGGTAGAGGCTGCAGTGAAATGAAGAAACTGCCCGAGCGAAGGACCACAAATGCTTGATGTGTGAGACAGGCATGTCAGTGAAACAAGAGCATGACATACTTTTTCTTTCCAAATGAGGCAGCGCTACAACTAAAAAGCCATTTTGCCTTTCGCTTTCTAAAATACGTCTTGCTGGAGAAAATGATCGCTTCATCCCATCCATTGCCCGTGGAGGTGCCGTTCGGAAAAATCTTGCACGAATGACAGCACTTCTGGGGGATTTATAAGTGGCCATCCCACGCCGTCCCAACGTGGAGCCAGATATATCACCTTCAACATCAGGGTTGTTCCGGGCTGTTTTCTGTGGTTAGTTTTGTAATTCAGCTCACTGGGAATCTTAGGCGAAAGTATATTTCTCCTAATCTGATGAGTGTTTCCCTGGGTCTGAGCTCCTTCAGAAGTGGACCACACACGTTCAGTTGGGACCACCTGATGTAGAAAGGAGGAAGGTGAAGGAGCCGAGTGGCTGGAGGAAAGTCACCGAGGACAGCCTGGTGATCCAAGGCTCTTGAGAATTAAATGCGTTGATCTTGCCTGAAGGGAGCTTGGGCGGGAAAAGGAATAGAACTCACCAACGTGAAGGTGACTGATGCCCAGGAGATAAAAGCAGTGTTTAGCACGGTAGGAAGCGTGACCAGAGTAATGGGGTGAAACCAAGGAGGGACGTCCTGGAATTTAATATTAGAAATTAACTTCCAAACTGGGGTGTGTCCATCAGAGTGTGAAACGGGCTTATCAGAAAAAACTGGGAGACTGGTTCTGGTGACATTGCCAAGAAGGTTAGAAGGAAAAGCTGATGAACAGGACGAAGTAGCAAATAAGGTGTGTGCTGGCGGAGCACTGAGCCAGGTGAGGGCCCAAGGGACAGTGTGGCTTTTTACAGACCCGCCCCCACCAGGCGAAAGGACATCAGGGAAGCCAGGTCTACACCTGCAGCTCTGCCCCTGAATCAGGAGCTGCCGAAAGCTGAGCTTTTTGTCACCTTAACACCTGGCGTCCCAAATTTGGCCGCTGGAGTTCCTCTGAAAGCCTCTTTATTACTGTGAGTTAGTGTTATGAGGCCACAACAGGGAATGACATGGATGACCATAATGGGTGTACCTTTTCTTTTATTACATCTTTGGACTTTCCAAATAAATTGCAGAATTCTCATGCATATCGGAACATTTTCCATGAAAACAATAGTTTATTAAAAGTGTCCAGAAATGTCCCCGTTGCCTCCCTGAGTGGTCTGGCTGGATTTGTTTTTCCCCTGCAGGCAAGGAGATTTATTCCCATGGCAGGGGTTTCCAGTGTCATGTTGACAGTCTTGAGACAATTCTTCCTGGCTTCATGTACTGACCTGCTTTTAAAATAGTCCTGTCACATTGCTAGGTAGGCAAAGTCATATTTTCATCACAAGGGAAGAGTGCCTTTTCTCAACGTGGAAAGATCATGATGCATAGAATAGTGATTCTGTGACCAAAGCTCCTTTCCCCTTTAATTTCTACAATTGCTTTTTAAAAACTGCATGGAATAAGTATCTGAATCAGAAAGGAGGCCCCGGCTTCCTTCAGGTTCTCTCGGAAGGAACCTCCGTGTCTGTGTGGATTTCTCCTCCATCCCTCCCTCCCTCCTTCCTTCCTTTCTTCCCAAACGTCTCCTCTTCCTCCTCTTTTTTGTCCTGTTGCTTTTTTTCCCAACCCCTCGTCTTCTCTTTTTTCTGCACTTTTTTTTTTAAAAACAATGTACATAAATTGCTTTAAAAAATACAAGAAAAATTATTTTTGTATTTTTGCTTGAAAAAAAAGACATGAATTAAACACTGAAACCACCCCTGAATATATTAATCTACAGGAAGAGAAGAAGGCCAAGGGAAGCAGCAAATAACAGAAGCAGAACTATTTTATTATTTTTTTTCCAATTGTGGAGAGACTCAGAGAGGTTTACACTCCCACCAAGCGGACCATACGTGGTCCATGTTAGGTGACCGGCCCCACCCACCCCCCCCCCCGCCCAGGAATGAGATGGGTCACAGCACCAACAGTGGGAAGGAACAGAAAAGCCACAATGCCCTGGGTGGTCCGAGAGGGAGTGCCACCTGGGGCTCACTGGTCTTCCCGGTGACCATGGCCATCTGTTCTCCAACGTGGTACCCCGTGGACCAAGCAGGAGAAGAACCTGGTTAAGGAGAAACAGACACCAAGGGCTCCCCTGGGAGAAATCTTGTAATCTGCCAGCTGCAGGGACAGTCTTATCTCCAGACATCACCTCCCCTCCTCCCAACGCCCACAGTTTGCTCTGAAAAGAGACCAGAAATCCTGCTTTGAGAGCTTCATGAACACACGAGCCTCCCCGAGGTGTGTTCACCACTGGTCTGGGAGGCTGAGCCCAGGGGCGGGATGATCACAGCCCACCTCCTCAGTCTTTCCAGGGAAGGGCAGAGGGGGGCGGGGATGGCAGATGGTAGTGTTAGGACTTGGTGCAGGCACGGTGGAGGAGGGTCTGTGGGGGACACTCAGGGACCAAGGAAGTCTAAAGGATGGAGACCCAGGCTCACTGAAGTGCATGGTGGGAGTGAGGAACCTTCTCCAGGCAGGAGGGATGAACCTATTACTCGGATTTCTTCCTCTTAGTATAAGCTCAAACACCCAATACTGAAGACACTGTCCTCTTGGCTTTGGAAGGCTCCACGGGCAGGAGATGGCAACCCACTTCTTAAACGCTAATGGGATGTCCGTGGTGCTCCAGGCAGGGTGCTTGGTGCTGGCCAGGCTGGGTCCGCCAGCCACGGGGTCCGTCCTGGAGAACTTGCAGTCCAGCCAGACACGCGGATCTGTGGACCAGCAACCTCCATGGAAGGGGCTCCACGGGCTGTGGGGTGGTGGCCACTGATTTAAACAGTGGTGAAGGCGGCCTGGTAAGAAGGCAAGGACGTGGGCGGGGCCAACAGACGTCTGCCGTCCTTCCCGACTCTTCACTTGCTGTCATCTGCAGCCGGTTAAACCCCCTACCCCGACCCCATGGCTTCCTTCTCTCTAAATGAGGGTAATAAGAGTATCGGCTTCAGAAGTTTGGGCAAAGTCGATAACTTACACGATGTGCCTAGGACAGGACCTCAGCAAATGGTAGCTGTCAGTCTTGGTCACCCCAAGGTACCCATCTGTGCCCACCCTGGAACTGTGGTGAGTCCCAAGCTAGGAAGTGGGCTCGTGCTATCTGACAAGCTCATCCGTCTGCCATTCATGGGTCCATTTAGCAGATTCTCACCCAGGGCCAACTCTGACCAAACCCCGTGCTGGCAGGGGACACACTGCAAGCCTGACTGAGCCTGCCCCAACACTGGTCACCCAACTACTCGAAGGAAGCCTGAAGCACGAGGCCTACGTGTTGCCTGGTGACAAGGTCTGTCCTCCCAGGGAGAGGTAACAGGAGGTACATTTCCAACCACAAAGTGACATTTGCCCTTCCATTCAAATGAGGGGTGGTAGCGTCTAAAGAGAGAATGGCTCACTCCATCTCCACGGCCACCAGCAGGGGCCAGACTCTGGCCACCCCCATGGAAGGCACATGAGAGAGCTGGGGAAGCCACGTCCAGAGAATCAAGGTGAGTCCGGGTTTGAAGACAGAGACTGGGTTTTGCTTCCCACTGGCAAGAAGCAAATATAGATCATTGACACTACCACAGTGTCAGGCTTCTCAGTGAATCTGAGTGAAAAATGACAACGGTTTCCAAGTGACTTCTGGAAATAAACTGTGGGTAAATAGCATCTACTTAAAGCCTGGAAACCGAGTTTCCTTTGGTTTGTGTTTTTAAATGCTTTGATGATGTGGTTTGCTTCTCTCCAAGAACAAAAAAGAAAAAAGTAAATAAGGGCTGACAGTGGAGTGTGATCCAGAGCCAAGCTATTCTAATCGCCTGCCGCCACCTGGGGCAGGACGGTTGGTGACAAGAACAGACAGTCGGGACGGGCATGAGATCCATCCCAAAGGCACCAAACCCAACGTTAAGACGAAGAAAACACACATTCCAGCATGGAGCAAATGTTGCCATCCTTCGGAGGGAAAATGCAAATGAGGATGATTTCAAGGATTGTTTCTACCTTGTCACCAAACGGAGACATTGCCAAGCGCTCGTGGCTGTGCTTCTGTTCGCTTGAAGCGATTAGGGCTCATTCCCTAGCAACAGGCAGCAGCGGAAAGAAAGCAGAAAGCATTGCAAGAATGTCACCTAATAAACACAGTGGGAACAGCATCAAGGACAAAGGCAGCCCCAGAGGGAGGGACACGCCAGGCAGAGTGCGTCACCTCCCGGCCATCTTGTCTATGCCCGTGGCCACAGGCAGGTGGGAAGGGTCCTGCCGATGTGGGAATCCCTCTGATGTGCTGAAATATTTGGAAGATTTCACATTGGATTTTGCAGGCTCGCGTGACCACTCTGGATTCGTTCCATCAGAAGCGCTTTAGTGCTATCTCATAACTCTTTTTTTTCAGTATTTGTCCTTCTCAAAACCAATCCGTCAAGCAAATTTGCTGATCAGCTGTCCCTGGGACCTCTGTGCACTGGCTCAGAACCTCAGTCTGGTGTTGTGTTCAAAGGAGCAGGCAGATCGGAGCCTCTCAGAATCTAGAAGCAGAGCCCCCTGGGTTTAGGGGAGAGTGAAACCCCTTTCTCCCACCCTCCTTGGACTGCAGCTTTCCTGGTACTTAGGCACTGGTTTTTGTAACTTCCCAAATGAGTGCCACTGCACAGGCAAGAAGAGAGCTCTTAATAAATGAAGTCCAGTTGGCTTTGAGTTTAGAAAATAAATCAAATGGCTATTTCCCACTAATAAGACAGTTGCAGAGCAGATAATAAGTCGTAGCCATTCTTGTCCTCTGCCTGTTCCCTGGGCCCCTGTACTGCTTCCTTTTCTAGCGGCTCTGTCAGAACCCTGGTGGGGATTTCCTCTGACCTGGCTCTCCTGGGGTTGAACGGCAACCTATATGGACACATTTTATGCTACATCTTTTTTTTTTTTTTTTTTAACAAAATGATTAACAATGAAAGAGTTGGGTTTGGGGAGAAGCCCCTTTTAAAACAAACTATGGAAAGTAATTGATGGGTAGTGGCAGTCTTAGAAAACACTTCTTTCTGTAACCCTTTAAAAACTCTATTGCTAACTGCATGTAAACTCCTTCATTCATATCCTGGATCTGGTACCCCTTGAGCTCTATGATGTGAATTAAGGTCAAAGGGTGCTAAGGAACAGAGTTCTTATTTGAATGTACATTTTGGTCATATAACATCAACGACCATTTCCCTTTCTGTTTGAAAGATCTGTGTGGTCCCAGGCATGAGGTTCTGTGGTTCAGGGGTGCTGCTGGCTGCAGATTTCGCTTGGGTCTGCTACAGCTTGTCTTAAGCCGAATTTGTCTTAGAGCTTAATTTCCATTTTCAACAAATTAGGCAAAATGAAAAGTGGTCTTTGGAAAAGAGTGAATGAGTGACTAATCCATTCTTCAAACATCTTTCTTGTGATAGTTAAATGGTGGTGATTCACTAACCCATCTCTTGATAAAATATAAAGCATGAATTCACGGTCGCTAAACAATCTGACAAAACTACCAAACCATGTTCCTGGTTGAAGATGCGTAAAGGCCGATGTTTCTCTGGATCTTTTTACTGATCCTTTGATGGGACTTTTACTGAGACAGCTATAGCTTTCATCATGGTGAAACTTTTTGTGTCACTCTGGGTTTTCCTCGTCTTGGACAATGTTAAGTGTTAAGTGAAGGGCACCCCGTCTTATCAGAATGTTTTTTCCAAGACACGCAGCAGGAAGTAGTGGGCTAAAGGTCTGGACCCCTATCTATTTCAGGAAACATCATGCTTGTCAATAGTAACTCTGTCCCTCCGTGCTCTGTTCACCGTGGTTTGCTTGCTCTGTGCCCATCCCTGTGACTCGGTGTCAAAGCGGGCTTCAATTCCACTTTGTCACCCACGGCCCCACTTTCTTTTTAGTTGATCTTAGGTAAGGAAGTGAGAGGACATGGAAAGGATTTGTGTTCTGTAAATAAGAGTTAAGTCTTTGCAGATTTTGAGGCTGGAAATCAACAAAACAAGATTTGCTCACAGAAGTGGTTACTTCTAAACTAAGTATAGACTGGAGATAAATCTGACAAGCTCTGACATCTTTAAATGTCAAATCCACCGCACAGCCCAGATGACATCGTACCTAATGATCGAACTCCCTTTAAAATATACTTCATGTAAATACATTTTTTGTGAAACCACAAGCTGTTTCTCTCAGTTTTGTTTTCAGCTGGCTTTGATAAAGAGATTGGTTGGCATCTTACAGCTAATTAAACAGCTTTCAAGCCAACATCATTGAAGAGTTTTAGACTCAAAAATATACTATACTCTTCATGATCCAGGGGTGTTCAAGATGCTTTTTAATTGTGCTAACAGACCCTGTCAGAGGAGGATCATTTTAGCTCAAACTTGAGTTTCCAACACAAATCGTCCTATTTCTGATGCTGCAGTTACAGGGTCTGATCTCTGTCAACTTACCAACACGGTAGGTTGAATTCACACTAACAAGAAAAAATGCAATTCCTGTGTTCACTTAGATATATTAGTATTTGTGATATTGCACATTTCTTATACTTGTTACATATTTCATATGGGGACTAGAGAGCTATCTGTTTTTTCTTTGTGGAAAATAGAAAATGAAATGTGAGAGACCTTTGTTTCCAGGGCAAGGATTCTGAGTTTCTGAGCTTTTTTTTCACTCTTGTCTGTATGGCTTTTTTATTTTCTTTTTGCCAGTTGCAGTTATTTCTAGATTCTGGAAAATTATTACTTGCTTTAAAGAAAAAAAAAAAAAAGCTTGGTTTTCTAATTTTAATTTTACAGTGTAACCTGTCCTAACCCTTAAAGCCAGATTGCTCTAACAAAATTGTGTCATTTCATACACAATGGATTGGCTCTCAGTAAAAACGTGTATCTAATAAATGGGGGAGAAAACCCTTACTTACACTTAGGAATGCCTCTAAATGTAACAATGGTGTTTTAAAACCTTGGTGTTAACACGTGCATTTTGTGAAAAAAAGGAAGAATAAGTTAGCTAGTTGCAGGTGAAGTAGTTGTGCTGAGGACATTAATTTATAATATGGAAGAGTTTACCTTTTGATTTTTCTACTTGCCAAAAAATTGGGAATTTAAAAAAAATGCTCTGAATCTTTCTTCAGTGAAAGCTTTTGTCCTGTGCTACCCTGATCATAAGAAATTCCCAGGTTATAGATACAATTGAGGGGGAACTTGAATTTGTTCCGTGAGCATGGCCTTTTTACTTGTGGTAAAACAGAGTTAAAATGACAACGGTTCTGAAGAAAGTGCTTGAAGACCATGTCATGTTTCACTCTTTCCAGATGACTAAAATCACAATCATTTCCAAGTCTTATGTCGGGGGAAGGGGATATATGTGGTTTAAGAGTGGCAAGTATTAGCTAAGGTCAGGGGTTTTCTGAATGTGAATATTCGATTATGCTGGTTAAGGGTGAGGGCAGATATTCTAGGGTAAGATACTCGTACAGAAAATGTCTTAAAGTAACAAATTCAGGTGATTCCCAGAGACTTCTTATTCCCTCTCATCTTTCATTGTAGGGTTCATTCAAGGTTTTTTGGTTTGTTCTTAAACGCTGTCGTCTTACACAAGTCAGGCTGCCTGCTCTAAAGTGTCAGATCAGTCCCATAATATTGAAAGAGCTGGATCATAAAAACAAGAAGTGTGTAAATTCTGAATCACATGTTAAAACATGTCTGATGGTGAACAGCCTAACACACTCTCTTGACCAGAAGATGTTATTACATTGATATTGTCTTCAGTTCAAGTTTATGAAAAGCCATGCCATCCTCTCCCTGAGAATGCTGTAAATTCACCACAAATGTGTCCATCCTTCTGAAGGACTGAAAATTCCTCCAAAGTTTTCTGTCCATCAGTACATGTTCTCAGTGTTCTTCCTGAGTTGTGTTATTTGCTTGTAGTGCTTTTTCAGTGTTTATTTTGCTGCCCTATGTTTTAGGAAGAAATCCACTTTCAGAAGAAATGACTTCTTACCCTCTGTGGGTGTTTACTTTCTTTATTACCTTAAGAATTTTCAAGTAAGAATAGATTAGGAGAATATATATTTGTGCAAAGAACATGGAGGGGAAAGAATTAACTAATTTTTAAATTGTTTGAAATCAGGGGACTGCTGGGCTGGATCTATTGGGGTTTTTCAAATTGTTCCTGTATTTAATTAGCCAAAGCACTGAGTAGTATTTCTTTCTGATATAGATGTTGAAAACAGCTTAGTTTTTCTAAATGTAAATAGCAAGGACTAATGCTCTTAGTATTGCCTGTAAAATCTAGAAATGTCTGCAGGCTGTTGTGAACAATTCTGTCTCTTTATGGAGAGTTGTTTGGGCTTTTTAGAAACTCATTAAATTGATTGTGAGTGCCTCAGTGTTATCAGGAAAAGGAGCTTTAGAAAATGGTTTCAGAATGTGTCATTTTCTCCTTGGTTTAATCTGAGATAGTGTGTGGGCATGCTGGTATTTTAAAAGGCTAAAAATGTACATAACGCTGTACCTTCAAATATGAGATAGGATTGCAAACAGAGAAGAGTTTTCTTAAGTCTTCTGTCTGAAATTCTGCTTTCCTTCCAATTAGTTAATTCTTGGATTTTTAGCGAGGATTCTTTCATCTTTTTTTTATCTTCAATTTGTTGTTGGCATCCAGCATAAACAAATTTTGAAAAGCCATGGTAGCTTTCTATCATTTTGATCTGAATATTTAATGTTTCATCAAATAAAACCCTGTGTTTTCATTTTAACTAGTTTCATTATTTTTTTTAATGAAATGATTTGTGGTAGAAGACTGCTATTTGGTTTCAATATTAATATATAAGATGAACTACGTGGGTGTCATTTATTTTCAGTAGTAAATAACTGCTTAACCGATTCTTTTCCTTTAGCATAATTCAATTGACGCCTTTAGAATTTTGCCCTTCACTTTCACACAACATTTGATGTGTGTGGATGAAAAATAAAAATTACATGTTGTATCATTAAAAGCACCTTTTCATGGTGTCATGTGGTCAGAATCAGGGAATGTCATGTAGCTGGTTTCAAAATCCAATCAGTAAGTTAATCATTAATTATTCTTGTTTCCAGGAAACTCTACTTAGGTTATTTCAGAATTTGAATTTGCTAGAATTCTTGTTTTTAATCTTTTATGTGTGTGTGTCATTTTAACCTGAAAAAGGGGTTAATTTAGCAAGATTAGGTACCTTTTCTGTTTGTATTGTGGCTTCTTCAATTTCTCATAAACTATTTAGTAGCTAAAATGTTGAAAGCAGTTTGGGAACAAAATGTCTGCTTCAACCATGACAAAATTGGCCACAGTTTGCCGATTGGGCTGATAACAAAAGCCAGCAACACAAAATAGGTAGAAAAACAGTTTGTTCGGTGATGTGAGACCACTGCAGGTCTTTTTGCATGTTATTTTTTTCATTCTGGTGTTTATGTTGTGCGGGCAGAACGTGGAGAGAGGTTTCTGCTCACCCCTAATTTTGATTAACCATTTCAGCTAGTGGATTTCTTTTACAAACTTCAGAAAAGACGCTGCTACCCTGGCATCTGAGACACATTTGAGTTAAAATCCAGCTTTGCACCTAAACCCCACGTTTCATCCGGGCTCCACCTGCTTGTAAATGTCTCGAAGCTCATAATTGGATCTTTTCAAGCAGCACTGTAAATTCCCTTTTTTCAAGACTTCAACGTGGAAATATATGGCTGTGCCTGCATTTTTGCAAGTGTAAAGCAAAAACGATAGTTTGCAGTTTTAAAAAAATTCCCTATCTGAGCATACAGTTGACAAAAGTTTTAACAACGAAAAGTACACATTGCCTCTCATGTGGTCGTCACAGACTGTAAACAAATATGAATGTCTTACATGAGACAATACATTTTTTCAAGTGATAGGACGAGATAACAGCATCCTCTCTCTCCTCTCTGTTCTTCTGAATTCTCATGCCTTGAGTGTGTGTCTGATGGTCTTTTTTTTTTTTTTTTCTTTCTTTCTTTTGTTCTAAAAATCAGATACTCCAGGGCAATAATTAGGATGAGGGTTATGTTTCTACTTATCTAATCTTTGTTTTCACAAATAAATACAAATAACTCAAACTGAAACTTGATGGCTTTGGTGATAATAAAATAGCAGCCACGGGGAAATTTTCTTCATTTTAATGTTCTTTCACAACCCACATTCAGTTTCGGTAGGAAAATTATTAACCTTTTCAACAGCATGCTAAAACATAGGTTCATAATAGACGCCTGAGTATGATTTGCAGGTTTTGGTTCTATTTTGAGATTTTTTTGGTGTGCAGAGTTTTTTCTTTTTCTTTCTGTCTTTCTTTTTTAAATGGCTTTCTTTGACAGCGATAGTCATGACTTGGGAGTCCTTTCGTTGGTATCTTTTCAGGGTGGGCACATTTTAGAACATTTGTATTTATTTTTTATGGTGGGAAGGGAAGATTCCTATTTCCTATCCTCCTACTGTTTTGTGCTGTGAAAGAGGAAATGTTCTTTAGTCTCATTGTTTTCCCTCATTTGAATTCTTGGGTGGACGTTGTGAATCCCATGCCCCCATTTTAAAACAAGCCATTTGAGCCACATTTCAGAGACGGCAGATGGCTCTGGGTTAGGCATCTGACTTGACTCCTATCTGCCTTGGGTGGCCTCGTGTCAGTGTCCATCAAACCAAAGCAAGTCGGGCCAGTTTGGGCTTGTGGTCCTGAGGGTCTGCACGGCCACCGGCTTGGATGGAAGGCCTGGGATGGTGGGGTCTCCCTAGCTGACTGCTGCTAGTCTGGCACTTCTGGAAAGGGCGTGGGGGGAGGTGATCATGGTCTGGTAACTCCTGTGTCTTGACCTGAAACACACAAGGGGTGGAACGTGGGGTGGGAGAGACGGGCGCGTGGGATGCTCTCGGAGGGCAGTTTCCATTTTAGGCGTCTTCTTCCCCATGTCTGGCTGGGACAGTCACACCTGCAGGGAGGGCCCTGGTTGGGACATCGTCCTACCCCACGCACACTGCCCTGTGTCTGATAAGGCTGTGCCTCGTGACTCACGGTCCCCTTCTTTGTTGCATCCCCGTGGTTTGTAAGTCCCCACCCTCACCTGGTGCCCTACCCTACCTGCTCCCACCGCCCCTGCAAAGCAGGAATGGAAACTGAGGAGCCCTCATCTTGTCTGTATCCAGTGCTGCCACTTTCAGTGTCATAGCCTGGGTTTGTGTTTTTCTTCTTCTTCTTCTCATACTTCCTGTATGAGGTTCGTTTTTTTAAAATGATAAACAAACTATTTTTTTTACCTTTTTTTTTTTTTGACCTGGTCATGTGTTGCCTCCTACCTGGCCGGTTGTGAGCCTTTGGCTGGCGCTCCCCACCTGAACATCACCAGGTGTCAATGTGAGCAGAGTGGGCTCTGCTCCCCTCTCCTCCCAGGGTGGCAGTCAGGAGGGTCAAGCTGGTGGAGACACTTTCTAGTCTCCTATTTGAGAGAAATGCCAGTAGACAGCTGGCTCGAGATTTCCCCTCAGGCAAAGGGAGCGGGGGAGAGGAAGGCTACAGTGTGGGAGGGTGGGGCTTGGCCAGGAAAGAAATGTGATGCGGAGGGGAAATCCCAGGTGCAGGTGTAGTATCCCATGGTGCCTGCGCTACGCTATACAGATGAGCAGCAACTGGAAAAGGGCATTGAGGGATGCATCATACCAACATTTCTCCCGAGGTCAGCCTGAGAACATGTTGAAAGTCTCAGATGGTTTCTGGGCTGCTGGCTTCTTCCTCCCACTGTGGGGATCCTGGGCCAGAGCCATCCAGTGAGGAGCTTGGGTACAGTTGACCAAACTGAGAACATCAGTAGATGGCTGACCTGCAGTCACCGCGGTCACAGGGGCTTAGCCCGCGGCCCAGGTATCACTCACTACTGGTGATGCTTGTGCGTGCGTCACAAACACTTGAGGGCTTGTGAAAACAGACATCCCTGGGTCTCATCGCCAGAGTTTCCAATTCAGAAGGTCTGGGGCACACCCTGAAAATCTGCGTTTCTGAAAATTCTCGGGTGATGCCGCGGATCCAGAGATCCACACTGAGGACCACTGGTTAGGGCCACGGGCCGTGGGTGACTGGAAAACCTAAAAGCCTGTAGGTTGTCTCCATTTTCCCTCTAATCCTGAGCTGCTCTTCGTGTGTTCTAGACCAACCTTAGAGGTAAAACCCGCCTTTCAGAAGGCCCTTTGCATCTCTTAGTAATGGTATAGCAAGGTTACCTGTAATTTTGACCTTTTACGATGTCAACCAGACTATAGATCTGCTAAAATGTTTTTGAGCTTTAGTCCTTTGAAAAGGAGGTTTTCTTTTATGGATAGAGAAAGGTGACCAAGGTGAGGGGGATGGCACTGACCAGATCAGGAAATAATCCGGGGAGGCCCGGCCCTTGGGTTGCCCACCCTCATCTCCATTAGTGGAAACCTTTAGTATTAACAGAGGGAGGTATTCTGTGGGTCCCTCTCGGTACCAAAAGGTGGGCAAACTTCCGAGATCCTCAGGGGCTCAGGGTGTTTGAATGACCTGTGAGCTCCTGTTCATCCCAGAAGGTGGCAGAGTGTCAAGGTCGGGATGCTGGACTGGAGGCTGGGTGCCACCGTTTACTGGCTGGTGGTTGAACTTCCCCTGCCCACCAGGCGAGAGAGCTGCTCCTAAAGCAGCAGCAACCTGAGAGCGCGGATGCTTAAGGGAGAGCACACATCTGGAGTGGCATCTAGCAGATGGGATGAGCTCAACAAACGATGGCCAAGAGGACCCGGCTGTGTTCGGGGCAGCCCTGGGGAAGGCTTGCACTCTGCTGACGGATCAGTTAAAGGCTGAAACTTTCTGAACCACGGGTAAGTCTGTAATGATGCGTGGCACACTTCGTAAAAACTGCTTCTCGGGGAGGTCCCCTCAGGAGAGGTTCTAAGTCTGCTCAGAGTTATGTGGCTTTCATTCTAAAAACGGGCCCCCCCCCCCAGAAGCAAAGGAAGGGGGCCCCTCAAGGGCGGCTCCTGTCTCCCCTGCCCTGATGTCTCTAGTAGCACAAAAACTTAATCTTTTACACACGGGATCCGTATCACTCATCCCTAAAATTAGTCTGTCAAAAGCAATGACGTTTTCTGAGCACGTCCTCTAGGTTTTAACTTTCTGAGACGTAAAAAGCCAAGGACTCCTGAGAGCGAACACCTTGCCATTGTCTAGCGGGTCCCACCCTCCTGGCAACTGTTTCAAAAGCTCAAAAAAATTGGCTTCCAAGCCTGTCCGAATCCAACGTGAGTCAACACGAACAGGATGTGAGCGCCTGGCCGGTTGTTTTCCCAAGCGTTGACGGAACCCTTGATGCACAGCGGGCTCGAGTGTGTGTTTTGCACATGGGTGGCTGGGGGCTCTGGTCTGGCTTTTCGGCACTGAGGTATTGGCAGTGTCATGGATGTTACAGCAAACTGAAATCTGTGCTCCTTGCTTCGCCGCTCCCCTGCCCTGGTACTTACTGCCTGGGAAATAGAAGTTTGGATGGAATCAAGGGGAAATGCCCTGACCGGTGGCCCATCCAGCCCAGGGATGGGCGTCTGAGCTGCTGTCTCTCTCCCCTTCTCAGTTTCCCAGGCTAGAAGCCTCCCCTCTGCCATTGGGAACCAAAAGGGTGTGATCTGGGAGCTGACCCGGGGAGCATCCAGAAGATTGCCTGGGCTGCATTTCAGGCCCCTGATGAGGACTCGTATTCACAGTGTGATGTACGTGACCCTGAGGCCATCCCTCAGATCTGAGGGAAAGCGGAGCTGGGTACCCACAGTGGGGAGACCTACTGGGGGCCCCCTGAGTGCTACAGACCTGCAGAAACAGCACAGCTCAGCCAAGCTGGGAGTAAGAATAAGGAAGTAATGTGTGACCAGAAGCTTCTCTAGGAATGTCCTAACACAGGGGAGGCGCTGGTGGTCTCCATCCCCTCCCAGTGTCCGCTGGCATAAGGGAAGCCAGATGTGCGATCAGCTCTGAATTAGGGGCAAATCTTTTAGCGTTCCTGGATGTTCCATCTTGGGTTTCTTCAGTGTTAACTAGACGGCCAGGTCAACGTGAAGTCACTCAGGATTTGACTTATGCGTGCAAAAGCTCGCACACAAACTAGCTCAGGTTTTACAGTGGAAAGCTGCAATTCAGAATCTAGGGACGAAGGTAGGAGAGACTCAGGTCTTGATCCCAGCAATGTCTTTTCCAGTGTGACCTTAGGAAGATTGCCGACTTCCTTGCTCTGTGTGCTTGTAAAATGCAGGTTGACCAGATGATCCTTCCGGCCCTGCCACCTCTCACTTTGTGATCCTGGTCCAAGTAAACGTGGTTGGGTGGTCCATACCAAATCCTGCCTGGGCTCTTGCACTTTGGTTTTTCCTCCCCACTCAGAAGTAGGGTAACTGGAGAGGAGCGTAGGTTCCTAAGCTGTCTCTCTATTTCAAACTAAAGGAACAAGGTTGCCCCTTCCACCCATGTCAGCCACTGATGCATTTCTTAGTTCCTGTTTCTCTTTGCCCACCCAGGAAGGCACTGTGTATAAAATCTTGGGCCCAGATTCAGATATTGTCACATTAGAAAATGCTAGCTCATGGAACACACATCAGGAAACTGGTTTTCCCAGCAGGCTCATTTGAGCAGTGTTCTCCCCAGAATGTGTGTTAGCGACCACACAGCCAGGTTCATTATCTCTCAGAAAGGCTGGTATTTCACTGCCACTAGGATAGGAGGCCTCTGAGAAAAAAATAATAAAGGCTGCGGGAGTCTGTGTGCTTCAGCTAACTCATACGTGGAGGGCACTTGGGGAAGGTATTGAGGAAAAACAATACAGAGTTTCAGGAAATAAATGCAGACTGTCACAACTGTCTTGTGAGTGTCAGGACAGCAAGGACTCAGTCAAAGAGAAGCTTTGCTGTCTGCTGCCCTGTGGAACCCTGCCGGCAGAGGTTCCTGTGGAAGAGGGGTTCCACTCCAGATATGTATGGGAAGCACACAAGAAACTAATGTAAACGGCTTTCTTTATTTCCTAACTTCTCAGGGTCTTCTGCATGTTACCGTGCATTGTGAATGAACGTCTCCCGGAAGGATGGAGCTTTTCCAGAGTCATGCAGCCCCTCCCACCCCAACCTTTTTGCAAATAATTTTGTGCCATTAACAAAAGTCAGGAAATGGAGAAGGGCCAGGGCAGCTGGCTTTCCCCGTGAACTCAGGGTTGCATCTGGGGCACATTGCATGCGGAGGGGATTGCAGGGTCCTCAAGGAAGCTCTGAGCAGTCATGGGCAGAGCCCATTTCTTCTCTGACCATCAGTAGTGGCTGGTCAGAGAATATGGCTGGGAATAGCAGGCAGGTGTGGATTTGACCTTGCTCCCATGGCAATGCTGTCTCCACCCCTCTCTTCCTACTCCAAGCATCTGAGCAGCAGATTTAAGCACAAAACCGGTCTTTGGGGGAGGTGACGCCATTCGTATTTATGAATCAAGCCATCCTTCTGTCAGTCTCTCGAAGTATCCCTTCACTTGTTTGGGAGAACTAAGAATGAGATTCCGCAAACGATGTGCTGCTTGGGAGCCAAACCATACTGGTCTCAAGTGGCAAGGCAGTTTTTAATAGAAACATAGGTTTTGGAGCTGTTCTTAACCCTGTGCTGTCCTCAGGGTCTTTGCTTGGTCAAGGTCCCCCCTCTTAGCATCTCTCCTTCCCTCCACCTTGCTGAGGCTGCTCGGTACAAGCTTGTCTGATCACGATGCTGTGATGTCCCTGGGAGCCCAGCTCTCTTGGAGGGGAAGAGGAGAGGGGACCAGAAGTTCAGCCACCATCCTCCTCATCCATCCTCGTTGGACTGTAATTCCATGGTGACCTCTTTTAAGTCTCTTTGGACCCCTGGGGAGAGGTGTTCAGGACATCACCTGGGCAAACACCAGGGTTGTCCTGAGAGTCCTGTGTGACTTCAGCTAGACCAACAGGAGCACATAGGGGAAGGGCCTCGGTGTGCCCCAGGCTTAGACCTGGACCCAGAGGGGCAGAACTGACTTCAACTTTTCAGTAAACAGGCAGTGGGCTTCTGGGAACATCTGCCTTCACAGTCTCTTGTGAATTATTTTTAAACTGATGCCCCGCCCCCCTATCCCCACCGCAATCTTTGTTGATTATCACTGTTTGAATAGATGCTGATAAATTTGATTCCCCATCTTACTGTGGCATTTACGATCTGTCTTTCCCTTTTCGGTTTCCATATACTGGAGTGACTGTGTCTCAATGCGGTTGGCAGTGACCTGTGTTTTTCGTGCATGTTTTTGTTTCAGAATAACTGGGAGATGAAACAGGAAGCTTTATGACACACTTGCTCGAAAATGACACAGGCACCGAAAAACCAGGACTCAGCCCCCTTCAGCACCTCTACCTGCTGCCCACAGCCGAGTGCAGGGGAAGGGCTGGCCCTGGGACCTGACTCCATCTGCCATGGACTCTAAGGGCCTCCACATTCAGTGGTGATGTCTCTGCGATATTGTGGTTATGGTCTAGTCTGGTCGGTTTTTTATTATCTGGCCAGTCTCTGTGTGTCTTCATCCCTTTTCCTTCATTAAAAGCATAACTAAAGAAAAATGGATTGTTTGCTTATTAGTTATGTTTAAATATTGATAGAAAGGTTACCAGATAACATTTGAGATTCGTTTCTCTAGGACCACAGGGCAACCCTGCCATAACCACACAGATCATTATGACAGCGTCTAGAAGAAGCGTGTTGAACCTGAATCACTTATTACTCAGCCTGGTTTGCCCTGCCTTTTCTTTTCTCTCTGGAAGACCTCTCAAGAGTCAGTATTAGCATGTTAACATTTGAGAAAAACACTGGGAGACATTTGGGAGTCTTTCCCCACACCCTCTCTGATCATGACCTACAAATGGTGCCCCCAAATTATCAGCAACCTTGAGCTTGCTTGCTACTGGAGACCTTTGTCTTCTCAGCTGCCTTGCTCCCTCCCTCCACACATCAGTCACCCATTCACTTCTTCATTCCACAAAGGTTTCTTTGGGGCATCCCGTGGGCCACGTTCTGGAGACAAGGCTGAGGATGGGATCAAGTGTGCCCCAGCCTTCTCAGCACCTCTAGCCTGCTTGTGCATGGGCATCGATCGCTGGGCTTCACTCACCAAGTGCAGGAGGTGCTGGGCAGTTCATCACAGACCGATAGCACGGTCATGTCCCTTAGATGCCCTGATTTCTTAAATCCACCCTTCACGTCGGAGCGCCTGGAATTGGCAGTTAAACATTCCTTAAAATGAGTAAATGTCAGAGCATCCCTTCTGTGGGGGGCGGGGGGTGGTCCCCACTCTCTTCCCCCACCCTTAGTAAGACATCTCCATCCTCCTGGGGACCTGGCCAAAGAGACCATTGAAAGTAGCCTTCCAGCAATGCCTGTCGGTCTTCACGTTTAAGCTTAGCAGACATGCAAGTATAATTTAAAATGACCACGTTGTACTGTTTCACACATCTCAGAATTAATTTATGTGTAGATAGATAGTAGACCCCGATGATCATGTCAAAACTCCCTACTGCCCAGCACAGTATATACGAGACGTATATCCGGGTCTCAGCCCAAAGGTCCCCAACTCAGAGGGGTCTCTCTGACCAACTGTCCTGAGAGACCTGCCCCCCCCCCATAGTTATCCTGTTTTTTCACTTATGAATCAGCTGTCACCTTTCACCCACCCCTCAGATTTCAGCTCTATAAAGGCAGGTTCTAGTCTGTCTTATTCCTCAGTCTGTCCCCAGCACCTGACACTCCGCTCAGTGATGACGTGTTGACTGGATCCATTATCTTACTGCTTCTCAGAGCAACGATGTGAGGTTGAGCAGCCCAGTATCCTAACCACTGTTTGGTGGATGAGGAAATTGCCAGTCCCTTTACTCTGACGAGGTAAGGAGGTAAACAGAGTAGCCTCGGAGAGGACCCAGGCTTTCTGCCGGGTCACCGCCCAGCAGGAAAGGTTGATCATGAGCTATCTGCCCTCTGGGTATTCAGATTCTCATCTGAAACCAAGCTTTGCATTGCTAATAAACATCCTTCAGTTACATTGTGTTTGCTGACGTTCCGGAAGATGACAGGTGACCATGTAGTAGAGGCATGTGTCCTCCGAGGAGTGTCTGGGGGGCAGGGCTCTCATCCTTGCCTCGGACGACTCACCAGACTTCTCTGGACGCTAATCTCCTTTGCAGAACACTAGGAAGACCAGATGACATGATTCCTAAGATCCCACCCTGCTCTGAGATTCTTTTCTTCCACCTCTGCTGGTTCCATTTCTCTGGGTTCTAGAAGAGGAGGAAACAGTGCAGAAAAGTATCACAGGGCAGCAGAGACAAAGACCCCGAGAGTGCCAGGAACCCAGGCGCAGTCGTGGGTTTGTGGACATGGCCTGTGGGTAGATGTTTGAAGTAATGGTTCTGAACCCAGGCCAGACATTAAAATTACCCAGGACTTTTAAAAAATCCAAATGCCCAGGCTCCACCAGGACTAATCACACCAGAATTTGGTTGAGCGGAGGGCGGGGGGCAGGCACAGACATCAGTGTTTTTTAAACCTCCCCAGGTAAGTCCATCGTTTAGCCAAGGTTGAGAACTGCTGGTCTAGGGTTTTATTGTCCACTATGGTAGCCACTGGCCACAAGTATTTATTGAAAACTTAAAATGTGGCTGGTGTAACTGAGGAACTAAATTTTTAATTCCTTTTTATTTTAATTAATTTAAATGTAAATAGCCACCTGGGACTGATGGCCACCATGTTGGACATCTCAGATAATAGAACACGTATATTGTCACAGAAAGTTCTACCAGACAGCTCAGTCTAGGGCAACTCTTGACGCCTGTAACTGCCTAGTGAACTGACCCTGAAAGGAGTTGGTCATTGCCCCTGTCTGTTACCTTGACTAAGGCCTGCTCTCCTGTCTTGGGCCTGCAATGTATTTTTCACCTACCTTTTGAGCCAGAGCTTGTACAGCAGCAAGAGTGGTGGGACTGAAAGGAATTTAAAATATTTGCAAAAGTCTAAGCCCCCAACTGAAGTCATCTGGCGTTCACTCTGGCCATTTACCCGGTTGCATCTTTGAAGACCCAGCCCTGGAAGGGGAACTTTCTGAATGATTATTTAAGCAGTGGGAAGCAGGCCTTCCAGAAAGAGCTTTTGGAAAAGCAGATTGCCAGAAGAGGGGTTTGGAGTTTTGGAGGTGTTTGGGATTTTGAGCTGGGCTCAGCTCGGCAGCTCGGCAAGCTCTACCAGTTTGGGGTTAGAGCTGGAGAAACAGAAGCCAACGCTGAATCACTTTCTGCTTATCGCTTGCAGACTGTCAGATTTTTTTTTTCTTTTTTTGGAGGGAAAGCACCTTACAACAAATAATAATACTATTTTGAATTTCAGAGCTTTCCCTTTTTCAAAGCACTTTACCACCTCTGACTTATTTTGTCCTCACAACAAGGCTGTCCCATATGTAGGGAAGGGATTTTTAGGGCTTGTCACACACTCCCAAGAGCTTAATATTATGGAAAGAATTTACAATTCAAGGTGAAGACTCTGAGGTGTTGTTTTGTCATTTCTGGCCACACTCAAGTAGCTGTAGCACGACTAGAATCAAATGTACCCCGATTTTGCGCTCCTACAGTGAGTTGTGGTTTGGAAGGAAACGTAGGACTTCACATGGGTTCTGTCTTGTTTCATCCCAGCTTTCCAACCCATGTGAGTTGATTCTTTGAAACCATTTTTTTCTCAGAGGTTTGTGTGATTTGTAAATTTGATAAATATGCTTTCAGTGTCTCCCTCCAAGTTATCCTTTAATTCATTGATTTTTATATTGAAGTACAGTTGATTTACTATGTTGTGTTAATTTCTGCTGTACAACAAAGTGATTCATATATATATATATATATATATATATATATATATATATATATATATATATACACATTCTTTGTTTATGTTCTTTTTCCATTGTGGTTTATCACAGGTTATTGACTATAGTTCCCTCTGCTATACAGTAGGACCTTCCTGTTTACCCATTCTGTCAAGTTATTTTTTAAATGGTGACAGGACTGGGCCTTGTGGCCCTCCATGGAAACATTTCTTCTTCCCTCCAATGGTTATAACTGGTGCAAAACTAGCTACAGAACGACACCATCCCCTTGGAATCTTTAACCTTCTCTATGTGTAGAGCTGCAGAGAACCATTTCAAACCATACTTGCCACAGGGGAGAGAATACTGAATAGTCTGTCCAACTAAGACCTCCCAGGCGGCCAGCCTGGCCGTCTCCAGCAGCTGAAGTGGGATTCAAGGTAGCAGGATTGACACCATGCCGTGAGTGGACCTCTTTGGGATGTCTGTCCTGCCAACTGTGAATTCTTCTGGTCACACCATCCTCTGGCCCATCTTTTGTATCTTATGTGCATAGGATCCGATGAGAGGTTTTCAGATGCTTTACTGAAAGCAAGACACACTTTCTGGGGCATTCCCCTAATCGACTGTTCTGGTGAAGCTCGTCAAAACAGGAAATGAGGTTAGCATGGAATGACTTTCTCTTAGAGAACTCGTGTTGCCTCTGTAGAGACCACCACTTTCTTCCCAAACGCCTGTGAGCTTTGCCTCACACCTCTTCTGGTCTTGCCCGGAAATCGGAGTGAGTCTGTAGTTTTTAGACCCCACTCTTTTAGAAAGTGGTGGTGATATTTGCTCGTCCCCAGTCTTCCAGAGCCTCTCCTTTTCATTCCAGTATCTCTAAGATGTTTGCAAGTCGCTCTGAAGTTAGATCTGCAGGTATTTCAATCCCAGCACAAACATGGTTGAGCGAAGGGTTCCATGTACTTGTCCAGATGGACGTGGTCACACACGGGCTCCCCACCTGGGCTTCAGGTGGCTTCCTCCTCATGCTGGTGGGCCCACGTGCTCCCTTTTCATCAGAGGTGCCAGTAAGAGAAAATGAAGCCAGTAGAGATGAAAACTTCGTGGGGAGAAGCCATGTTCCTCCCCTGCTCCCCACGTGACCATCTGGCTCAGAAATGCACGGTGATTGAACCAGCGGGGCCCGGCTTCACTCCTGTGAATCCCCACATTGGGTTCTGACTCCGTCATCAAAAGCCATGAGGGTTTCATAGTTTTAGGCGAGCTGCAGCATGCTTATGGAGGCTGAGGCTTTCTGAAAAATGGCCCTACTTGAAATTTCTAGATTTAAGTATCTTTTTGTTAAGACTGAAGTACTTTTGAGTCACATTTGCTTTGCTTCAGTGGCAGGGAGTCTGCCTGGGGAAAGTCTAGCCTTGACTCACAGGCGCCTGGGGAGCACTGATGTCTCCAGATGGGAGACTTGGATTCCCTTGTGAAGGTCTGCCTGTGCATGATGCTCTCACGTCTGTAATCCCGGGTCTGTCTCTCTTTTCCCATGAGTTATCTGGATCTCAAAAGCCATCTGAGTCCCCATGGCTGGGAATGGGGCACAGCCACTCCACACCACGACCTTCAGCTGGGAGTCCCTGCCTCGCTCTTCCCAGGTCTCCAGGTACCGCGTTTTCAGTGATGACTGGCTAAGTAGATGGATTAATAAAGGTGCACCTTGAGAATCATCCCAGCTCTCTGGTGATCCACAACATGATTTCCAGTCCTCATAACCGGCCGCAGAGGTGGGATTATTATCCTTTTGTTTCAGCTAAGAAAACCGAGTTTCCCTTTGTTTCAAATCACAAAACTAGGAATGTGATGGTTCATCTTGATTGAAATCCAGAGCAGTCTGGCCTCACTCATCCCTCTCACGCTGCCTCTCTGTATTACATTTTATAAATATGTACAACAAGCAAATGCCATTTTTCCTTACGAAGGACTCTGAATGGTAAGTGTCGGTTGGAAGGAAGATACTAGAGCATCATGGAAAATGGGGCGATTGGAAATCAAATGATCCGTGCGAGGTCCTGGTCCCCTTCTTGCTGCAGCAGCCCTGCAGGAGGGTGGCAGCCCACGAGCATCTTCTGGGGTAACTCAGTGACCATGTTGGTCCTGCCTCTTGCCAGCCTTGGGTGAGGATCCTCAGTCACAAAAGGGTCAGGATGTGGACACACCTGTTCTCTGAAAAGTGCCTAATTCTCAAAGTGTGGCGGGAGGGTGGGTGAAAAAGGCAGAGGCCCCACCCTGGCCCCTTGGCACCAGTATCTGCTTTTCAACAAGATCCCAGGGGACCGGAGAGCACAGCTGCTTGCTCTGCTCTCTGGGCCCCTTGAGGTCAGAGCTCTGTGGTCACACCTTTCACCTCCAAAGCCCAACATATGCCTGCCTGACGTAGGTGCTGAAGAAAGGCTGGTAAAGTGAATTTGGTGTTTATTCTTCTGAGGAGCTCGTGGGGTGGGCGAGGTGGGGAAATCAGTTAGACAGAGGCTCCTGGGGCCCCAGGCAGGCCTCCAGCCCTCAGCTAACGGTGGGGCCATTCAAGAATCAACGAGATGGAGAAGGGGGTCAGGATAAGGAACCGTGAAACGAGTTCCACCCGTGGAAGTGGTCCTCGCTGCCATTTGAGAAGGAAAAACAAAAGATGAGGGAAATCTGTCATCCAAAACTACTAGTGTCCTGTCTCCAGCTCTTAACAGTTCTGATTCCATTATTGTTTTCATCTTTGGAACCTCTAGAGGCAGCACAACACAACAGTCCCTGTAGGGGAGGAAACCATTTACTGTGTTTGCCCAGGACGATCCCATCCATGCCCGTTAGACATCAATTAGTGCCTGTTAATTCCTTTCCGCTCTGCCTTTCACTCTCAAACGCGTCCTGGTTCGGACAATAAAATAGTGGGAGCTCTATCTTTAGGTCACCTTATATCTGCTTTTTAATTTTCCCAAGATGTTGCTTTATAAACACTAATTCTTGCACACAACTGTCACCTCTTCCAGAAGGAAAGGGTTTTGGCGGCTTACGCACGGTTCTGACAGGGCTGCCCTAGAATCAGCAGAGTCAAAAACGGGGGAGTGAGAATGAGTGCGTGCATGTACACCCGTGTGTGTGTGTGTGTGTGTGTGTGTGTGTGTGCATGTGTGGTGTGCGTGTCTGTGGTGCGAGTGTGTGCTTGTGTGTGTGGCGTGTGTGATGTGGTGTGGTGCGTGGGTAGACGTGAGCTGGGTGCCCGTGGCACGTGCGTGTGGTGTGGGTGTGTGATGTGGGCGTGGTGCGTGGACGGGCGGGTGTGGGCACCGCTGCGTGTGCTGTGTGTGGTGTGTACATGTGCGCGTGCATAAGCCTGGACGTGGGGATGGCACGTGTGTGGCGTGGGTACGGGTGTCTGTGCGCTCAGTGTGTGTGTGTGTGTGTGGCCTGTGTGCTTTGTGCATGGCTGAGCGTGGGTGTCTGTGGTGCGTGAGCGCCCGTGTTCCTGCGTGTGTGGCGCGTGTCTGAGCAGGGCGCACAGGCGGAGGGGGCGTGGAGGCCTGGGGGAGGGGTGATGTGTTTGTGCCTTTGTCTGTGGTCTGTGTGTGCATGTGTGTGTTGCGGTGTGTGTGTGTGTGTGTGTCCACGGTAATGTGCAGGTGGCGGGTGGGTGTGTCTGTGTGTGGAAATGGGTAGGTGGGGGGTGATTCTGAGCCCTCGGGGGTCGTTGGCAGTCTCCCTTCAGACCCACCTGACACCACGGAAAGGGAGGCTTCTTCCCACCGCCACCCCCGCCCCGGCACTTTGGGGAAGCCACTCTGAGAGGTGATGTGGACGGAAGGGTTGGGGACACCTTCCAGGCCTGGTGAGCCCAGGCCCTGAGCCACCTGCACCCGGAGCCCTCGAGGGTGGGCCCGGGCCATGTTGTTCATACCCAGCTCTTGACTGGCACACAGTAGGGCCTCAAGAAGGATGTGTGCAGGATCAGTCCAGAAGCCCCTTCCCTCTGCCCTGCTCACTGACTTGGGGCACTCGAGGAGCGCTCCTTACTCTGCATCTCATGCCCAGTGTCCGTGCGTGAGGAGAGACGAGCTCCTCGCTTCAGCTCGGTGCCCCCAGCTGGCACCCCGATACCGCATCCTCCTGGACAGACTGCAGAGGCCGCCAAGCCCAGCCAGGCGGAGCCCTTCTCCTGGTCAAGGCCAGGTTTCCACAGTGATCAGCACAGCGGCTAGATGCTGACCACGGGCGAGGATGGCTGGCCTGGCCCATGGCCGGCATGTTCCCCTGCCCAGCCCTCACCTGCTGTCCCCTCCGGAAGAGCATTGCTCATGTTAGCTGAGGGCCACCTGACTTTCCCTGACCTGTCTCTTCCCGAGGCAAGAATGACCCCGGAAAGTACTTCTGAAGGCATGGTCAGTGCTGGGGGCCCTTCCTCTAGAGTTGGAGAAAGGGAGATGCCATAAGTTCCAGAACTTGATCCGTCGGGCCCCAGGTCTGGTCTGCGGTGTCTCTGGTCTGCATGTTTGATCTCTCGGAATCTCGGTTTTCAAAATCATCAGCTAGGGAGAATAATGCTTCCCACGCCGACCTAGGAGGGTATTTGCAACGATGTATGAAAGCACTTAGCCTAACGCCAGGCGCAGAGTACAGAGTCAATAAATGGTGACCATCATCCTATTATTTTAACGCATAAAAATTGAGGTTTAAAAAATAATAAATGTATCAGGAAGTGGTAGAAATATATCATCAGCAAAAATACTCAGATGGGGTCCTAATGACCTAAGCTGTAAAATCATAGCAAAAGGAAGAAAAGATCTAGAAAGCAAGGGAAGCAGAGACAGCAGTCTCAGGAGAAAAAAAAAAAAAAAAAATAGGGGGAGAGAGAAAGTGAGCCAGAGCAGTGCAGGGCCAGTCAGCCAGAGCACGGTTTCCTCTGCCGTGACAGTGTGACAAGGGCCCGATCCTGAATCTGCAGAGCCAGACATGGTAGAGGGACGTTGATTTGCTTTAATGTAAATATTTTGATGTCTTTCATTTTCCTGAACTTTTAACCTTGCTGGTAAACAGGGTTCATACAGTAAATGAATTGCTTTTCTTAGAACTGCCTTTTGAGGAAATAGGAAGAAAAAAAGGATTTTTATTAGCTAATTGTCAGTCTCGTGCATGATTAAAAGCTTCATTATTCTGCTTCTTAACTCTGCCTTCAGGAGACGCTTGGCCACCAAAAATTGATGAAAAACACTTTAAAATGTGTAAACACACCAATTCAAAAAATAGCAAACCTCACACAATAAAGGGAGAAAAGTCATTCTGTAGAAGGTTTCTGAGACAAGAAAAACAACCAATCCAAACTCCAGTTCGTTGTTTATAATTAGAAACTCCCCGAACTTCATTTCCCTGGAGATTCAGGCCCTGGCTCACCATCTTGGTCCATTTCCAGCCCTTGTAACTTCTGAGATGTTAATGGAAGTCAAGAGGGCATCTGAAGTCCTGGCAGCAAAGGCTGAGCCTTAAGATACACATGTAATAGCCTTTCTTTCTCCAGGCAGGTGGCTCACAGCCATCACTGTTTACTAACACTGTCCCCGTGGGTGGATTGTGCAAGAGTATTTTGTGATAAAGGAGAACCAGGACAGGGAACTAACCAGAACACGGAAGATCTAGGTTGTAGCATGAGCTTTTCACTTGAAACTGTCATTTAACCTCTACCCTGTAATTTTCTTAACTGTTAAGTGAAGATAGGACCTTTGGGCTGTGAAGCCTCAGGGAGATGTGGTCAAAACACCAGATCTGTAACTTGCTTTGAAATAGTTGGAGGAAAAGAGAAACCCTCTCCATATCGAGTTGCATCAGCCTCGTAGTGGATGATGGCAAGTCCTTGAATGTTCCTAAGACCCGACAGCAACCCCAGCCTCCGAAAACTCTTCCTCTCCTGACTTTTATACCTACAACTGTTGTGTCTCTTTAGGTGAAGGCTGGCAGAGCCTACCTTTCAAGTCATGCCCCCATTGGAAGGGAAGCCGAGGACACTGACAATGTTTCAAGTCTCCTAAGATATAGGGCAGGGTTGATAGGACTTCTAAGAGAGTTTCTTGCTGCGCTCTTAGAAGAAGGAGGAAGAAGCAGAGGAGAAGGGGGCAGAGAAGATGAAACAAAGGGCCAAAACTTTAAATATTTATTTATTTATTTATGTATTTATGTGTTTGTTTATTTTTATTGCTGTCTAGTTGATGTACAATATTATATGAATTTCAGGTGTACCCATAGTGATTCACAGTTTTTAAAGGTTATATTCCATTTATAGTTATTGTAAAATACTGGCTATATTCCCTGCGCTGTACAATATATCCTTGTAGCTTATTTATTTTATACATAGTAGTTTGTACCTCTTAATCCCCTACCCCTATCTTACCACTTTCCCCTTCCCTCTCCCCACTGGCAACCACTCGTTTTGTTCTCTATATCTGCGAGTCTGTTTCTTTTTTGTTATAGTCACCAGTTCGTTGTATTTTTTAGATTCCATAAATAAGTGATATCATACAGTATTTGTCTTTCTCTGTCTGACTTATTTCACTAAGCATAATACCCTCTAGGTCCATACATGTTATTGTAAATGGCAGAATTTCATTCCTTTTTGTGGCTGAGTAGTATTCCATTGTGTATATATATATATATATATATATATATATATATATATATATATATATATACCACTTCTTTATCCATTCACCTCTTGATGGACACTTAGGTTGTTTCCATATCTTGGCTATTGAAAATAGTGCTGCTATGAATGTTGGGGTCCATGTGCCTTTCTGAATTATCGTTTTTGGCTTTGTCAGACATATACCTAGGAGTGGAATTGCTGGGTCATATGGCAGTTCTATTTTTAGTTTTTTAAGAAACCTCCATGCTGTTTTCTGCAGTGGCTGCACCAATTTATATTCCCACCAATTTTAAAGATGTGATTGAAGCAAACCACAAAATGTATTAAGAGAGGCAGCTCGTGGGAAGTCAATTCCTAAGGCTCCGGGTTCCCATCATTCTCCCCTCCTTTCTTTCAGAATAAATTAAAGAATGGGCTAAAATCCAGGTTGTGTGTATGATATTTTTATCTGATGGATTACCTCATACTCCTAATCAGAGCTTATGTGTTGTAAAACACCCCCTTCCTGTTCTCCAGGCACCTCACTTCTGTAAATGTTATGAACATACACACATATGAGTCTACTCTGCAGAAAAGCCTAAGGAGGTCTTTGGTCCCCCGCAATTCATCTGAAGGTTTAGTTCTGGAAGGCCTGAGCTTGCATTACCAGCAAACTGTTCCACACACTGCAATAGCTCTGTAAATCACCACTCTCCCAAATCAAACGAGGGGAGACGTCAGTAAATACTACAGAATGGAAACGTCTCCTTCATTTTCTGACCTTTCTAGTTGACGAGGGTATCAGTCAGTGCCACGTTTGTTGGGACTGGTAAGTCTGAATATTCATTTGTAAGGCTTTACTTGTAAATAAAATATTTTTCAGAAATTCAGTTGCCTGCCGTTCATACTTTTTTTCCTCTTGATTCATTTCAAACGATTTTTCTTTAAAAAATTTTATTTATTAAATTAGAGTTGATTTACTATAGTTGATATTGTGCTGATTTCAGATGCACAGCTTCAGATTCTTTTGCATCATAGGTTATTACAAGATACTGAATATAATTCCATGTGCTATACAGTGAGTCCTTGTTTATGTATTTTATACATACTGGAGTGTATTAATCTATTAATCTATCTATTAATCCCATACTCCTAATTTATTCCTCCCCCTCCCCTTTCCCCTTGGTTAACCATAAGTTTGTTTTCTATGTCTGTGAATCTGTTTTGGCTTTGTAAATCTGTTGATTTGCATTGTTTCCACTTCAAACTATTGAAATTGGAAAAATTGTGTGCTGTTTTAGGATGCACTTGTAATCTTGAAAAAGTCATTTAGTTGTCGTGGTGCTTTCTGTCCCTGCTCTGGTTGGTTGGTTGATTCTAGTATCTACAGGGCTCTTCCTCCCTGGGTTCCTAGTAATGACCAGGCAGCTGGCTGTCCAGCCAGATGATGAAATAGGAGTTTTTAAGGCAAAGACTGCATGGGTAGTATTACTAAATATAGCTCCTGTGTATGTGCACGTGTGTGTTTCTATCTCGAAAGTGCTTTGCAAAGTTACATAAATACTTGTATGGAAGCTGTGGTGTGCCCCGAGAAAAGTATATTTGAAAGTATTCCTTCCACTGGTAAATAAATCTTCCCCAACAATTCATCCTTTCCATTGCTAGTCACGTTTGAATCTCCTTCGGCTCTCCTCTCCTGAACCCCTGTTAGGAAAAGGGCTCCCCGAGTGTGGCAAATACTCCCTGTTTCTTATATTGAGTTCAAACAGGAAAATTCTAGTGTTTACTGGAAAAAAAAAAAAAAGAAAAAAGTAGTGCCTACTTTATATCTGTTGCGCCACACTGGCTTAAATGACAAAACAAACAAACACAAGCACTGGAAAGCTGGGCCTCTCTTAAAGCAAAGGTTGTGAAATTACAGGGTTCAAATTAGGCAAAACTTTCAAATCCTCTAAGAGTAACATGTTGGGGTGTCATTTAGATCCCCCCCTCCCAGTGCCTGTAAAAATAGATTTTTAGCTTGATTTATGCCAGTGTTTGTAACTTCAGCATGAAATACGATCTCCTCTGATTCCTCCTTAAATTCAAGGAGAAATACATCTTTCCATCAAATTGAGACACGAAAATAATGTTTATTGAAAACCTTTGAGCATATTTGTTCTAAAAAAGCACCTCCATGCACTCATCCATGGCCCATTCCTCCCCATTTTAAGATGGAGAAATGAAGACTCAGAGTGGGCAAACGACTTGCCCCAAATGACCCAGTTAGGAAGCGGCAAAGCTGGTACTCGGAGTGGGTTTATTTAACCAAACTGTTTCAAATGTGAACTTAGTTTGTGAAACAACCTTATGCGGTTGGTATTATTGTCCCCAGTTTATCATCACCCATCACCAGGCCCAAAGCAAAGTCATACAACTAAAGACCAGCAGGACCAGAACAGGGGAGATAAACACTCCTGAGCGCTTTAGGGTTTGCGCATTTCCTCCGGTCCAAGTGCAGGATGGACGCGAGTAAGGAACCTACTTCCAGAAAGGGGCTCCCCTCTGAGAGTCGATGCCTTTCCCTCACTCTGTAGGTCCAGAAGGCTTGTTCTGTCTAGACTGACACAGAAACATGCGGCTCTCCTTTTTTCTGTGTCTCATCACAGAAAGGAGGTACGAACACTTGGGAAACGGGAGACCTCCCTTTTCTGGAGTCACCAGCAATCAGCTCCAAGAACCTGAAAACAAACCCTCGGCAGGGAGCGTGGAGGCCTCTGTCGGGGATTCTCCGAGTCTCTGGCGCGGTAGCACAGCGGCCAGATGCTCCTGATTCAACATCGGGCCTGTGTGGGTGGCACCCAATAGGGCATCTCGGGCAAAGCAATGCGGTCCTTCAGCCCCACAGTAAACCCTCGTCCCGTTGACAGCTGCTTCCAATCACTTCTTCAACTGAGCGCTGAACAGTTGGTGAAGGTCAGATACGGGATCTGTTCTTCTCGCCCATGAAGACATTTTAAAAAAGGCTCTGCACACTCACCCCCAAGTCAGGGCCTTGATCACTGTGGACTGACAATGTACTGTGAAGAGAGGGAGGGAAAATCCTTTCCCTGAAAGTTTCCATCCATCGTTGAGTAAACATCATAAATCTATGGCAGAAACAGGCTGCCTGTACTCCAGTTAGCTCCTGCTACAATTTTAGCCTCCAGGCTTAGTGCCCTAAACGTGAATAAGGTCGTAGCCCAGCACAGGTCTGATTAAGGAGGCGACTTTGCCAACCTCAGGGTCAGAAGGGGCTCCCCACTCCCTTCCTTTATTCCCTGTGGCTTAGTAGCCACTTCAGCGAATTTCCCCATTAAATATACAAGGCAACTGAGTGCAATAAAAACTAAAGGATGCGGCGGGTGAACACCAGTGTCTCTCCGGGCAGACCTTGCTGGGCGACAGAGAGCAGCTCTGATCTCCGTTTGCCCTCCGGAATCCTAAATGTCCCCCATCACGAATGCCAGCATAAAAGTGGCTCACACCGTGCTTCTGCCCACTGGTCATCTTCAGTCTGTGGGTTACACTTCCAGGACCATCTGCTTCCCAGGCGGTCATGTGGTCTACACATGGAGTAGCTGGATATTTCCTAGGTACGTGTGACGTGATTGATGCCCACACACGGCATCTGAGAACGGGGCTGAGGGTCACACTCAGGAGATGACTCGAATTGTTAGCACCTAACATCCCATCAGGAAAGAACGGGGCTTTTTTGTCTTGCCCAGATGGTGCCAGCCCCTCAAATATGATTATGGGTCCCTTGAATAATTCCTGGATGGAAGCCATATTTGTTGGTCTCTTAATGCATGTTGGGCACACTTAATAAGAAATGCTGAGTCTTCTGTGAGGTGGCAGAGGGTCTCTGCACATGTGACCTCCTTCACTGTCCATAACAATCTTGTCCAGGTGATGGATTATCTCCATGTTTTTCACCTGAGAGCAAGCTGAGGCTTATTATGGGGTGACAGTAATGGAGTTGGAATTTGAGCCCCACTCTGACTCCAAATTCAACATTCTTAAGCAATAAAACTTTCCTCCCTCCCCGTCCCTGTTTCTATTCTCATCCTCCTAACACACACACACACCCTTGGGTGGGCCAGTAATACCAACAACTTACCACAGCACAACTGCATTGGTCCAAATTATAGGGATTTAGAGTCTAAATTTTCCATGATATTGAGGCTTTATAGAGGCAATATTTCAGGTAAGTTTGTATTTATTTATTTATTTATTTATGGCTGTGTTGGGTCTTCGTTGCTGCGCGCGGGCTTTCTCTAGTTGCGAAGAGCGGGGGGGCTACTTTTCATTGTGGTGTGTGGGCTTCTCATTGTCGTGGCTTCTCTTGTTGCGGAGCACGGGCTCTAGGGGCACGGGCTTCAGTAGTTGTGGCACATGGGCTCAGTAGTTGTGGCCTGTGGGCTCTAGAGCGCAGGCTCAGTAGTTGTGGCACACGGGCTTAGTTGCTCTGAGGCATGTGGGAATTTTCCGGACCAGGGCTCGAATCCATGTCCCCTGCGTTGGCAGGCGGATTCTTAACCACTGTGCCACCAGGGAAGCCCTTCAGGTAAGTTTTGATTTTCTCTTAAACGGGTTCAGCAAAATTTTTCTCTAAAGGGCCAAATAGTAAAGGTTTTAGGCTTTGTAAGTCTCTGTCATGACGATTAACTCTACCATTGTAGCACAAAAACAGTAAGAGGCAATATGGAAAGGAATGGGAGTGGCTGTGTTTCAATAAAACTTTATTTACCAAGACAGGCAGTGGGCCAGATTTGGAAAAGAATGGGAGTGGCTGTGTTTCAATAAAACTTTATTTACCAAGACAGGCAGTGGGCCAGATTTGGCCCACGGGCCATAGTTTGAGACGCTATAGTTTGAAACTCAAGCCATCATTAAAACACCCTAGGGTTTTAGACACTGGGTCTGTCTAACCTATCAGAAGCAAGGCTGGGAGCCAGGGCCCTTGCAGTAAGGGGGAAGAATTTGACAACTGTTTAAGAAGCACTGCGGCCAACATTGCTACTATCCCCAGATAGTCAGACCAGCAGGTCTCAACACGTGTTCCACAGAGAGATAGCAACAGGCATTTTGCCAGAAAAGAGTTCTCTGAACTAGTAAGTTCTGGAAACATTGCGCTGGAGAATTAAACTGTTTCCATTATTGCAAGACTTCTCAGGGCCTTTAGTGTGCCAATAATCCTATTAATCTCCAGGAAGGGAAAGCAGTTCAAGTCTCCCCTTCTGGCCTGACCTTGTGCACAGTCCTTTGTGTGTAGGGCATGATGTCTGCAGCCTGGGAAGACTGTTCTAGACCCAGGTCCTAAAGTTTTTCATACTGTCTTACTTTTCTACCTCTTGTCCCACCTGTTCCCACTTGTGGGTACCCATCTCAGTTGTTACCATGCACACAATAGCCCACTTCATCCTCAGAGCAACACTGCGGTCTGGTCAGGGACTTTGGACACTGTGTCTCCCATGACCCAGTGTGGATGAGCTCAGCGTGGAGGGTGTGAGAAGGACAGGGTTGGCGTGGAGGCTGGTGCATCTCTTTCCTCTGTTTCTACAACCTGCTGCTTGAAGGTCTGGTATTTATGATCTGCTAGAATGTTCCAGAACCTCAAGAGTCTCCTGTGCTCCTGGTTTGAGAGACTAGGTGGAAAATCTCCATAAGAACACAGACTCAGAGCTTCATGAAGCCTGACACAGGAACAGTCGGCTTTAGTCAGGAAATGCAGGGACTCTGATGGGAGCACAGATACGGGACATTTATGCCCGGAAGGTCATCACCTCCTGAGACCTCGGTGAGAGGGCAGGACTTGAGGTCGGGAGTCGCTGCTGTTGTGGAGAAACCATCCAGGGAGGGTAGTTTGGGGCAAGACTCTTAGCTCTGAGGAGCTTTTGCTGCATCGTCTCTGCAATAGAAATGCTGACGCTTGCCAGCCTGGGCTCGGAGCATGGGGGCTGGTGGGGAGGCGTGCGAGAGAGCTTCGCAATGAAGGCTGAGTGATTGTTTGGAGGAAGAGTCTGGGAGCAATTCAGACCTTTCTGGGTCCTTCTGAGGAGCTAGGCATTGTGGCAAAGCTTGGGATTTGACTTACAGGACAAGCTTCTTTCAGCATATGCTTTAGCCGCCAGCTTTGAGCCCACTCTTGAAAACTAAGCAGTAGATAATGAGAGGCCTAAAAAGTTCCATCCAGTCCGAAGAAAAGACCTCCAGCATGTGGAACGCAGCGGTTGATGGGGGGAGGGCCTCTGCCCCTCCATGGGGCAGTGGTCAAGGGGTTCCTGAGCCTTATTTATAATGCGTAGTATTTTACGAGGAGGCTGTGAATTATTTCTGTAATTGAAAGTTGGTTTTTAAAAAAGACAAAGGGAATCAGGGAAAAAGATGTGACTTTAGGCTCAGACTCATTTCCATCTCAAAAAGATGGGCGAGTCCTGTGAAAATGTCCTTAGATTTGTTGATCTGTTGTTATCACCCCGTTCTGTTTGTCTCTCTCTCTCTTTTTTTTTTTCCATTTGTGTGGCCACCTGACTTTCCTAGTGGTGATTACTAAGAAAACTCCTAAACTGAATCAAAACAACAATGACAAAAGCAAAAACAAAGACCCAAGTCACCAGCAGCACAACTCAGACCCTTTTGGCTAGTGTGGGTTTTCCACAGGCCGTCTTTGTGTTTCAAATGCACCTGTTTCCTTTTTTCTTTCTTATTTCCCCGAGAACCACTGAGAAGCCCTCCCTCTTTCCCAGGGACCCAAAAGGACCTCCCTGTGGTGGGACCCACACGGGCCTTGGGGCCACGCATTTCTGGCAGAGCCGGGGAGCCCCATCCTCCTTCCCCCCACCTCCCCACCCCAGGATGAAGGGCCTTCCCAGGTGAGGCTCCCCTTCCACCCAGGCAGGTGCCTGGTCCTAAAGCCAGGTTTCAGGGAAAGCCTTTTGTGGCTCTCTCCCTCATCCTTGGTCTGTCAGAGGAGACTTTTTTTTTTTTTTTTTTGGCCACACCGCAGCAGCTTGCGGGATCTTAGTTCCTCCAACAGGGATGGAACCCGTGCCCCGTGCAGCGGAAGCGTGGAGTCCTAACCACTGGACCGCCAGAGAATTCCCTCAGATGAGACATTTTATGGGCAAAGGGACCCCCTTCTTATGAGGAATCAGTCCACAGGGAGACACTACCCCTATCAGTGGGGCCCTTGTATCTCCTGCCTAGAAAGTACAGTCCCCTGTTTCCTCCTGGGTTGTGAGAAATGGGTTCTAATCCTTCCATTTCCATAGTCTCACCTCCCCGGCGTCTCCATTTTACAAATGAGAGCCTCCGGGCCTCTCTCTGACCCAGGCAGGCAAGGTGAACGTGGCCAGGAGAAAGAGCGCGCAGGTTAAGAGCCAGACAGGCACGAGTTCAAATCCCAGCCCTGACCCTGACTCGCTGTGTGATCCAAGGCCACTCCCCCAACCTCTCTGAGCCTCAGTTTCCTCATTTCTAAAATGGGGACAAGACCAAACCCTGCCCCGCGGGGTTGTTGCCGGGGAGAAGTGACGCAGTGCCTGTGCAGGGCCCGGCGCTAGCGCCCAGTGGAGGGGTCTCCGAGCGGGGCCCGACAGCTCACCAGGAAAGGCTGTGGCCCGTCCATCCCGGGGACGCCGTGCCAGATCAGAGGGAAGCTCAGCAAGCCACTTGAAAGGGACCTTGACTCATTTTGTGGTAACTGAATGTGCAGTTCAGGAAGTGCTTCGCAAGAGCGAACTGGGCTCCAGCCGCCCCCTCGTACCCCTGCCCTCTGCTCCGAGTCTTCGGTGTGAGGATGCCGTTCCCAGCAGCGTTCCCGGCCTGAGCCGGTGCGCATATGAGCGTGGACCGCGGGGCCCGCGCATGCGCACTGCCCGCCCACTGGAGGCTCGCAGCGGTGGGGTCCGTGGCTGGAGGACAGCACGCCCGCCCGACCACTTGTGTCCACCCCTGAGGCCAGGCGCTCCGCTTTCTGAGCCTCTCGTAACTGGCGCTCCCACGTGTCAGCCCAGCGCCCAGCACTTGACATTAAATAGTCACAAGCAGCTCCCCTGGAAAGTACTAAACTTCTCACCATTTAAGGATGGGGAAACTGAGGCACGCAGAGGTTATGAAATGCCCGGGCACATGGAGGATGATGTGTCTGGAGCCGGGATCTGAACCCGGGGAGTTGGACTTCAGAGGCTGCCTCTTAACCTAGCCGCTGGCTTCTGGAGCCTGGCACACGGTAAGTCTCAGTGGTTCCTAATAGGAGTGGAAATGGGGCCACTGCACGTGGTGTTGTGAGTATGGCGGGAAAGAAGGGTGTAAGGTGACCTCAACCCCTGCTGCTGTTTCCTGGTGGGTGGGGAAGGGGCTGTGAATGTGGAGGAACCTCAGGGCATGTGGCAGGGTTCCCTCTGGCTCCTGGTGGGCTGCCCCCCAAGCCTCTGGTATCAGCTGCCCTGGGAGTTGGCATGGTCGTGTCCACTGCACCCTCTTAGACCCTCCAGCCCCCCGGGCCTCCCACTGAACACCCCCAAGGACCCCGGCAGCAGGAGCCCATGGAGAAGGTACTGAGGCCATCGGAGAACCATGGGGTGACCTGCTGGGAGGCTGGTGCCACTGGGGACCAGAGACTGGATGAGGTTGGGAACCTCTGAGAGGAAGAGGCTGCCTGGCCTTTAGCCCTGATCCGCCCACCCCCATCTGCCACCCCCAGGCTGGCCACGTGGGGTTTCCAGGGAGAGGGAAGTGGGGGAGTGAAGTGACGTGGGAAAGCGGGTGGCACAGAATTGCAGAGCTGGCTCCCAGGCCCTGAGAAGAGCAGATCCTCCTCTGTCCCCTGCCTCAGAGGCCTTGGGGAGCGAGAACTCTGTACATTGAGCTGTACCCCTGCTGGGAAGTCAGGGCCTGTCCTAGTTCCTCATTCAAGGCGCACACCCTAATCCCCAAGGCAGTTAAAAACCCCAAGTTGCCCAACTTGGTCCGGGGAAGCCTGGCCCATCGTCCCACACACCCTTACAGCCCGGGCCCTGGCTGCTAGGCCTGGTCTGTCTGGCCTCCAAGGCCAGACAGTGACCTGCATCCTGGAGTCCACGTGTCGAGGAGGAAGCTGCCATTCTGATGGCCCAGAAACATCTGTTCCCCATTCGTCATTGTCGAGCTCTGATGTCTTTGGGGGCTAAGTCTGAAGGACAGTTTTTACTGTTGTAACCAAAAAAGCAAAAGGAAACAAACAATTACAGGCCTCCTTTATTTCAGGACTTTTTTGTGTGTCAGTAGAAAGCCATTCCAGTAAACAGGGGCTTTGACCAAATTACCCTCCCCCATGATGAGTCGCTGGGGCGTCTCCTCTCCCCTGCTTCACAGCCCATTGTGCTGAGAAATGTTGAGATAAATACATTTGGGCTGAGGCTGGAACAAAATGAGCAGAAAATGTTTCATTTTCACCGGGGCTTGTCTGTGCGTCTTTCAGAGGATACCTGTGACGGGGCCAATGTGCCTGATGATCTGGGGTCAAAATGCCTTGAGTAACAGCGGCTGCTGTCAGAGCAGCACCATCGTTTACCTTTCCAGCCTGTAGCTCAGCTCCTACTCTGATCTGGACGTTTCCAACATGCGCTTGTTCACGCGATGGATACGCTCGTTCAGACTCACGGGAACTGTGGCGGCACCCAGATCAGCCCTGAGAGCTCTTACAGCCTTCCCACCCTGGGCCCTGGCAAGCACGAGTGTCACCAGGTTCAGAACAGCCATAAGATGCCCTGTCTGCTGGAGGCTGAGGGCAGGTGAGCCGTCCTTTTGGAGCTAATGAAGGACCACCGCTTGTCCCGGGGCTCAGGGGCGCACTCTCCCACTTAGGGAGAGGTTCTGGGTTAGGACACGAGGAGAGTGCTCCCCAGCAGGAGGCAGGGTCTGTGCTCCTGGGATGTGACAAGGGAGCCCCTTGGTCCCTCTCTACCTTCCTGCTTGTCATGCAAAGTGTTTTGGTTTCCTGCGGCCACTGTAATACCCTTGGTGGCTTAGAACAACACAAGTGTATTCTGTTACAGTTCTGGAGGCCAGATGCCCAAAATCAGTCTCACCGGGGTCAAGGCAAAGTATCGTTCTGTTTTGGAGGCCTTAGAGGAGATTCGGCTTCCTTGACTGTTCCAGCTTCTAAAGGCTGCCTGCACCCCTGAGTAGTACTGATACTTGAAGAAGCCTCGTTACAAAGATGCGACCAAACCCTGTCAGGAGAGCTGCAGTATGTTAGGGGCTGCCCATCTCTGTTGCATCCAGTTTCCTCTGGGGCAGCGCCCCTTCCTTCCATTGTAATATCTTGGGGAGGGGGATGGCTGCAAAAGCCACACCAGAGCGAGAGGTACCAGTTCTTCCCCCTACTCTTTTGGTGCAGCCGGTGGGGGACACAACGCCACGCTCCGTCATTGGGATGCTGTTTTCTGAGACTTGGGCACTTACCTTGTTCAGCTCAGCAGTGCCCCCCTTGACCACATTAGTCCTGCTTCGTGTCTGTTTCTGCCATTCTCTTCTCTTCCCTGCCCATTCCCAAACCCAGCGACCCAGCCTTCCCCGTGATTCAGGGAACTGCCATTTTCTTAGCACACAGGCCCTTTGTGATGGAGTTCAAAGATGAAAATTCTGTTGCTTGCACTCAAGACCTGTGATACGAGGATTGTCTGTCTACTGTGTTGAATAAACGGAGGACTTGAGGATTCATTTTAGTGCCATCTTACAAATGGCTTGATGCGTCTTGGAAACCGGGTCCCGGCATCAAGGCCCTGGCTGCTGTTAATGAGGGGTGTGCCGGGAGTGCTATGGGGGGGAGGGGCAGCGATAGAGGATGGAGCTGGTTTTACTGATATCTGCCCCTGCTTATCTATTGTACAGCAACAGGTTCTTCAATTACATACAATGGCATCACTATTGCCAGAGCTGTGATGGGGTTCAGAATATGCTACTCCAAAATAGGGCCACCTGGACGTATCGAGTATTTTAAGCTGAAGGGACTTGAGAAAATGCAGCTGGAAGCTTACTCTGCCCTCCACCCCACTTGCCCTTCTTCCCTGAAACAGGTCATAAAACCCTCATGTGAGAGGTGCCCTCCCTTTACCTGGAGGAAAAGAGCGTCCTTATCTCTGAAGACAAAGACGCCAAGAAGAATCCTAACAAACAGACCTTGTTAAGATTCCCCCAGTTTAATACACTCATACTCCTTCACCTGTCATATTCCTCCATGCCTGGATACTCCTCATTAAACCCAGCACAAAACACGCAGGTCTAACTGTCACCTTGGGTCTTCATTTCCTTATGAAGGCTTCCAGATCACGTAAAACTTCTATTACATAAATGCGTATGCTTTTCTCCTGTTAATCTTCGTCAGTTTAGTTTTCAGACCCCAGGACCCCACAATGATCAGGGAAAGACTTTTTCCTCTCCTTCAGCCCTATATTTTCTCATTAAACTCCCACTTACCCCGCTATGTGCAGGACACAGAGGATACAGAAGCGGGCATGAGGGTTAGTAACGGCAGGCCAGAGCCTTAGTGAACGCTGGCAGCGTTTTTGTTTAGTTTCATCTCTGAAGCACCTCAGTGTGCAACGCATATTTGTTGAATGAACGAATGAATGGAGGTTGCGGTCCAAACCAGCCTTCTTGCTGGTGGACCGACGTGCCCATCTTAAAGCTGCAGGCACGCTTCAGCAACGAACCCCCAAACCCAGCTGAAGAGCAGTGAACATTGCTCATTTCCTTTTTGTTTTGTTTGTATGTTTTACCCCTCCAGGACTCCCATGGACCAGAAACAAAACCAAAACTCGAATCCCCAACTCGGGCTTTTGCTTGAAGGTAAGAGGGCTCAGAAAAGGGCAGTGAATATTGGTGCTGTACAGTTTTCAAGCATTTTGGAATGACATAGATCTAAAGAAAACAACAACAAGAGGTAAATATTCTTTATCATCAGAATGGATAGCTGTGAAATTTACAGGTAACTTACAGTTGTTAAAAAACTCTTTCTAAACTATGGGTCTTCTTGGAAACTAGCCTGGTGTCCTTGGGCTGGAGGTACCAAGAAGAGCCAAGAGAGACTAATTGTAGCTGAGATCCAAGGAGTCATGGGATGGGGTGGGTATCAGACAGAACTCAAAGCCAGGAGAACTGGCTGAAGCAGGCAGGGTGTAGGTGGGGGCATCCACTTCAAGAAGCCTTTTGAACAGAGGCTCTAAGTCAGGAGGCAGCTGCCCTGCGGCGAGGGACAGCCTCTGACCAGCAACTCTTGACCTGCTGGCAGGGTAACTGAGAAATTTCCTGAGATACTGGGCTTTCAGTGCTAAAACGGGGACAGTCTCAGGCCAGCTGGGATGGTGGGTCACTCAAGTTCCCATCTGTCTCTAGCGTTCTCTAGCGATGAAAGAGCCTCAGTCCCCGGGGCCACCAAGATGCCCCTGTTGTCCACTGGTTATGCTTGGGGTGGGAGTGGGGTGAGAATAGGGGGAGGGATCACCCTACCATCCCCTCCTGGAGCAGAAGCCAGGGCTTTTCTAGGATTTTGGACTCCGGAGTGGAAGGTGAATGCTTAAAAACCTTTAGGATTTCATGGGAATGCTAAGATTTTCTGTTTAACAATAAATTTTAATATTCAAAGAAATGCAGACATATTTCTCAGAGTTGGGACTGAGCCAGTGTAGAAAATATCCTTTCTCAGGGAAGGACTGGGGGTATGGGATTAGCAGATGTAAACTATTATATATAGGATGGATAAACAACAAGGTCCTACTGTAGAGCACAGGGAACTATATTCAATATCCTGGGATAAACCGTAATGGAAAAGAACATTTAAAAATGTCTAGATGTGTGTAACTGAGTCACTTTGCTTTACAGCAGAGATAGGCACAACATAAATCAACTATCCTTCAATTTAAAAAAATAATTAAAAAAAAAAAAGAAAATATCCTTTCTCTAGAGGTGAAACTGCACTGGAGTTCATTTGAATTTCAAAGGGAGTGCAGCTTACTTTGAGCCAACACAGCTCAATGAATCCTACTGTGGCATGTCTTATTACCAGGCGTACACCTTAGTGCAGAGGGACTCTGGAATCTAGATTTGGAGTCGTGAGGTCTCTGGCCACTGTTTCCCCTTCTCTCTTCCCAGAGGCTGCTTCTCTCATGGCCCATCTCTCATATTTTGATCCTCTAGAAATGCACAAATGCCTCAACTGCATGTCAGAAGTGCAAAAAAATTTAACTTTCATCTTTTTTTTTTTGTTAATATCTAAGCTCATCTTGCACTCAAAGCCCCTTTCCTATTGGTAGCAACAAAATTTTTCATTTAACTAACTGACGAGTCCTCAGTTTCTACTGCTTTAAAACTTAGACTCGGTGAGATCTAAGTTTGTGATGTCACCCAAGGTTTCTTTTCCCCTTTTCCTTTTCCAAGACAGAGTCCAGGTGCCAGAAGTGGATCTGTGTGCCCTGTCACATTCAGAAAGGAGGGTCTGGCCTCCCAAGGAAGCAGAGTTCCTCCCTCCTGGTCTTTGGTCATCAACCTCTGACCTCACTGTGTCCCCCACCTTGGCATCTATGTCTGGGGTTACTTGTGGGCTGTTCTCACCATGGGCACAGCGCTAAGGGCCGCTGTGACCTGTGTCTGTCCTCAGATTGGCTGGGAAGTCATCAGTGGCAGGATTATACCACAATTTGTTTATCTAGTCACCTGTTGATGGCAATTTGGGCTATTTCCAAATTTGGAGTCCTGTGAATAAAGCTGTGAAGAGTATGTGCAAGTCATTTTGTGGACAAATGTTTTTTATTTTTTTCTCTGGGGAAAATACCTAGGAGAAATACCTAGGTCATACTGTAAGTGTATGTTGAATTTATAAGTAAAAACGACTGTATGTTCCCACCAGCAAAGTACGAGAGTTCCAGCTGTTCTATGTCTTTGCCAACATTTGCAAGGGTCAGTCTTTATAAAATTTTAAGCATTCTAGCGCATGAGAAATGATATCTCATTGTGGTTTTAATTTGCATTTGTCTAATTACTAATTATGTTGAGCACCTTTGCATGTGCTTATTGGTCATCTGCAAAGTGTCTATGCTTGTTCTTTGCCTATTTTTAATACTGGATTGTATATCTTTCATTATGGATTTATAGCAATTCTTTATTCTGGATACAAGTACTTTGCCAGCTAAATATATTGTGAATATTTTCTCTCGGTCGATGGCTCGTCTCTTTTTAAAGAGAAGAATTTGATGGGGACCAATTTATCATAAAAAATTTTGATTAGGGCTTTGCATGTCCTAAGAAATCTCTGCCTGCCCCAAGATTGCAAAGATCTTCTATGTTTTCTTCCACAGGTTTCGTAGGTTTAAGATTTTACTCTTAAGTTTATAATGGATAAACCTAAATATGTGCTGATTGATTTTTATTTGGAGATTTTCTAGATACTCTGTTGGTGATTTCTAATTCCCGTGTGGTCAGAAATACATGCTGTATGATATTGTATAGATCATAGGCAAAAACAATTACTGGTTATCTCTAAAAGAAATTACAGAAGGACAAAAAGGTAGTCTTTTATTTTGCTCACATGTTTACCATTTTTGGTATCTTCTTCCCCTGTTGAAGACCCGGGTTTCCTTCTGGTGTCATTTCTCTTCAACCTGAATAACTTCCTTTCACATTTCCTGATGAAGAATTCTCTCAGCTTCATTTAATTAAAAATGTCCATTACCTGAATTTCTTGAAGGATTTATTTAACTGGATGTAGAACTTTAGCATTACTCATTTCATTATCTTATCATCCCATGATCTCTGGCTTCATTGCTTCTGATAAAAAGTCAAATGTGATTCATCTTTGTATCTGTGTCATTTTCTTCTCTGGCTGCTCAAGATTTTTTATTTTTCAGCAGTTTAACTATGACATGCCTTTCTGTGGTGTGTGTGTATGTTTATCTTCCTTGGAGTTTATTGAGATTCTTGGGGTTTACAGGTTAATGTTTTCCATCAGATTTAGGACATTTTCAACCATATTCTTTTAAATACTTTTCCTGCCTATTTTCCCTCTCTTCCCCTCTGAGATTCCAATTACACATTTATTAGAATGCTTGGTATTGTACCAAATGTCACTGAAGCTCTTTCATTTTAAAAAATCTGCTTTGCTCTATGTTTTTAAGATTGGCTAATTTGTACTGGCCTGTCTTGTAGGTCACTTACCCTTTTTTCTGTTGCCTCCAAGATGTTAGAGCTACCCACTGAATTTTTCATTTCTGAGTCATGTCAGTTCTGGAACCTCCATTTGGTTCTTTTTAAAGAATCGTTTCTGTTGCTCTGCTGAGATTCTCTACCTCTTCACTCATTATGGCAATGTTTTCCTTTAATTCCTCAAATATATTTATAATAGCTGTTGATACTATAAATTTCCAGTCTGCTAATTCCAACATCTGGGTTACCTTGGAGTTCTGTTGATTGATTTTTTTCTTGAGTAGGGGTCACATTTTTCTGTTTCTTTGAATATCTAGTAGTTTTTTTATTGTATACTGTTTTTGTGGACAATGGGTTTAGAGATTCTGTATCTTTTGTCTTGCTTTGATGATAGCAGGCAGTTCATTATGGCATGTCACCTTGAAGTTGTGGAAGCTTGATTTTTACTCGTTAAGATGGATCTGTTTTGGACTTCCCTGGGTGGTCCAGTGGTAAAGAGTCTGCCTTCCAATGCAAGGGACGCGGGTTCGATCCCTGGTTGGGGAACTAAGATCCCACATGCCACGGGGCAACTAAGCCCGTGCGCCACAACTAGAGAGAGAAAAATCCTGCACACCACAGCTAGAGAGACGCCCATGAGCCACAACTAAGACCCGATGCAGCCAAAAGTAATAATAAATAAAAAGATGGATCTGTTTTGATAGTTTTCTTAGTCTGAGGGAAATGTCTTTAATCCTGGGACATAATCTTTGCTCCCCTCCCCTCCCCACTTCCCTGGATATAAATAAAATGTCCAACATGTTTATGAAATCTCTCCTGGAAAAACTGGCAGGATTCAAACTCCAAACTCTGTCTCTCATTAAACGGGCAGCAGTTAAAATCTCTACTCAGCTTTTAAAAGTTTTAGCTTCTTTCAGGATCTAGCTCTTCAATTCCCAGACACTCTGGCAGCCCTGAACTCTGTCCTCTGACACTTCAAACAGTAAGATTGCAGCTTTCTGTCTGGCAGACTGAGGAGAGCCCTCAGCAGAAAACTGTCTAAACATAGATCTCATCCAGTGTGGTTCCATCTTTCAAAGGTCAAAGCCCCCTGCCTGCTTCTGCTTGCTCTCCAGTGCTTCCAAATCGTTGGTTTCTAATATTTTGTTTGGAGTTTATACTTGTTATCTGCAGGGGGATTGGCCCAGTAGGAGCTACTCTGCCATCATCAGAATTAGAACTTCTTCTATACCCGTTTTAAGGATTTTAAAATGTATTGCAAAACTGGCCTTCACAAATATTGTACCAAATTACATTCTACTGGTGGTGGATGAGAGTCCTTGATATCCTGCCCGCTTGGCAGCCAGAATTTCTGAAGCTAAATATCATGGAATGCCAGAACCTTAGAGACCACCAGATACAGTGATTCCTGGTTCAAGGTCTCTGGATCCCAAAAGGATTCATGAAGGTAGTATAGGGTTGAAGGACAATTTTTATAAGTTACAAACACTATTTCCAAATATAAAAAGCAGAGTTACCCATAACTAAAACTTTAAGTGACATTACTTTGGGTTAAAATGACATATTTTTCATGGAGACTTTGGTTTCTTTTTCTAGTCAGGACTTCTGCTTGGTAGTTAGTTATGTTTTTGGCCAACCCAAATTGGCAAAATGCATTATTACTGATAAGCGAAGTGTGGCTTTTAGGACATAGGAACCTTGGGGAGAAAGTGAATCAGAGGAATTGTTGGTGGCCCTGGGCCCTTTGAGCAGTGATGGGCGTTTCCTGCAGATGAATTTTGACTTCATCACTGGATCTGTCTTTGTCTGGATAGCTTTGTCGGCTAGAGCTTTAGCCCCTTTATTTACTGAGGCCCAAGGAGCTCAGAGAGCTTTGCCTGGAGTCACACAGACTTACTCCCAGTGTGGGTACAGAGATCAAAACCCAAGATCAGCCTTTGTTCTGAACACAGAGGCACATCTTTTATTTTAATAATTTATTTTGTTTATTTTTATTTTTGGCTGTGTTGGGTCTTCATTGCTGCACGCGGGCTTTCTCTAGTTGCAGCGAGCAGGGGCTACTCTTCGTTGCGGTGCGCGGGCTTCTCGTTGCGGTGGCTTCTCATTGCGGAGCGTGGGCTCTAGGTACGCGGGCTTCAGTAGCTGTGGCACACAGGCTCAGTAGTTGTGGCTCGCGGGCTCTAGAGCACAGGCTCAGTAGCTGTGGCACATGGGCTTAGTTGCTCCGTGGCATGTGGGACCTTCCCGGACCAGGGCTCGAACCCGTGTCCCCTGCCTTGGCAGGCGGATTCTTAACCACTGTGCCACCAGGGAAGCCCCTACAGAGGCACATCTTAACTGTGAAGGAGTAATTCTGCTATCTACCATGGTTCAGAGAGAAAAATAGAAAAAGGTAAACTCAGAGAAGAGTATTTTAGAGAACTGTCTTGGGAGCATTTTAACAGATGGGCAGCTGTGGTCTTTGAAGTGCCTGTGATTCCCGTGTCACTAACTTTCAGAGGCAAGAAAGACCCGGTGGAATCCAGGTGAACAGATTTTCGCTGAGCACGGGACCCATTGTATCTTACCAGGTTTTCCTTTATTTGCTACAATATTCATTTCTTATATTTTGATGCTGGATTTGGCTTTGTGTGTGTGGCTTCACTTCAGTCCTGCTTCCTAGATTTCCAAAGGCAAACACTTGCCATCTTTCGTAAAAGCCGGAAATGACTGGAGTCATGTAAACACACAGATTGCTTTTCCTTTTATCATCACTCCTCCAACATCCAGGCAAATGTTACATATTCCTCAGTATATATTTTCTGTAGCCAAACTTAGGTTTATTTCACCACGTTTTTTTTTCCAGGGAAATCAGAGTCCCCCATTGGAGGCAGTGGTCATGAAGCCATGGAGACTTTTGTCAGAGTCTTATTGCTTCAAAAGGACTTAGGTCAACCTTTAATTGCCTCTACCCAGAGATACGAGGTGCCTTTTGCTGCGTGTGTACGTGTGTGTGTGTGTGTGTGTGTGTGTGTGTGTGTGTGGTCATGTGTGTAAGAGTGAGTGTGAGTGTAAGAGGCCAGGCCTCTTAGCCATTTTACTTTTACTCGTGCTCTCAGAAGACCAGCCGGCTAAGCAGGGTCAAGTGAGGCCAGGGCACTCCTGCCCGGTGTTGTAAGGAGCTGTCTCAGAAATCCAGGACCCAGTTCAGCTGCCTCAGACCCATCTCAGGGGTCTGGGATTGGCATGACCAGATCCCCTGGGAGGCAAGGAAGCAGCCTCACAGGAAGGAGAAGCTGGGCAACCCATGGAGTGGAGAGGCCTCTAACCTCCAGAACACCATAGGCTTTTATCCCCTTCACCTCAGGAGCAAGCCCCTTTCCCACTTGTTTTTCCATCCAGCCAGGCCAGCGCTGTCACAAAGAGGGAAGACCCAAGGGCCCCATATCCTGGCACTGCAGCCAGGACTAATTTCAAGAGGACACCTGGGGACTTCCCTGGTGGTCCAGTGGTTAAGACTCTGCACTTCCGCCACGGGTTCGATCCCTGGTCCGGGAACTAAGATCCCACATGCAGCGTGGCCAAAAAAAAAAAAAGACATCTGGAACGGTGCTGGGACAGGGTGCAGCGAGGGGGCAGTAGCCCTGCAGAGACTGGCTGCGGAAGGAGGGGGCAGGAAAGGTCTTCCCAGAGGAGGGGGATTCAGCCATCTGTGATGAAAGGTGCAGGACACCGGCAGCAGGAGGCCTGGAAGGCTGTCTCTTCTCCACCTTGAACCCTGTGAACTCAGTCAAATCCTTCCCTTCTCAGTCTTCTATCCAGAGAACAAGGCTGGAAGCACACCAGCCCAGGGGCCCCTCCAGTTGTGCAATGCTAATCCTGAGGGCGGGGCGGTTGCAGATAAGATGTGAAAGGGGTCTGTTCTTGGTCCAGGCCTTGCAGCCCTCTGAGCGGGATGCATGATTCCTTCCGGGGCTTCAGATCCCCTCGCCCCATCTCTTTCTCCTTCTCGACCTTGTCCATTCTCCTGCAGCTGGAACTGAGAGAGCCTCGCTTCCTGCCTCTGCTTTGTCCTTGTCACCATTTGTGACAGTTTTATGTGGGGTGAGAACAGGACCAGGGGACCCTTTAGACTTTAGGCCAGTCCATTTGGATCTGTAAATTGTGGGGGTTTTTTCTACTTTCATCTGAGCTCTTCCAATAAAAAGATTTGAGAAGCTGAATGCTTTGGACTGCTGTCAAAAATAATCAATAAACAATTTATAACAACACTAGAAAAGAGTTTTATTTGAGCCAAACTGAGGACTATAGCCCAGAAGACAGCCTCTCAGGTGACTCTGAGGAACTGCTCCGCAGAAGCGTGGTTTTCAGCACAGTTTTACACGTTGTCAGAACAAAGAACATTACATGAGTCAGGGATCCATTCCTTCAAGGTACCAGACCAGATCATCGTGTACATAGTGAGTCAGTGTGGCTTTGGCACCTGGGAAGGGAGTCTTATCATCAAAAAGGTACCAGCATTGGCGTCCCAGCAGGAAAGGCATTTGATCTTTATGTTTAACACGGACCTTCTTTACTTTTGGTCAGTGCACCCTTTTCTTTAATAATTAAAGCAGATGTACAATGTATGTTTGGTAGGCCGCAAACAGGCTGTTTTAGTCAGCATAAAATTCAAGTTAACTCACGTATAAGCCAGAACGACTTCCCCATACCTCAACATGCGAAAATTTCTTTTATCAGGACACATTTAAAAATATGTGTGGGCTCTGAAGCCAGACTGCCTGGTTTAATCCCAGCTCCAACTCATACTAGCTGTGTGACCTTGGGCAAGTTACTTAGCTTGCCTGGTCTTCGGTTTCCTCATCTGTAGAATATGACAGTAATAGCAGCTATCTCATCATTATTAGGATTATATTAGCTATGATGTATGAAATTCTTAATAAGTTCCTGGCATGTAGAAAGTACTATATAAGTGTGAGCCATCATCGTTTTTACATGATTTTGCTTCCTTTCTCTTTGTTCATTGCACATTTCTAATTGCTAAAAGAGATCCCAAGTTTCCTTTCATTTAGGTGAAAGGGAAGTCTGGCTACCTCCTGCCTCCTTAGCCCTGGCCTGTACACACGCCTCACCTTTGCTTTTCTTGCTGGAGCCAAGGACACACAGTTGTGCCCGTGCCCAGTTAGGGGCGTTGAGACACAGAGCAGACGTACTTCCTAGACTGTGGTTTGGGCCCCTGTACTGTCTTTCAGCTGTTTTTTCAACTCTGTGTAATTTTTGTCATCCTCATTATCAAGGATATTCTTTTGTCATAATTATTTTTTTGAAAATTAACATATGCACATTGTAAAAATCTTCAAGTACAGAAAGCCCCCTAACCCTGGTCCGAAGCCTGGTTTCCTTCCCTTGACTGGTAATCACTGTTACCAGTTTCCTGCATGTCCTTCCAGGCTGGTTCTAGAACAGCATTCATTTGTTAACATCTTCTCTGCATACCAATCGACGCCATTGGTACAGGGGTGTAAATGAGTGTGGGTGTACAGGGCTGGGTGAGAATGACCTCTGGGCTAAGTTGCCCACCTCCCCACAGCCAAGGCCATCTGCAGGCACCTGCAAGCCACCAAGGTTGCAGGCCTCGGGGCTGGGCCTTTCTTAGTCCAGAGGAATTCAAGAGCCAGTTCAGTGAGTTGAATGTCTTGGCACCAAGGTCATTGCCTGACCTTGGAGCCCAGTTCTAAAATCCACCCTCAGCCTCTGGTCTGACACCCACAGCCTGGTTCCTGAACCCCTCCAGCCTCTTCCCTTGAGCCTGGCTCTCTGACCTGAGAGTTTGCTCAGGAGATCACCCTGTCCCCTCCAATCTTGCCCAGAAACCCACACGAGAGACCAGGGCTGACCCACTGCAGCCCCAGCCCACCCCTCGTGTCTGGTCCCCCTTGTCTCTCTGAGTCACTGGGCTCTCTCTGCCAGGACCCTTGCTGGAACCCACTGACACTGCCCCTGTCCTGCACTGCCTCTGATTCTGTGGGCTCCACACTCTATGGGGAAAATTCCCTCTCCCTGGCTTGTTGCAACCCCAAGCACCTTAGGATTCAAGACCTAGCGGTGTGACTCAGAGAGATTCACTTAACCTCTACGAGCCTCAGTTTCCTTATCTACAAAATGGGCGTGATATTCCCTACATACCTGGCAGGGTTGGTCCGAGCCTAGTATTTAAGTGCTGCCATGTGGATAGAAGTCCCTTTGGCTTCCTTCCACCCACCTCGTGGAGATATCGAATTTCCAGGTCCTATCAGCTCCCTCTCCAAATGGCCCTCACGGCTCGCCAAGCTTCAGGCTCCCATTTTGATTTAAGGATTGAAACCGGTGAATTTCAGGTGACTTAGCTTTCATACCTCCCAGACTGTTTGGCCATTAGAACAGTTCCGGGAGAAGATCATCTCTAAGTTTCTTGGAGGGTGGGTAGCAATGACATAATAATAAAAATGGAGGTCAGTATTCATTGAGCAGTAACCGTGTGCCAGGTATTCTGCCAGGAGCTATACGTGAATGACCTCACGAATCCCTGTGACAAGCTATGGAGGCAACTACTGCCATTGACTTGTGATTGAGATGCCCAGATAGAGGCTCAGGGACCGGAAGGGATCTGATAAGGTTGTGCAACTAGCAGATGGGAGACTGGCGTTTAACCTGTGGAAAGACTCGAAGATCAACTAATTTATTCAGAGCTTGCAAGAGGAAGGGGGTCAGCTACCATCCCTTGCACGTGGCAGAGACTCAAAGGCAGACAAGGGAGCCGGCAAGCCTTATAGTGGGGGAGGGGTGGGAAGGGATTGGAGGCAATTGCCCTGGGGGATCTGGAGACGGGCTGTATAGGACAGGGCATCCCATGTGAGGGATCACATGTGACGTTCTCTTGGTGGTCCTGTGTTGGAAGTGGGGACGAAAATTAGGGAAGCTGCAGTGATTCATCAAGTCCTGGCCATTTTGGCTGAGTGTTACAGAAGTCACTGTTTAGCTTCCCGGATTGTCAAACAAAATAGTAATCCGGGTTCCTGTGAGTGTGACTGAGAGCAGGCTCGCCTCCTGGGTTGTTTACTGCGGATAAGGGCTCGGTTCCCTGGGCAGGTCGCTGCAGGTTGGGAGGCAGAGTCTGTGTTTATATACGGTCTGGTCATTGTGCATTTGGATATTCAATCTCTTAAACCCAAAAAGGACGTCTAACTCTGTATTCTTGGAATCTGGAAAATTCCATAAGGGCTATTCCAAGAGCATCTCAGAAGAGAGCCCCAGATCCGGAAACTACAGAGGATTAGCCTGTCCCGAGCTGTTGACCGCCGTGGCTCCCACGTGGGCAGGGTTCTCCTGCTTCGGAGGCCTGATATTCCACCGGCTTCCGACAGCGGTAGTTGCAGCGTTTCTCAGGGGTCCAAGCTCCTCTCCAGCCAGAGGCCACGCTCAGGGCCCGCTCAGAGTGAGGTTATCCGCCCCACCCCTTGGGTCTGCAGAGACCAGCTCCCCAGACTGGCCGACTCGCCTTGCCTAAGGCAGCCAAGACGGTTTCTACTGGGCACGTTTTCTGTGTGGTGTGTTTTTCTTTCTTTGGGAGCTCATAAAATTCCCCCGTCTGCCCTGAGCCTCTCGGTCTTTAATCTTCAGCCTCTCCTGGAGCTGTCCCTATTTCTATTTAATTATGCCTGTTTTTTTTTTTTTTTAATGGAAGTTTCTTATTGACTTTTTATGAAGATACAGAGACGTGGATAGACTCCAACAAAAATGAAATCTTTATGGAAGAGTCATCTCTCTCCTGGAGCCTCCTGACAAATGTTCCTCCTTGGATACCTAAGACATCTGTACATATTGGTGGGGAGTTGGGGGCAGAGGGGGAAAGTCGCTCTGGTCTTGGCTGGAGCTCAGCCAGCTGAGAGGCAGGCAGCGGAGCTGGTTATTACTACAGCATCGTGACCGCGGAGGGAGTGGGGTACAGCTCAGCGGGGGGCGGGGCGTGGCGGTGACCTGACACACGGAAGAGGAGAAGTAAATCTTTCCCAGGTACAATCCCTTTGCCTCGGTGGCAGCTGAATTGGCACTGCTCCCTGATCCCAGGCAATCTGGCTACATGACTGCACAGGCATGGAGGTGACACGTTCAGTGACCCCTTATTCAGCATCTCCTGCCCTGGTCTCCCCCCCAGCCTGGCCTGAGAAGCCTTTGTCTTTGGACCTAACACCAGACGTGACTGTCTGGGGTCACTGGCTTGTTTCCCTTGGGCGAGCTTACCAGAGTGTGGTCTGGGGACGGCTTGGGATCCGCAGATGGTTCTCCAGGGATCAGGGGCCTATACAGGGTGTGAGTATTTGTGCCAGGAGGGGAAGGAACAATTATTCACTTACAAATCGGTATTAGGAACCACGCACACTACATGCCCGGCCCAGATCTGGGCACCAGGGACTTCAAAGTCATGGTCCCTTGTCCCATGGAGCTGACATTCTTGAAGGAGGAAACAGGCAAAAATAACAGGCAAAAAAGTCAAGTAAATATATAAATGATGTGATGATTTCAGATTGTGGAGAGAGCGTATGGGACAAACAGGGAGAGAAGAGAAGGCTGTTGGGGACGAGGAAGGGCGTCTGTTTTAGACAAACGGTCAGGGAAGGCTGCCTGCTGACATTGGAGACGAGCAGGTCTCAGGTCAGGGGAGAAGCGGTCCAGGCAGAGGGGCCAGCAAGTGCAAAGGCCCTGGGGCACTTGTGGAGTTGAGAAACAGAAGGTGAGGGTGGCTGGGATGGTGTGAGCCCCCCGGGGAGTAGAGGGAGGTGAGGCTGGGTCAGGTCTGGGGGCTTTGTAAACAAGCCTTCCTGATTAACAGCTCTTATTTCAAGTACAACATGAGCCACTAAGTGGATCTAGGGGGTAGAGGCCTGACGCAAACTGATGTTCCTTTTATAGACGGCATTTTGGCTGCTGGGTCTCTGGAGAATGGACTGTAGAATTGTATTAAAACCAAGATGCCAAGTTTTCGGAGCTTCGAGAAGGCAGCAGGAGTTTTCTACTCTCAAGGGATTTGGGGAGGAGGGAGATGTTGGGGTCACTGTTTCTTCAAGTTGTTTGGGTCAAGAGCTGTTTCCTTAAACTGCAAGGCTTCCTGCGAAACTTGTCCCCAGCCTAAGTTTTGAGGACAACTGAGAAATGGTAGTTATGTTTGCCTCCCTGCAAGTATATACTTTCAGGAGAGGACAGAGCGCTGTAGACCTCACATGTGAATTTTGTCAAGGAATGGAATCTCCTATGTGAGTGACAGCTGTCTACACAGTAGGAGGAACGGTCATATACATCCTAATAAGGGAGGAAATGAACGTATTTTAGCACCTATCGTGGCAGACTCTATCCCGTGTGTTAGGTCTTATAACTGCCACCACTGCCCTGAAAAGGCAGATAAATATGATATCTGGGACCAGAGAGGTTAAGTAACTTGCTGAAGGTCACACAGCACTAAAAGGCAGAACTGGGGTTTGACTCAAGTCTGCCTGATTCCAGTGCCCTTGCTTCTGTCACTCACCACGGTGGCCTTGGACAGCATCCATGTGCTCCCTCCCATAAATACTGTCATGGTTCCTCAGGGAGAATGAAGATCATGGCTGGGTGAGGCTAGGACACCCTCGGGAGACCCTTGTGTCTTCCTGCCATGGGCCCAAGAGCACAGAGCCTGCCTGAGGCCTGCAAGCTTTCAAAAAACATGCTTGACACTGCACAAAAAGTAGCTCCAAGGTGTAAGAAGAAAGCTGCAAAACCACAGCTAGGAACTTAGATCAATAAAGAATAAGAAAAGCGAAAGATTTTATTTTACCTTCATTTCTTCCTTCTTCCACACTCATCTCTGCCTTGTGCAGCCCCAAGTTTCTGACCTGTATCACTTTCCTTCTGCCTGAAAAACTTCTTTTAACATTACTTGCAGGGCAAATCTCCTGGCAATGAATGCCCTCTGTTTTTGTTTGAGAAAATCTTTCTTTCTCCTTCACTTTTTTCCAATTAAATTTTTATTTTGAGATAATTGGAAATTCACCTATGTTGTAAGAAATGAATCAGAGAAGTCCTGTGTGCCCCTTATTCACAAAAGTAACATCTTGTAGAACGATAGTAGATATCACAACCAGAATATTGACATCAGTACACTTTTATGTATACTCATTGGTGTGTGTTTGTGTGTGTGTGTGCGTGCGTGCACGTGTGCACATTTAGTTCTGTGAATTTGTATCCCATGGGTTGGTTTGCGTATCACCACAGTCAAGGTATGTTTTATTTCCATCACCACAAGGATGTCTCCTGTTGCCCGTTTATAACCCAAGCTCACTCCTTCCCACTCTCCCCCCTTCCTCAACCCTGGCAACCAATGGTCTGTTCTCTTTTAATAATTTTATAATTTCAAGAATAATATATAAATGGGGTCGTGGTACATATGCCTTTTTTACTCAGTGTAACTCTCTGGAGGTTCACCCATGTTGTTGGGTGTATTGATACCCAACCTCCCTCTTGATTGCTGAGTGCTATTCTGTGGTGTAGGTGTACCACGGTTTGTGTGTTTAACCACTCATCACCAAAGGACATCTGGGCTGTTTGTAGTTTTTGACAGGGAGATCAGGGAGAAAGTGGTCCAAGAGAGGATGGAGAAAGAGACTCCACCAAACCAAACCAAACCAACCAAGAAACAAAAAAATGAGAGAGAGAGAGAACAAACAAGCCTGCACAGAGAGTGAGGTTGGAGAGAATGACGGGGGGGATGGGAGGGTGGAAGTGGTTGCTCCAGGAGGGGCCATCGGGGATGAAGAGAGAACTACAAAAAGTGGAAGGTCATAAGATATATAATCACGCCCCCATAGATTCCTTATTTGCAGTAAGACTCATATTCTCAGACAAACAGGAACTTTCACGATGGACTCTTCTTCTTTTGGGAAGAGGAAGCACAGGTCCTGCCTGCACGTGCATGCGACACGCTCCCTCGCTTGCTCTTGCACACACACTTTTGCAAACACACAGTTTTGCACGTGTGCACACAAGGCCAGCCCCAGTGTAGCAGCGTTGTGAGGGGCCCTGTCTCCTCCTCTTTTAAGGCAGATGTTTTTGTAAACATCAGGGAGTGGTCTTTTCTTGTGTAGATGTAATATTAATAGCTCCTGGTCACCAGCCCCCTTGCCCACTGATGCTTCTTGGGGGTTGGGAGGCAAGGAGGAAAGAGTCATATTCTTGGCATCCTGATTAGAACTTGGAATTTAGTGCCCACTAGAAATAATGCACGGGGCATGGAGTTTTAGAATTAAGTCTTTTGAGGAATGTCATAGGACTCTAGTCACCCCAAAACATTGTGTCCATGGGAAAATGCACTTTGAGTTCCATCTTGCAAATGAATTTTTATGGGCTTGAGTGTTATGTAAACTCTTCGTAGTATCCTAGTGATATGTATTTATTGTAAAAAAAAAACTTCGAGGATAAAGAAGAAAGCAAATATAACCCATGGTTTTTTACTGCATACATTTTTTTTTCTTACAGAAATGTTATCATATTGCACATACTGCATCATATCTGGCCTTATTTGGTGATTGTGTAAGGCAGAATTCTAAATATGGCCCCCCAAGATTCTATGTCTAAATCCCAGAACCTCTGAATACCATGAGCTATCATGCCCATGAAAATATTACCTTACATGGCACAAAAGAACTTGGTAGGTTTAATTAAGGTTATTAGTCAGTTGACTCTGATATAGGGAGGTGATCCTGGATTATCTGGATGGGCCCAAAGGAATCCCGTGTGCCCTTAAAGGCAGAAGGAGAAGTCAGAGAGACTCGAAGCATAAAAGGGATTTGATGTACCACTGCTGTCTTTGAAGATGGGGCCACAAGCCAAGGAAATGGGGGAGGCCTTTGGGAGCTGAGAATGACCCCAGCGGACGGCCAGTAAGGAGATGGGGATCTTAGCCCTAGAATCACAGAGAAGAGAATTCCGCCAACTTTAAAGCATCTGTAAGCAGAGGCTTCCGCAGATCCTCCAGATAAGAGCATAGGCTAGCTAACACCTTGATTTCAGCTTGTGGGACCCCGGGCAGAGCCCCAAGTGAGCCCACCCAGACTTCTAATCTATAGAACTGTGAGATAATAAATGGGGGTGTTGTTTTAAGCTGCCAAAGTTTGTGATAAATGGTTATGCAGCATGAGAAAATGAATCCTGTCATAAACCACAAGCGTTTTCCATGCCAGTGAGCTTATTTGACATGTCTTAGTGGCTGCAGAGTATTCTATCACGTGGGTGTCCCATACTTTGGTGGGTGTCCTTTTAACGATGGACACTAAATCATCCTTGAGTTTAACACAGTCATCTGCAGATGAGACTCCCAAGCCAAGTCCTCACGTATCTCACTCTTATTTACTGGGACAGAGGGTTCTAAGAATCACCCTCCCCATCTGTGGGCCCCAGCCAGAGTAGACTAGACTCCTTATTTCCAAAGTGTGCGGGTCTTGCTGACACTGTGCCCTGACTTCAAACAACAACTCTACCCATGCCCTGCCTCACCTTAGTGGACACACTTTTTAAAAAGCAGATCCTCCAAACTTCTACTTACAGTCAAAAGGAGTAGCAGGGACCAGATTGATCCTCTCGCTTGAAGCAAACAAAAAAATGGCAAAGCTATATGAATCTACAAAAAGTTACTAGAACTGAACACTGAGTTCAGAAAGGGTGCAAGTTATAAGATCCATATAAGAAAATCACTTGCATTTTTATGTACTAGCAATGGACAATCAGAAATTGAAATAAAAAATACGATTTATAGTAACCTAAAAAATAAGAAATCCTTAGGAATAAATCTGACAAAGGATTTGAAAGGCTGTATGCTGAAAACTACAAAGTATTGCTGAGAAGAATTAAATAAAACCTAAATAAATAGAAAGATATACCATGTTCTGAGTCAGAACACTGTTTTTAAGATGGTGATTTTCTCCAAGTTGATATATCAATTCAACACAATCCCAGTCAAAAATCCTTGAAAGCTTTTTTTTTTTGTAGAAATTGATAAACTGATCCTAAAATTCAAAAGAAAACATAATAGACCTGGGATAGCCAAAAGGATTTTGAAAAAGAAACAAATTTGGAGAACTAACACTACCTGATTTTAGATCTTATTATAAAGTTACAAGAATAAAACAGTATGGTATTGGAATGCAGAGGGACAAATGCATCAACAGAACAGAATCTGTATTTCAGAAATAGACCAACTGATTTTTAACCAAGAGGAGAAGGCAGTTCAGTAGAAAAAAGATACTCTTTCCACAAGTCATGCTGGAACAATCGAATATCCACCTGCACGAAAAGTCGAACTTCAATCAATACCTTGCACTCTATACAAAAATTAACTCAAAATGAATCATAGGTCTAATTTTAAAGCCTATAGCTATATATGTTCTACAAGAAAATATAGAAGAAAATTCTAGGCAGAAAGGGGAGGTCAGAGAGCCTCTGAAACTGAAACTGAAACTCTGGGTTAGGCAAAGACATTTTAGATATGACAGCAAAAGCATGACATATGAAAAATTTGATACATTAGACCTCACGAAATTTAAGGACTTCTGCTCTGTGAGAGGCACTGTTAAGAGGATGAAAAGATAAGCCGTAGACTAGATCATATTCGCAGGTCACATATCTGACAACAGACTCGCATCCAGAATAAAAAAAAAGACAAACTCTCAAAATCAGTAATAAGAGAACAATCTAATTTTACAAATGAGAAATAGAATTGAACATACGCTTCATCAAAGAAGATGAATACCAAATAAGCACAATATCATTAGTAATTAGGAAAATGAACATGTAGACAACAATGAGATACCACTCTACGCCTATTAGAACATCTGAAACTTAAAATACTGATCGTACTGAAATGTGGAGCAACTGGCACCTTACACACTGCCAGTGGGCACGTAACATGGCACACCCACTGCAGAAAACAGATGGGCAGTTTCTTAGAAAATTAAACATACACTCATCCTATGACCCAGCCATTCTACTCTTAGGTGTTTGCCCAAGAGAAATGAAAGCACACGTCTGCTCATGTGAATGTTAATAGCAGCTTTATTTTTAATGGCTCAGAACTGGAAACAATCCAAAGGTATAGCAACAAGTAAATAAACAGTGCCATGTCCATATAATGGAATACTGAGCAATAAGAAGGAATAAACTATTGATACCTGCAAGAACATGAATGAATCTGCAACTAATTACTCTGAGTGAAAGAAGTCAGAGAAAAAAGACACGAAATGCCTGATTCTATTTACATGTAATTTCAGGAGATGCAGACTAATCTACAGTGACAGAGAGGAGAAGAGTGCGAATTCATAGTGTTAAATGCATATATTAGAAAAGAAAGAAAGATCTAGGGAATTCCCGGCAGTCCAGTGGTTAGGACTCTGCACTTTTACTGCCAAGGGCGCGGGTTTAGTCCCTGGTTGGGGAAGCTGCATGGCACAGACAAGTTAGGAAGGAAGGAAGGAAAGAAGGGAGGGAGGGAGGGAAAAGAAAAACAGAAAGATCTAAAATCAACATTCAAGTTCTTAGGAAATTTTTTAAATGTATGCAAATTTTTTAAAATGATTTAAGAGGTTGAAGGGTCTGGGATGGAATGCTGAATGTGAAAAAAGAATCTAACTGTATTACAAATGTATGAAATCACCTCACTGAAGGGGTGGGCGGAAGAGGGTCCGACCTAAGTAGCATTGGAAATGATGGGAGACTGTGAGACCAAAAGCAGGAGGAATCGTACGTATCACTGTATTCTAGTTGATAAAGTTGTTTCCCATGGGGGTATGGAAAATGAAGCCACTAGTCATGAAATCTGGAGCTGAAAAGTTAAACAAGTGGATGGCAGGTTGTGGGAGCCAAGTTTCTCATCATTGGAGTGGGAGGTTACAGACAAGGCAGGGGAGAAGGCTGGAGTGATCCACGGGGTAGAGGATTAGCAATGGAGACTTCAATAGGGACTCATGTTTATCTTAATAGAGATACAGACGGATGCATACAAAGTATTTGTAGATACGGGTTGGTATAAATACCCATATTTACTTGCTCTGTCAGCTAAGAAGTCCTGAGAGAAATGATGCCCCTGTAGCAATGAGCACACCTAGTGCCCAGGTCTTAGATTTTATGACCATTCTCCAATAAAAGGGACTAGGACTTCTTGGAGACGTGGCTGTTTCTAGGATGGGCAGGGGCTCTGCAGGATGAGCCTGGAGCATTATATGGTGCTAGAGAGTAAGAAAGTGCTCAGGAAAACAAACAGCAACATGTGATGATGGAAGTGTGTCAAAGGAACACAGCAGCCATGCGAAAGAGCTCTCAGTGGCCAAAGCTGGAACAATTTGAGCAATAAAATAAAGTAGTATTGGATTATAAATAATCCAAATATAAAATAAATATGGATAATTTCATGCTGATAATATGAATAAATAAATGGAGAATAGGTAAATCTTCTACACGGTGGAATTTCAAATAATTGATATAGATAATTTTCCCCCAAGGAGATAGAGCATAACTCCCACTCCCTAAGTGTGGGCAACTTCCTTTCAAAAGTACAGCGTGGAAAGGGAGAAAAAGAAGCTTTAGAGAAACTCAACAAACACTACCTCAGCCCGATGATCAAGGTCAGCATCAAGAGTAATAAGGCATCTTGAATGTTTGTATCCTTGATGTAATGTGATGGGAATGGGACTCAGCTTCTGGGTCTTCCTCCCAGAAATCCATAATCCCAACCTAATCATAAGAAAACACCAGACAAATCCCAATTTGGGGACAGTCTGCAAAATACCTGACCAGTACTCCTGAAAAATGGCAAGATCATAAAACATAAGGAAAGTCTGAGAAACTGTCACAACCAAGAGGAGGCTTAGGAGACAGGACAACTTCATGTAATATGATGTCCTGGATGGACTTTGAGGACAGAAGATGGAGATCAGGCAAAAACTAAGGAGATCTGAATAGAGTGTAGACTTTCATTAACAGTGTATCTATATTGGTCATTAATTGTGACAAATGGGCCATAGTAATGTAAGACATTAACAACAGAAGAAACTAGATGTGATGAACTCTTTGGACTATTTTCGCAACTTTTCTGGAAATCTAAAATTATTCCAAAATAAAAACTTCATTAAATAAAAAAGCATTAAAAAAAATTGCTGTTCTTCATTAGGAACAGCAATATCACACATGTTCCAGTACCTTGCATCACTCTGCAGGAGCTTCTCCAGACCCTGTGTGTGTGCAGTCTGCTCCAATCCCCAGACAGGCAAATAGGGCCAGGGAGGGGAAGTGACATGTCTGGGTAGCAAAGTGTGAGCAGCGACCCCAGGACTTGAACTGGGCTCTCCTGGCCCTACCCCATCACCTTGCCACGCTGGTTTCCACGTGTCCCTCTGAGCACAAAGCATTGGAATTGATACACTTATATTCCAACTTGACTTGCCTCGACTTGACCTACAAGTTGGAGGCACCATCTTGCTGTTCCTTCCCCTTGGAAGCAACCGTCTCAAAAAGAAGACAGCCAGGAGCTGGCACTGGTTCTGGAATGCCGTCCTGCCCACAGAACTATCCCTCATCTCTCTGTGCCAAGCACTTTCACAGGTAATGATCTCATTTGGTCAACCCCCAAAATATCATGAAAGGAAGTGATTATTCCCAATTTGCAGATGAGAACACAGAGGCTAGAAAGTGACTACAACTGGATGCAAACCCTTTTCCTTTTTCCCAATCACCTGTCCACCCTGGCTCTGGCTCTGACCAGCACCCACCTGCCCGGGGTCCCAGGTAGAAGCTGCTCATTCCCCCAGGTGTGAGCTCATGACATCCATCACCACCCATGGCTTGACATGGCCTCCCTAACACATAGATTATCACCTGTTCTCTGCACATGAGTGTGCCTTAGGGAGCTTATCAAATCCCAAAGGGGAAATTGCATCCTCTGGGGAAAATATCTGTGGCGAAGGGACCGTCTTGCTTCCTTTAGCTGTCCTTCTGGATCACAGCCGAGTCCCCCAACGCACGCACGTGGCACCCGAGAGTGTGGGCAGAAGCGCTTCTGCTGAGTGGGATGAAACCTTGCAAGCACTCTGAGGGTTGAAACTTTGAAGAGGTTGACATCTTTGAGAGCTGAAGAACCTTTGAATCTCCCTTCGGCTCCCTCTACCCCAACCACAGCCCTTCTCTTGATGTCAAACACGTGCTCAGATTGAAAACAATGAGGCATGTGTCTAAGCCGACAGGACTGTTTTGCTTGTTGCTTCCTCAGTGGTTGGAAACAGACCTGCCTCGGAGATCCCCACGACACTTTAAATGGGGGACACCCCCTGTCAGTCGTATCCATGGATTTGCGAGAAAGAGCAGGGAATGGCATCTCTGCCACCTGGAACGGCGCCTGTGTGACCTGGCAGCGTTGGGGGTGGGTCCCTCTTACAGCTGCGGAGAAGAGGGGACAAAGGTGCCTGGACTTACTGGAAAGCATGTCAAGATTAAACTGAAATGTCCAGGAGCCCATAGAGGGAACGTTCCGGAACAGTGTATGACATGACCCCCTTCGCCCACACCAGCCGTACAGGTGGCATCCTCCTCTACATGATAAACAGCCTCCCTTCAAACCAGAACACCTGGCTTCCATGCTCTCTTCTGCCACTGAGCCAGCCATGCCACCCTGGGTGAGACCCATGGTCTCTTACCAAAGAAGCGGACTGAATATTTTCTGAAGAATCCCAGCTCTAAAAGTCTATGAGTCCCTTTGTCTCTGAGTTAATGGGAAATCGGCTACGTCTCGTCCTCCTCTCTGTATGGTCGAAGTCAGGAAACATTAACAGCCAGAGATGAGCTGACCAAATTCTGAAGAGGGAAGGATTTGGGGACCAAATGGGGAAGGATTTGGGACCAAAACAGGTAACAAGAGTATATGAACAGAGGAAATTCAGGTTGAATCAACTTTCAACAAATCGTTATTGAGTAACTTCTACGTGAGAGTCACCAAACTGTCGGAGGGAGAAAAGATAAAACCAAGATTCTCTCCCTGAAAATCCTACATTCTAAGTGATGCATTCCGTAATGCTCAGCGGAGGAAAAATAACCCAGAACTTGCATAGACAACAGGCACTGTGGGGAAACAGTAAGGCTAAAAGAGAGACAGATGTAGAGCAAGTGGTCAATTTCAGGTGTAGAGCAACGAAAGAAAGGGAGGAAGGGTAGCCTTCAAGCATCAAGCCCAGTAATAGGGCCTTACTTTGTGGTCGACCCTAGCACTCCAGAATTTAGCCCTAGGTACCACCATGCCCAAAGCTCCATCACTAGGAGGGGTTGCCAGGATTCTGGGAATGATGGCAGGTTTCGAGAGGATGTTGGGGTCACTGGGCTGTGAGGATACTGGAGAGAGAGGGGAATGGGGTGGGGAGGTCAAGGCCTGAGGCAAAGTGGGGGCTATTTTACATTAAGGACTACATAGCGGGTCAGGGTATGAGGCAAAGTGGGCCCCCTACACCCCCGCACAACTGTTTACTGACGCTCCGTGGGACCTAATTCCTCACCGGCGTGAGCTAACACTAGAAGCTCCTGACCATCATTCATAATTTTCACCATGTGAACGAGTTTTCAGGTCTCCTCCTGGAAACAAGTTGAGATAACTGGGAAGTTCGCAAGAGGCTGGGTCTCTAAGTTGGCTGGGCAAGAAGGATTGTTCTGCATCATAATTTGCAGAGGGTCCCACCTGTGTCCAGAAGGGGAAGTGGATGCTTGTCTTGCTTTGGAGACCTCATGGGGGAATTAAGCAGAATAGAATTTCTGTCGAGAACAAAGCAGGATTAGAGTTCCGAGAAGGAAGTCCTCCTTGCTAAGGGGATGGTCTGAGCTGAGAACTCGTGGGCTGTGCTTGCCTTGCACGGTTCTACCCTTTGTTCCAACAACAAAACGTAGACTCAGTGTCTGTAGAACAGAGCTGGAGGGGCCTTCACAGTTGGTTTTAAAGGTAAACTAACCATGACACCTGGGTCCCTCATCTGTGCCTTTTCATCATCTGTATCAGTTTGCTGGGACCATAACCAAGTATCAAAGCAGGGGCTTAGAACAGAAACTTACTGTCTCAATTCTGCAGACCTGAAGTCTGAGATCAAGATGTCCGCAGGGTTGGCTCCTTCTGAGGCTGGAGGGAAAACCTGTTCCAGGCCTCTCCTGGCTCCTGGCGGTTGGCTGGCTCTCTTTGGCGGTCCTTAGCGTGTTGCTGCATCACCCCAATCTCTGCCTTCATCTTCACATGGTGTTCTCTTTGTGTGAATGCCTCTGTGTCCAGATTTCCCTTTTTTTATTTTTCTAAGGACATCAGTCATGTTGGATTAGGGGCCCACACTAATCCCATAGGAACCCATCTTAACTAATTATATCAGCCGTGACCCTATTTCCAAGTAAGATCACATTTTGAGTTTCTAGGGGTTAGGCTTTTAACATGTGAATTTAGAGGGACATAATTCAACCCGTAACAGCATCCTTTCTGCACAGGGAGCCAAGCTGGAGGACCCATCAGGTCACAGGCAGGGAAAGGGGTGCAGTGGGCTGGGTCCCTCCCTGTTTGAAGCAGCTTTGGAGGACCCATCATCCCTGCATCACAGGTGTAGATTGAGCTCAGGTCCACGGCAGAGCCCGGTGTGAGCGGAGATCACTGGACCTCCACCCCCCTGCTGGGGGCGGGCACTGGGGCAGGACTCCCAGACCCACCCCGACAGGGGGCTCCCCCAGGCTGAGGATGACCCTGTGATTCTGGCACACACCCAGAGGTGAGAACCACTGCCCCGCGCGGCGGACCCGGAATACTGGGCTGCTCTGGGCACTAGCTGAACCCACCCAGGAAAGACGTGGCCCCGCTGTGCTTCAGCTTCCCCCACTGTAAAATGGAGGTGATGCTCTGTCCTGCCCTGCCCACCTCGGGTCCGGCGAAGCCCCAGTAGGAAAGCAGGATGGGACGGCTTTGAGAAGACCCCACACCTGGCGACACAGAGAGTACTGCCGCTCTGTGCAGCGCTGGCCAGCGGGCGCCAGCCGGCTGTCTCATCTCCTCGGGGCATCCCGAGTGCCTGCTGGCAGGGACACTGTCTGATGACTAAAACGTACCTGGCCTCCCCCAGCCCCGCTTCACACGTGGCACAGGCTCAGCCAGTCCTCGTCGGCAGCCTGCCCGCCTCTCCGGCTGCTCAAGGCAGAGGCTGAAACCTACCCGGGTTGCATTTCAGGAGTCCCGGCCTGCTCTCCCGGGCGCTGAGCTCTGAGGGCAGCAGCCTGTGGGGCTGGGCTCTGGCCAGGTGAGCCAGCTGCACCTGTGGCTCTGGTTTCTCCCTTGCCCCACCACCCCCAGCTTTTTTTCCAGAGTGCCTCCATCCTGCAAGACTGACAGCTGACTCTGGGCTGGGAACAGAGTGTAGGAAGTGGTCTTTTCAAAGTCCCTCGCAGCCCCAGCTGCCAGAAGCCCCGCTGCCGCCGCGTTGCCTTATTTACCCTGGCCACCAGGCCTCTCCTGGCTGCCCTGAGAAAACAGATTATGGTCCAGAGCCAGGCCCTTGCGTGTTTCCTCTCTGGAGGTGAATTGAGTTTTAAAAGAAAGGTTTCCTGCCGCCTGTGACACCGTTTTGGTTCGTTTTATCTGTCTCCACCTGCGGGGCAGGGAATTAACCTGCTGCCCAGGGCCGGGCCAGCGGACGTTGTAAGGCGAGCAAAGCTCACGAGTGTGGGTCTGACACCACACCAAGGAGGCCTGTTCTCCTCCACAGAGCATTGTGTGAGGGAGGCCCAGGCCCAGATCTGAACAGGGCTCTGCGTAACTCGATATGTTTTCTTTCGTTGCTGTAGTCACTGTGTGCCAGATTTAACTCTGCCCCGTCTGTGTCTGTGTATGTTGGGTTGTTGCAGGGGGAGGGGAGAAGGAGGGGGGCCACCGCAGGGGGAGGGGAGTGTATCCATGTGTTGTTTTTTTTTTTTTCCTCTCCATCTTCCTTTTTTCCTTTGCCTGCTTTGCTCACTCTTTGCTGTATACACCCTAACACGACTGTCCTCGTGTCTCGGTCCTTAACCCTTTGCGGGTGAGCACTGCTCTTTGTGCGTCCCGTAATGCATCTTCACAGACTCCCTCAGGCGCCCTGTCTGGGAAGCGCCAGCCCTGTCAGAGATAACAGCGGGCCTCTGGAAACTTGAACTTCCGCAGAAGTGCTTGTGCAGTCATTAGCAGAGCCCCACTCCGATACAGAAAAAGATCCCCTCGATTATAAACAAACAAGCAGAGAAGGACCTCAGAGCCAAGAGTCACCAGTGTGCCCCAGGCCCGCGGCGGGTACCCCCTTTGCAAAAGGCTCAGATCCTGTACCTTCCAGAAATGGGATGGAAGGATAAGCTTGATGCTCCAGCAAGATTCAGAAGGAAGGTGGGAATCTGTTGTCCAATGAAAACCTATCAGGCTGGGCCTCACTCCTGAGATGCCCAAGGTGAACCGACCCAAGGATGGTAGAAAGAGTCACTCTTGGCGGCCTGGGCTGATGGATGGATGTTCTTTCCTGGGTGAATAGAAGCCTTGCTTCACTTTGCTGGAGGGAGATGCAGGCTGGCAAAATATCTTGGTACCTACTAAAAGGTGGTGGCCAGAGAGAGCTCCTCACACAGGGCGGGCTCTGCTCTCAAGGGGGGTGGACATCATTCCTCAGGTCCCAGCGCCCCGCGGGATCAGGGGATGGGAGTGAAGAGCCTCAGTCTCGCTGTTTATGTCTCCCAGCCATCACAGAAATGCTGAAGAATACAGAACTTTGGGTCTCCTTGCGAGGGGAAGATGTCTTGTCTCATCCTGGGCTATATTTAGAATGGGAAATGTGCTGGCTCAGAGAAAACTGGTCATGTGCCCTTCTCCAGGCTGCACGCTGGGCTGGGAACCCCGCCCCATCGGCCCTCCTCCCCATCCTTCACACAGCTCTGACACCCGCTTCCTCCTCCAGGGAGCCCTCCCAGCCTGTAGGAAGACCCCACAGGGTAAGGCCCGGTTTTCCCGGTTAATAAACTTCACAAGCGTCCCCCTCTCGTGAGGACCCATGAGAACCTAGGGTAGCGCTGTTTGCGAGGCCGGGTGTGAGCTCAGAGCTCAGAAGGGCATGTTGGACCTGAACGTGGAAATTCCGCTACCTTCCCCCACTCCTGCTTCTCCAGGGGTGAGGGCTGGGGACAGCGTGGCAGGGAGTGGACACAGGGATCCTGGCCCAAACGACAGTCCTGGGTCCAGCGCCACGACTGTACTCTGGGGAGTAATGTCACCTTAGGCACAGAGAGCTTCGTGGTAGTGATGATTCAGCCGGTCCCCATCAGCACCCGGTTAACTTTCTTTTCGTAACCATCAAAATGTTTTTAATGAACCTGGAGGTTTGTTGCGTCACTGTTTTGCTTGTGAATCTGCACGTGATTTCTCAGAAAGAACAATCCAAACTCGCCCTGTCGCCAATGCTGGCCCAGCGCTACTTCCCACTTTACTGGGGAGAGGGGTCAGAAGAGGCACCGCTGAAGACAGGCGTCTGTCACCCGTGCTCGTGGGGACAAGGAGGCAGTGGGTACACAGTGGTACTCTCACTTCTTGGGCACCTGTCGTGGGCCGGGGGCGCCACGCACCATTTCTGATCCTCACATCCCCTCTGAGAGGCGGGTATTATTGAGTCCTTTTTCCCGTTCAGGAAACCAGGGGTTAAATGCCTTGTCCTTGGACCTTTCCCCCACCCTCCTCGCCCAGCTCCCCACCATGTCTTGCCGGTTGTCCCTGTGAAATGGAGCCCCTTGGTCTTCCACAACATCGCCCCCAGCCCAGCTTCTCACCCCGCTAGACTCATACTCCTCACAGACCAGCATGATCTTTGGGAAATGCATGCTCCTCCCTGGAACCTGACAGTGGCTTCTTGTTGCTCTTAGAATGGAATTCTGACTTCTCCCTGGGCACGGCCAGCACCTCCCCTAGGTCCTAGCTGTGGCTCCACCCACTATGCTCAGGCTGGTCCTGCCTCAGGGCCTTTGCATGTGCTGTTCCGTGCCCCTGGTTTGGACCCTGGACTCTGAATACACTTCTGGTCTCTTCCTAGCGAGGTTTGAGGTGCTGTTCTAGCTTTTGGTTAACTCTGCAGCCCACTCTTGTACATCTGTTCTCTTGGGCAGGAAGCAGGCATTCCGGCTCTCACACTGTGGGGCTGGTACCTCCATCCCCAAGGCTCAGGTCACACCAATACCCTGTAGTCTGCTCCCTCGTCCCAGGGTGAGCCACGCTCCCAAGATGCAGGGCAGCTGCCTCCTTCTTGCACAGGCTCTGGTGGATGTGATTTTTCCCCCCAGGGCCCCTTGGCCAGAACTCAAGGCTCTGCGATTAGGGCGAAATGGCTCCTCATTCGTGGGGCTTTAGCACATGAACTGACACATCATGTCCTAGAGGCCTGTCCAGAGGGGAAGAGGACAAGCTTTGCCTGCTTTAGACGGCCTTTCTTAAACCCAGTGCATTCTGCACTAGGATTTTCCTATTCAATTATTGCATCATCTCAGAAGAAAACTCTCTTATAACTAGTGCAGCTTGGGCTGGCTTGAACATCTAGCACCTCCCCACACACCATTTGATCTTTTGCTTCAAAATAATTTGTTTCCAGTTATCAGGCTACTGAGATCCACCAATCACCTGGAAGCAGCCCCATATTTGTTGCTCAGAAAAACTGGCCCTTTCAAAGAGCTACTCAAAGGTGGCCTGGGACAGTAGCCACTTGGAGGGGACACTTTAAGACAACAGCTGATCCTTTGCACAGGATATTTGAGGCCCCCAGAGGGCAAATAAGGTTCCCTTCCTCGTACCCTCCGCTGGTTTCACCAGCCTCCGCCTCTGAGGTCTACACAGCTTGAAGTATGTGCCTTCTAGCTCAAAACTGAAAATTTCAAATGAAAAAAAGAGAGATAGAGAGAGAAGACAAATGTGAAGTAACATTGCCTAGATCATTGAGGCAGCCTGTCAACCATATTTTGCCTCTCTGATTTTTTTTTTTTAGCCCTAGTGTCACACCTTCCTTGTCATCAATTTTTAACACGTGAACGTTTTTTAATTAAAATTCAGTGTCATCGAACAGGTCATAGAGTGTGAGCAATATTCTCTTTGTTCTAGAAATCCACATGTAATGAAGCTGCCATTCCCAATTGTTTTCCACGGGGCTGCTAATTAAAAAAAAAAAATGATTTTCAAGGAACAGAAATAGGTGCATTTTCCCAGCATGGGGTCCATCAGGAATGAAAAACTTACCAATCATAGCCCAGGCCCTGGGGGGGGGGGGTGTGTGTGTGGCAGGGGTGTTGTCAGATGTCAATTTGGGCTGATTGTCTTTGAGGCCACATGACTACGATTCTTGGGTTTCCTGTGGTGCATTTTATAGACTGATGTCCCTTTTTAGAGATAAATTACTAGATGAATGTTTATAGATGAATGCACATTCAGTGTGCTGGAGTTGAGGTGGGGAGCCCTGCGGAGCTGCAGGAAAAGGCTTTAGGAGACAGGGACCAGGGCACTGAGCTGGGGTGCCCGTTGCCTGTGACCAAGACCTCCTGCACCGGAGACAAGAATCCTGAGAGACCCCAAGTCTCACCTGGAGAATGAGCAAAACCAAAGCAGCCTCTGCCAAAGGCCCCAAAGGCCCACCATGGGGGTCACAAACCACAGTAGGGCCTGGTTTTTTGGTTTGTTTTCAATACCTGAGCCAACATGTAAAAATCTCGTGGCTTCTGGCTCTCTTTACAAAATCAGAGGATTTGGGCTCACAACGTCTGATCCCTCAGTATCAATCTGCTAAATCTGCTTATTAGCTGCCCACGGTCCCTCACTCCTTAGCTACTGAGCTCTGTGGGTCTCTGAGTTGTGGCCTCGCCTCACGGGACATTTAGATAGGAAGAACAGTCTTTCTTCCTTTGGGGCACCTCACTCCCTCCTACAGGGGTTGTCATGGGCAAATCATCCTAGAGCCTCAGTTTTCCCATCTCTATAATGGGATGACAATGGGCCCTCGTAGGGTGGTCCGTAAAAGCTCCCTCCCCTCTGCCTGCACATCCTCAGGGGCCACCGGTGTGTTTTTCTGGAGGGAAGTCAGCTGGGTACTCTGTGTGTCAGCAGCCTGCATGCCGTCGTCCTCCTGAACGGCTTGTTGGAGGAGTGAAGACAGAATTATTCAGAAACAAGTGATTTCGCAGCTGTGGTCTCCTCTCTGATGACAAAGGACTCCCTCGGCCCACATGGGAGGTGAGGCAAGAATTACGTGCTGCAGAAAGGCTGCTGGGACCATCTTGAGTTTGTTTGTAACTAATCTCCAGTAATTTAGATCTTTTTAATTCACAGTAAATCCGATTCCCTCGACAACATCTAGGGTAAAATATCAGGAGCGTGTGTGGAGACCAAGCGTGGGGAGGCTTTTTGTTTTCCCACCACCAAATCCATAGTTACCCTCCAAGTTGAAATCTTATCATATTTAACTGGCTCCACATAAACAGATCTGTGTATATTTTCAGTAGTTTCAGCTGAAACCTGTTAAGAACAGATGTGCAGATGGTCGCCCAGCACTGATCCATTTAAATGTATTTTTCCACGAGCAGCGTTTTCCCTCTGCCCTTCCTCGAGGGGGGAAGAATAAGAAAGTGGGACCGTTATTAAGATGGATATTACACGCTTCTGAGTCTCTGCAACCAGCGTTTGCTGTTGGTTTTCCAACAGCAATGTGGCTCACGAGGCTCTGAGCACAGGGTGTGCCTATAATGGACAATGTTTGAGCCCATGTGGCTGGGAGGATGGGCCCTTAGCTCTCTCTGGCTGCCACCCACATAAGGGTGCTTTCCCGGCTGCTGGGGACTCAAGTAGCCCCTGTCCAAAGGCTGGAGTAAGTAAGTTATTCACCTCTTTGACACTTTAGTTTTTTCAAGCAGAAAAAAAAAAAGGGTGAGGGGGGGATATAAAAGGACCCCTACAACTCAGCAACAACCAAAACCAAATCATCTGATTTCTAACTGGGCAAAGGACTTGAAAAGCTATTTCTCCAAAGGAGACAAATGGCCAAGAAGCCATGAAAAGATGGTCAGCATCACTGAGAATTAGGGAAATGCAAATCAAAACCATAAGGAGATATCACCTCACACCCATGAAGAGGGTTAGTATTAAAAATAAACAAAAAACAAAAAACAGAAAATAACAAGTATTGGCAAGGATGTGGAGAAATTGGAACCCTCATACACTGCTGGTGGGAAATGGAGGTATTGAGGTTCCTCAAAAAATTAAAAATAGAACGACCATATATGATCCAGCAATTCCTCTTCTGGGTATAGAGCCAAAAGCTTTGAAAGCAAGATTGCCAAGAGACTTTTTCGCACTCATGTTTATAGCAGCAGTAGTTGCAGTAGCCAAAAGGCGGAAGCAACCCACGTGTCCGTCAACAGATGAATGGATAATCAAATGTGCTCCGTCCGCACAATGGACTATTATTCAGCCTTTAAAAGGGAATTTGGACACACACTACAACAGAGATGGACCTCAAGGACATTACGCCAATTGAACTAAGCCAGTCGCCAAAAGACAAATCCTGGATGATTCCACTTACATGAGGTATAGAGAGTAGGCAAATTCACAGAAACAGAGAGTAGAAGGGTGGCTGCCAGGGGCCGGGGGAGGGGGCAGTGGGGAGTTACTATTTAATAGGTATAGAGTTTCAGTTTTGCAAGATGAAAAAGTTCTGGAGATCTGTTGCATAGCAATATTTATGTACTTACTACTGAACTGTACACTTAAAATGGTTAAGATGGTAAAAATGAAAATAGGGGGAGAGAGGGTCAAATCGTGATACTGACCCATGGATGGGTGAGAGGAGTCCATGAGATAATGCGCACTTAGCAGGACTTCATCCTGTGGGCTGCGGAGATTATAACTAAGATGGGATGAGATAAGGCGGGTTGTTTCCCCAGCTTTGAATTTTTGTTCTCCAGAAGGCTCCTCTCCCACCCTCCCATTGCCCACCTGACAGAGCTCATCCGGCCTCCCAGGTCCCCATCACAGGCTGTAGCCATCTCGAGGACTGTCCCCATGGGCTCAGCCCGTGCCTCTGGGGCACAGAGTTCTGCCCTCCCGGCCTGCTTTCCCCAGCTGGCGCTGGCTGTGAGAGGCTTCCTGGCTGCTTTCAGTGGCCTCTGAATAAACCACAGGGCCCCCAGTTCCTTCTGTCTGCAGGCTTTCATCCCCCTGAGTTTGCCCTGCATTGGGAGGGGGAGGGAGAGCTTGGGTGGGGGAACATGATGGCAGATGAGCCTCAGGGGTTCCATGCCAGCTGCTTCCAGCTCCAGTTCTGCCCCAGTCGAACCCCTTAGCCCCAGTGTGTCATGGGTGAAAGAGGGGTGAGGGCAGAGCTGGGCTTCATAATCTCTAAAGATTCCAGATCTTTGGGGCAGGGGGGGCTCTGTCCTCCGAGTTCTGTCCAGCCTGGTCCCGTCCACAGGGCACAGCATCCGACAAATTTAACATGCCTGAGTTTGCTTGGTACCTAACAGGACATTGTGAGCTGAGCGTTAACACAAGCACCTCTGTGCTTTTGTGTGAGCTGGGACCTGGTGGGGGTATGTCCTGGGCTCTGAGAGCAGCACGAGGCTTGGAGGCCCTGGCAGAGCCCTGGCAGAGAGATCTTCAGCAAGACAGGCATCTCTGCTACCTGACAGGAGGAGACCCCCAGCAGGGCTTGGACTCGTCTGAGTAGACAGATGAGCAGCTGGCTTGGGAGGTGAGATCAGATTCCCGGGGCAAAGTGGTACCACATTTGTCTTAATGAGGAGGAAAGAACAAAATCAAAGCATTCGTTAACACTTCAAAGAAGTTAAAAGAGCCCATTTGGTTTCCAAGTGCTACCTCTCCTGGCCGGTTAAGTGTCTGGTGGAGAATCCCATTATCCTGCTCAGGGGGAAGATGCCAAGGGCTTCTCTTGCTGGCTGAGAATTGTGGGGAGGCCCCCTGCTCTCGGCGGGGGGTGCTGCTTCCGGATCCCAGCCTCTGATCTGTTTAGGAGATGGTTCTAGGGATTCATACTTGTCTGTGGACATCTTGGCCTTCTCCAGGCTTTTCATATCCCTTCTGTATTTCTTTCCCCTGATGATTTTCTTACCGGCTCTTTTTGCTGTCGTTTTCAGAAGTTCATACTCAACAGCCTTGATTTCTAGGACCAGTTCTGGACTTTACGGGAGCGAAAATCAATAGGCTCAAAACTTGGCTTCATTATTCATTCGACTCAAACTGGTTTGGGGCAACACCTCTGAACCCCAGCCAGAAACATCCCCAAACGGGGCTCTTGCCTGGAATCTCACTGCTCACGCAGGAGACTTGAGCGCACTTAGCAAGCGAGAAAGATGCCGTTCCCCTCCCCCCACCCCACCCCGGGGAGTTTCAGTCCAGAGCTGCCCCTCCTGAATAGAGACCCCCGAAGTGAGCCTGAACAGACTCTCCCACTCTGCCTCCATCTTCTCCAGACTGCTTCTAGATTCCCTTCCTTTACTCATGTTGCTACCCCCCAACCGCCAATATTTTCAGAATCTACACACGCATTCACCCATCACTCTGGTTTCCAAATATTATCTTTATCAATACAGTGGTGTTTCCCTAAAATGACTGACAGCTGCATGACCTTTCCTTTCAGCCACAAATGAAAGGGGACTTAAAAGATATGTGTGTGTGCGTGTGTGTGTGCAAGTGCTCGAGTGCACGCCTGCCTAACGCACATACGCCTAATGGAAACCAGGATAAATGACAGAGAACGGCAATGTAATGATTACAAAAAGCTATACGAGGCATAACCCATTAGTGAGCTACATTTTGTTCAAAGCTGAGATACTCAGGCAGAATAACATGCCTTTGTGCCGGAATGCAGTCAGCTGTAGCAATGACTAATAATATAGTTGAGGATCTGTTCGCATTTTTCCCCTTTTGTGCCTATTTTCATAAGTTAATAACTCAAGCATGAAATTGTTTCAGGCTGAAAACTGGTGGTGAGAGCACAGCAAACTTTGTGGGAAACAACTCTGTGTTGTTGTCGTTACTTAGTTTAGTTTGGCTGTTTTTAAGTTAGGGGAGTGGAAATGTCCATGCGAGTTTTCTTGAGCCATGTGTGTCTGTGAAGCCCAAGAAAGTTTGGGATTGTGTTATACAAAGCACATTTTTACTGACTACAGACAGAAGTTTCTTTTCACACACGTGTGCTTCTGCTTAGTACGGGTCGGAATCGTCGGCGGCGGGGGGTGGGTAGGTTTGGAAGAAATTGAATCAGAACGTTATAAATGACATCATTCTGGACTCACCTGCCTTCAACTAGGAAACTTCTATCCCAAGTCAAAGAGGCTGGTGAGCAAACAGCTGCCTTAAACAGCTGGGGGTGGGAGTAGGGGTGAAACCTACTGCTGGGTCTTAGTAAATTCCTGGAACAAAGGAAGGGGCAGAAACAAGATGAGTGATAGTAATTCTGCTCATTCCTCCAGGAGTCCGGTTTACTGAGCATTTTCCTGTACCCAGAACCAGAGAAAGTCCAACTGCAGGAAACCAGATTTTCTACAAGTCTTTAAACATTTTTCCTTCCTCTTCTTTTATTGGGGCAGGAGACTGAAAAATACAGAAAAGTGCAGAGAATAATCTAACAAAGTGCACCTAAGTACCCACGTTCCAGAATTAACACATGTTAAGATTTTGTAATGATGACTAACATTACTGATAAAAGTTGTTTTCTTTCCTTTATTTCACAGATGGGCAAAGTGAGGAGCTGGAGGGGATAGGACACGGCTGAAGGCTGAGGTGTGCAGCCTCCAGCATCTCTCTTCTTTACGAACTGGATCCCTACAAGGAGCTTCTCAAGCTGGTAAGGCAAGCAGTATTGTCCCACTTTATCGCTGAAGGGCTTGGGGCCCCCAGTGGATGTGGACGAGGGCCTCCGTGTTCTAAGCCCTGTGCTGGGCTCAGGGGACAGAACAGAAGACAAAGCCCAAAGCAGCCCAGATCCCTGCCGGAGGGAGGGATACAGAGAGTGCCTGCGTGGCTGGGAAGCAATTCCCTGCAGCCAGGGTCAACTTCACCAGGCTCCTAATCCAGAAGCAAGCCAGCAAATTTTACTTAGGGAGACATTCCATAGAAAAACGTGTACTTCGTAGGGTATATTTGAATCAATTTCTCAGTTACGGGTCGTTGCCAAAGAAAAACAAAATATCCTGCCACCCTGTGAGATGATGTGATGATTGTTATTTTTACTAGTAGATTGCTCCATTTATAAATCTTTGATAAATCCCTTTCCCCAGCCAAACGGCATCTGAACCTGTGGAGAGTTAAAAAAAAAAAAAAAAAAAAAGTGAAATTGACGAGGGATGCGAGCTGGCCTTCTGTGTGCCCCGGAGCTTCTCAGGCTACAGCTCGGTGCGCGTTGCATCGGTTGAGCCCACGCTGGGTTGCATCATATTCTGCAAATCCACGTGCTTGCTCTCTGAGGGCGACATGGAGCCGGCTCGGGGTCCACCAGCTGGAATCTCAGAAAGTGCGGTCTCTAAAAATACCCAGCTCTGCAGATTCACTTGGGGCCCAGGGGGCTTCTAGATTGACAGCTCGCTTTACGCACCAACCACGGGTTCAAAAAGAAAGGAAAAAAAAAAAAAATCAGCATACTTTTTTGAGTTGATTGATTTCTAGCTCCGGAGAGTTTTCGCAGGTCATTTCAGAGTGATGGAAACTCCCCGGAATTATTTTAGGAAAAGTAAAAGACAGCAAAACTTAACTAGCAGCTAGGCTTTGTCCGGGTCTGGGGCTCCGACGCGCGCAGACAGACGCCCAGCCTCACCGCGGCCAAGGTCACGTTTAGGCTGCGCCGGCACCTCTGCGCGGTCTGGCACGGACGGACGCGCGCCCGGCAGGTCGGTGGGGCTGCAGCCCGCCCCTCTCCGGCCCAGCCTGGAGGCTGCCTTCGCCCGCGCATCCCCGGAAGGCGAGGGGCAGGCACGGAACTCGAAGTTCCAAAGTGTAAGGGAGAAAACCGTGTCCAGTTCGCCTGAAATGAAGCACACAGCCCTGGGTGCTCAGGGTCTCCCAGCCCGATGTGTGCGAATTGTTTCCCCGAGCAATATACAGGGCTGTGTTTTGGGGGGAAAGTACTTCCTGCTGCTTCCAAAGACAGAAAAACCACAGGGTTCCGGACATAAGGGCGTTGGCTTTATCAGCTTAGAGCAGGTCCTTCCTGGCCTCAGCCCGGGGCCCTTCCTACCACCTAGGCAGAGACACAGTCAGACAGAAACGCACAGCCCAAGCGCTGACACACACCGAGAGTTGTGTTCAACCCTCAAAAAACTGTTAGGAACAGATTGCAGAGTCAGGGTGCATTCTGCCTCCCTCTCTTCCGTTGCACTGGGCACTGTGCCGCCTTTGAAGTCACCTCAATCCAAGGACAAGCAAACCTAAAGAGGGCAGTCTGGGGCCTCCAAGAAAACACCAGAAAGATTCTTTTTAAACTAGATCTACTCCAGATTGCTTGACATGAGAAACTCACTACTGCTGGGGGTGGCCTTGTGTGACCCTGGAAAGCTGGCTTTACCATGGCCCTGTGAAGAGGCAATTGGGCAGGGAAAAAGTTAAGACAGTTCCTTGAATGGATTCCTTGAGTGGGGTTTGAAAAGATTTGGTTAAGGATCTCCCCATCATTTCTAAAAACCCGCTAGCCAAATGTGAGAATTCCAGTTGCTTCGTGTCCGCATTAGTGCTTATTACAGTCAGACTTTCTGTCGTAATCATTCTAATACATGCGTAGTGAGAGCTCTTTGTGATTTTCATTTGCATCTCTCTCATACTGATAACAATGAGCATCTTTTCATATGCTTGTTTGTCATTCATATATGTTCTTTGGTGATATGTCTGTTTAAATATTTTGCATATATATACACATATATATACAGAGTGAGAGAGAGAAAGAGAGAGAGAATTTTCAGTAAATACAAGCCGTTATTTAAAAGATCTTAATCTGAGTTTCTCTGATAGTGGTGATTAATATAGTAGAAATGCGGTTGAAACAACGCCATAGTGAGCCTGACCTTGACTCACATGAGACTTCTAATCCATGTTTTTAGGAAAAAGAAGTTGAATTCATATTTGCATTAAGGAAGAACATTACCCAGTTTATTAAAAAAAAGAAAAGACTTTTGCCCATTTTTTAAAATTTGGGTTGTTTTCTTATTATTGAGTCTTGGCAGTTCTTTATATATTATGAATATAAGCCCCTTACTAGACATGATTTGCAAATGTTTTCTTCCAGACTGTAGCTTGTCTTTTCATTTTCTTAACAATGACTTTTTGTTTTTAATTTTAAAGAAGTCCAATTTATCATTTTTTTCTCTTATGGATTATGCTTTGGGCTTTGTATCTAAGAAATCTTTGCCTAACCCAGGGTCATGAAGATTTTCTTCTAGAAGCTATAGATATTTCAATCTATGATGACCCATTTTGAGTTAATTTTTGTAAATGGTATGAGGTGCAGATCAAAGTTCACTCTTTTGGCCTTTGGATATCCCAGTGTGCCCTCAACATTTGTTGAAAAAATTATCATTTCTCCACAGCATTGCTTTACACCTTTGTTAAAAATCAGCTGTCCATAAATGAGTCTAATTTTAGACTCTTGATTCTGAAGTTCCATTGGTGTTTGTGCTTGTCTTTACTCCACTGTCCTGATTATTGTAACTTTATAATAAGTCTTGAAATCAAGTGATGTAAGTTCTTCAACTTTGCTTTTCTTTTGCAAAGTTGTTTTGATTATTCTAAGTCCTCTGCATTTCCATATGAGTTTCGGAATCAGCTTGTCCATTTCTACAGAAAATCTGCTGAGATTTTGATCAGAATTACATTGAATCTACAGATCAATTTGGTGAGAATTTACACCTTAAAAATATTGAGTCTTCTCACAGATATAGAGAACAAGCTAGTGGTTACTAGTGGGGAGAGGGAAGTGGGGAGGAGTAATATAGGGGTAGGGGGAAAAAGGGTTATTATGGGATTATATGAAATCATGCGTGTGAAACTTTTGAAAATTGTAAAGCACTATAGAATTTAAAGACTCATTCAATTTCACAAATCTTTTTAAAAATTTTAAAACTCAGTATCTCTCTATTTATTTAGGTTCTCTTTAATTTCTCTCAGCAATGTTTTGTAATTTTCAGTGTACAGATATTGTCCATCTTTTGTCAGATTTACCCTAAATATTTTATACTTTTTGATACTATTGTAAGTGATATTTGTAAATATTCAATTTCCAATTGTTCATTGAAAGTATACAGAAATACAATTGATTTTTTGTACATTAATCTCGTATCGCATGTCTTTACTAAAGTCACTTTTTACATTCCAGTAACTTTTTGTTTCTATAGGATTTTCTACATAGATTCTCATGTCATCTGCAAATGAGGACGGCTTTACTTCTCTCATTCCAATCTAGCTCGCTTTTATTTCTGTTTCTTGCCATATTGCACTGGATTGAATCTTCAGTACAATGTGGAATAGAATCTGTGAGAGTTTCTGATCTTAGGAGGAAAATATTCAGTCTTTCACCATTAATAATGATGTTAGCTATTAGTTTTTAGTAGATGCCCCTTATCAGATAGAGGAAGTTCCCATCTAGTCTTAGTTTGCTGAGAGTTTTTACCAGGAATATCTGTTGGATTATTTCAAATGATTTTTTTGCCTCTGTTGAGACCGTAGTTTACTAGCGTCATCATTTAGCAAGTTTGAGTCAAGTATGGAACATTTATCCCTTTTTACGTCCCTTTCCCCTCCCTGTTTATAATATAATTGTCTTAAATATTTCTTCTACATTCATTTTGAATCACATTAGCAGTGTTACAGTTTTTGCCTCAACTGTCAACATAATTTAGAAAAATTAAGAAGAAAAGGAAAGTCCATTGTATTTACCAGCATTACCAATATGTTTGCTTATTGTGTTGTTTCTTCCTTACTGACGTTACAGAAGTCTTTCTTTTATTGTTTCTTTTCTGTTTAGGAAACTTCTTTTAGCCATTCTTATGTGGTATTGATATATCTGCTAGTGGTAAATATTCTCAGTTTTTCTTTTTTCGAAAATGTCTTAATTTCCCTTTCATTCCTGAAGGATCCTTCATGGGAGAGGACCTTTCAACTGAATATACAGTTCTGTGTTGGCAGTTCTTTTCTTTCAGCGCATGAGAGTACTCTGGCCTCCATGGTTTCTAATGAAAATGTGCTGTCATTCAAATGTTTTTCCCCATAGGTAGTGTCATTTCTCTGTGTTTTCAATATATATATTTTTCTCTTTGTTTTTCTGAAGTTTGACTGTGATGCGCCTTGACATGGATTTCTTTGGGTTTATTCTGTTTGAAGTTTGCTCAGCTTCTTAAATCTGTGTGTTTGTGTTTGTGCTTTTGTTTTTCGCAAAACTTGGGATGTTTTAAGCCCTTATTTAATTGAGTACTTTTTCAGTTTTGCCCTCTTTTCCTTTCTTACCAGAACTTGGATATCACAGAAGTTAGATCTTTTGCTATAGCAAGACAGGTCCCTGAGGCTCTGTTCCTTTTTTTTTTCCCCCAGCCTATTTTCTTCTCTCTGTTGTTCAGATTGGATATTTAATGCTCTCCTATCTTCCAGGTCACTGTGTTCCTCTATTTTGCTGTTGAGCGCCTCCATTCAGGTGGGTGTTTTGGTTGTTGCTGTTGTTATTACTGTATTTCTCTGTTATAAATATTCCATTTAGTTCTTTATATTGTATCTCTCTTCCTTTTTTTAAATTTGTTTCAAGAGTATTTGTCATTGCTCTTTGAAGCATTTTAATGGTGGTTGCTTTAAAATGTTTGTCAGATAATTCTAACATCTCTGTCATCTTGGTGTTAGCATTTATTCATTGGCTTTCTTCATTCAGTTTGAGGTCATCCTGGTTCTTGGTATGATGAGCAATTTTCTACTGAAAGCTTGACATTTGGGGTATTATGTTTTGAGACTCTGTATCTTATTTCGATCTGTTTTCATTGGCTTCCTCTGACATTGTGGGTGAAGGTGTGGGGGAGTGGCAGTGAGCTCTCTCATTACTGCCATGTGGGGTGGAAGTCCAGGTCCCTCACTTGGCCTCTGTTGACACCCGAGGAAGGGGTCTCCTTCTTACTGCTGGGTGTGGGTAGAAGTGCTAGGCTTCCACTGATAGCTCCCCCATGTGGTGGTGTCAGAGTGCCTCGATGCTATTCCTCACGTGGCCTTGCTACCCCTGTGAGGTTAAGAGGGTCCTGACTCCCCACTAGGTCTCCCAGATACCACCCTTGCTCCTTGTTACTGCTGTGTGGGGATGAAAGTCCAGCCTCCCCGCCTGGTCTCCACTGACTGGGGAGGAGCTTGTGACCACTGAGTGGGGATGAAAGTTTCAGCTCCCTGCTCAGCCTTCTCAGACCCCACCCTGGGGTGGGAGGCAGGCAGGGTGGGGCAGGGTGTTTGGGGCATGTTTCAGCCTGGTGATGAGGGTGGACGTCAGGGCTCCCCTTGGCCTTTGCTGATGAAGGCGGGGCTGCAGTATTTTCTGTGGTGTTTGGCTAGAGTGAAACAATTATTGCCTAAAACTTTTCTTTCTTGCTGGGCTGGCCCTTTCCAGGCCATTTAGCTAGAGGGAGCAGGCTTTTGTGGGAGCTTCCTCTTTGTTTGCTCTCTTTTAGAATTTCTGGGTTCCCGGCTTCTTCAACACCTCGCCTGGGATACACAAGGGAAAAAGAAGCCAGAGGGCTCACCACTCCGTTCTACCCATCCCGAGGTCCGTATCAGTCTGTCTTCTCTCCACCTTCCAGAATCTTCTTATGTTTGCACTGTATATAACGTCCAGGGTTTTTAGTGGTGGGTGGCAGGAGGAATGGATAAGTATGCCTGTTCCAACTTCCTGGAAGTGAAAGTCCTCATCTCACTTTCAGGATGCATTTCAAAGTAAGTTGCAAATATTCACCCTTAAATACCTCAGCATGCGTGTTATTAATTACAGTTCAGTATTTGTTTATATCTTTCTTTTTTAAGACAAAAGTTGTACATACGTTAAACTGCACAAATCTTAAGTGGACCATTTGATGAGTAAAACCCACCCTCTATCAAGATATAGGGTCTGGTCCATCACCTGAGAAATTCCCTCATCCTCCTTCCCAGTCAAGCCCTGTCCCCAGCCACCCCCCAGAGGCAAACATTGTTTTGCTTTTTAGCATCCTAGATTGTTTTGTTTGTTCTAGAATTCATGTGAATGGAAACATGCATCAGACTCTCTTTTGTGTTTGGCTTTCTTCTTTCAACATAATGTTTTGAGATTTATCCATGTTTCGTCCTTCATTCCTTTTTACTGCTGAGTTGTATTCCATCACACGAATATACCACAGCTTGTTGATCTATCCTCCTACTGAGGGATACCTGAGCTGTTTCCAGGCCCTTTTAATCTGGGCATATTTTTTAATGGTCTGAATAAACCTTCATCAGAACACAGGGTCATATTTGAAAATGTCACTTACAGCTCTGACATACTGAGTTTCGTAGTTTTCTGAAATGATATAAAGAATCATTCCTTCATTCGTTCATTTGTTCATTTAACCACTATTTAGTGAGCTTGTTTTCGGTGCCAGGAGTCATTCTAGGCCGTGGGATTAACAGGGAAGAGGACAGACTCAGATCTCTGCCTGGTGCAGCTGGCATTCTAGTGAGGGTAACGGGGAGGCACAATAAACCAAACACGAAATAGACATATAAGATCGGTTAGCAATGTGTACTATGAAGGAAGAATAAAGCCAGGTCCATGGGTGGAGCCTGACAGGTGGCCCAGGGGTAGGTATGATGTCATTTTAGCTCTAGAGGTCAAGGGAGGACCCCGGAGGAGGGCAGGGAGGATTCTTAGAGAAGGTGAGGTTTGAAGACACGAGGACCTTTGTATAAAAGTCTGTGTTTGTACAGCACCTTCATGCCTGGGAATTCATGAACTTCAGAATTGACTTCCCCATCATCCCTAAAGGGTGGGAAGACCCAAGGCCCCGAGAGGAGGCAGCTGGCCAAGATGGCACAGGGAACTCCACAGCAGCCAGATTAGAGGTCTGTGCCCACCGCCCGAGTGTTGGTGAGCCCACCTTCTCCTTGGTTTCCTGAAGGGGAGCCTTCAGTCTCCCCAGCCCCTCTGCCCACCCCCTTCCCCCTCCTGCAGGTGCTTCCCCAGGAAATGCTAACGTGGAGTGAGAAAGCCACGGCCAGGCTGAGGTCTGAGGGTTCCTAGTGTGTGTATCCTTGAGCAAACCCTCTCCTGCTGGTGAGAGATTCTTAAAGTCAGAAGTTGGGGACGGAGTGAAACTTGGTGGCCGACATCCACCCACATGTCCTCCTTCCCTTATCACATCTGTCACTACACACCCCCTTAGCAGAGCTGCCGCTCCTGTGCGAACACCGGCTGGGAGCTCTTTCTGTTTTATCTTGTTTAACTCTCACACCCACCCTGTGGGTAGGTCTCTATTCTTACCCATGGGAGACAGGAGACAGGAGACAGGCATTTGCTGAGGCTAATGCAGAATGCTAAGTCAGGTCTGTCCGACCCTCACCGGGGTGCTTTGAGCCACTGCGTTTTATTGTTTACTCAGTTCTGAGCAAAGGGAACCCCTGCCCTTTGGGGTTATGAAATTGTAGAGGTCGGTGGGAGGGATCTGGAAAAAAGCTAGAGGATGTTTCCAGGAGAGGAGTGGGGTGGGGTGGACCTGCGTGGGTCTGAGACAAGCCTTGTGTGGATGTCCCTGTGGAGTCCGGAGAACAGGGAGTTTGATGGGAAGGAGCTGGGATTCAGAGTTGAAAAAACCTGGGTTCAAGCCCAGACTCCACACTGATTCCACGGATGGCAGGATTTGGGGCAAATCCTTTAAGCCCTCCAGCTTCCACTTCCACATCTGTAAAATGGGGTAATAATGGTATCTTTCTCAAACGTTGCTGGGTGCGTCCAATGAGGCGATGCAGATAAAGTGCTTAGACGGTGCCAGGCTCACAGTAAATGCCCAATAAATGCGGGTTTGCTATTGCCTGAAGAGTGACAGCCCTACAGACCCAGAAACTGTAGATGCGGGGAAGGACGGCAGTGCGGTGCAGGCAGGGGCAGTGTTTTACCCAGGAGCGGCGGGACCTGGCAGAACCCAGGCCCTTGCAGGAGGATATCCGCAGGGACCTGGGCTTCCTGCATCGGAGGGATGAGTGACCTCTGGGGTGTCTTCCAACCTGGAGGTTTCGAGTCTTTGCTACGGTAGCAGCAACAGCTCTAGCAAGGCAGGGAGAAGCAGCTTCTGTTGGCTCCCAGACACCCCAGCTGTGGTCTTTGGGAGTGTGTTTATCCACCCCGGAGGGAAGTGGATGAGTGAGAAGTGAGGGCTGGGCTTTGCAAACACTGGCCTGTGAGCTCCGGTGCGCCTGGCGTGGCCACCGGGCCAAGGCAGCATCACCTGGGTTAGGGCGCGCTGTGCACTCACTGCATCAAGATGTATTTTGCAAACGTATTATAAACAGATTACATCTCTTATCCTAATGTGCCTGTTGGCTACCTGCCCGTGAATTTTAGCCTCCAGGAGAAAAACAATTGCTTGAGCGGAGTGTTGGGTACTCTTACTTTCCATACGCTACTCAGGGCTCCTTGGCGTCCCCTTCACCCCAACACACACACACACACACACACACACACACACACACACGCTGGCCTTCATACAGACATGCGGTCGCGGACTGTCGACCCCCTTCTGCTGCTACAGATGTTCCTCCACCCACGTGTGTATCTGGGGATCCAGCACCTCCTAATAGCGCTGTGGCAATATTTTGCACTTTCAGGAAAAGTCCCCCGTGTACATGCACACCGTACATTTCCACATTTAACAAACTCCCCCTGGCTTCCGCTTTCAAACCCTCCATTCCCCTCAGATAAATACTTTAATAGTCCACTTTGCGATTAGTGTTCAACATGCCTTTTATAAGGAGAAGGTGAGGCCCAGGGAAGGAGGGTCATTTCCCGGAGGTCCCCAGCAGGTTAGCTGCAAGGGCTCTCCGGTCCCCCCAAACAAGCCAGGACACCATGATGGCGAGGAGACCCTTTCAGCCACCTCGACCGTCTCCTTGAGGCCGTAGTCTAGAGCCCAGAGCTGACCAGAAATGACCGCTGTGGATCTGAGACCCAGCCAGACAGACGCGGAGGAGCCCCCCGGGTAGCGGGGCCTGTGCTGCTTCCCGTCAGCCTGCGTGCGAGGGACTTCGAGAGAGAAACGCAGGTGTGGGTTTGCACCAAGCTCCCTGCTTGCCCTCTCCAAACCTCATCGGGGTCCCCTCCCCTCCAGTCCAAGTTTGTAGCCCCTCCTCTTCCCCTCCCCCACCCCCTCTCCTTCTTCCTTTCTTCCTCCCTCGTCATGTCCTCAACCAGAAATGCTGGCAGCTGCGCTTCCTGCCCAGCGTGGGCCTGCTTTCCTCCTGAGCCAGAAAAGTGGGCACAGAACAAATGCCCAGGCTGACCCCTCAGGGCCCCAACATCAAAGGCACAGGAAACAACTCTGTTTCCCTGTCCACTGACAGGTCAGCTGATGTCTCGCCAGGCAGCGCCTCTGCCCGCGGAAACAGCCCTGTTGGCCACGCCAGGCACCCAGATGTTTTGATCTTGCACGGCAGGTGGCCAATTTCTCTAACCTTTCCGTGTGTAAAACCTCTGATGAACGGGAAGGGGATTCTAGTCAGATCACGGAGCAGACCTGTGGCAGCTGCCGGGGGACGTCTGCACCTGCCTGGTGCCCACGTGGACCCAGTGCACACACGTGCACAATCACACACACACACTCAGCCCATGTGCAAGCATTCATGCACATGCACTTGTGCACAGGTGCACGCTGCACGTGCACACACACACACCCACATAGGCTCATCCACAGAGGGGTTGCTCCAGGCCTCTTACTCAGCATTTCCTTACCTCATCGAAAAACAGAAAGACAAATACATGATATCCCTTATGTGTGGAATCTAAAAAAAAAAAAGATACAAATGAACTTATTTCCAAAACAGAAATAGACCCACAGACATAGAAAACAAATCTATGGTTACCAAAGGGGAAAGGCGGGGGGAGGGATAAATTAGGAGGCTGGGATTAACAGATACACACTACGATCTATAAAATAGATACCCAACAAGGACCTACTGTATAGCATAGGGAACTACACTCAATATTTTGTAATAACCTATAAAGGAAAAGAATCTGGAAAAGAACATATATGTATGCATTATATATATGTATAAGTGAATTGCTGTGCTGTATAGCAGAACATAACACAACATTGTAAATCAACTGTACTTCAATTTAATTAAAAAAAGATATAATAGAAAAAAAAAATCTTCCCCTGCCAAAAATAGATAGATAGATAAACAAACAAACAATAGTCTCCATCTGGCCATTTGTAAGAGTAACCCAGGTTCTCTGCTGGACTCCTCTGGCAGCCAGCCTCCAGTGGGCCTTGAGGGAAGCCCTGAGTAGATGTAAACCTTCCAGAGGGGTCGAGACAGTCTTCAACATCTGCACACATCCACAGGCAGTTGGCCAGGCCCTCGAGGGCCACAAGGACACCCGTCCTTCACAGCGGGATAGCTGGGAGCTCGCCAAGGAGCCGAGTGCCAAGCTGGGCCCACTAGGGATTTAGCAGCAGGCCGTCACCCACACAGCTGCTGGGATTCAGAAGACAGACTCTGAGCCAGGAACCTGAGTGTAGTGACACTGCGACAGAGCCCAGAGCCACAGTGAAGCCCTGTCCTTGAAGAAGCCATGGGACCCTGCAACGGGCTCACCGCCGCTCAGGGTCCAGGGTCGGTGAGAGTTTGTTTCTAATTGCGGTGCAGTGAAAAGAGCAGATTGAGGGGTTTTGTTTGAAACCTGCCCTGGGGAGAGGTCAAACGAGGGGACCTGGAGCTGTGAACGGTGCCCTGGTCATGAACTAGCTCACCATCCGTGAACCCCTCCCCTTCCCTGGTACCTAGGGGGCACAAGTAACTGTGACATTTTAATTATTTCAGATTGAAAACGTGTTCTCCTCTGCCTGCCTCCAAAAGGATTTTGAGAGGCTATAGGATTCACCGCTAACGTGTACTAATTAATTCACAATTAGATGAAAACTTCCGAGCAGCGGAGCGGGTTCCAGCAGGCCCCCAGACGTGAGGTGACGGCCACAAGTGAGCGTGGAACACGCCTCCACACGGCACACAGCTGAGGTCCGGCCCCAGACCTTCCATCCTGTGGTCTTGACGCCTAGGATATCTGGCCAGGCCGTGGTGACCCGGCCAGGATTCAGGGGTATGGCGTCCACCTGGGCACTCAGCTACTTACCTGCTGTCTCTGGCTGCCCCTGGGGAGAAAAAAGAACACAGGTATCTTACTTTTTAAATTTTAAGAAGTATTTTTAATCGATAACCCTTGCCCATGGTCCAAAGTGTCAGAGATTCAAACCAGTGTTTGGAGAAGAGTCTTCCTCTCAGCCTGACTCCCTGGACCCCCAGAGGCAGCCATCAGTGTCAGATTCCTAAGGATCCTGTCGGGGCTCTTCTTTGCACAAACTACAACTTTATTTCGTTACATAAAGGACGGCATACTGTACTACTGCTTATTTAACTAGTTATAGAATGTTAGACGTTTGGGTTGTATCCCGTCTTTGGCAAATACAAGCGATGTTGCCTAAATCTCCACATATGTGCACGCAGCTCACACATGTGTAAGAATCTCTGTAGATGAATTCTCAGAAGCAGAGTTCCCAGGTAAAGGGATAAGTGCATTTGCAGTTTTGATGTCGCAAAATTGCTCTCCATCAACACTGTACTATTCTACAAACAACTAGGATGAATAAAAGTGCCTGTTTCCAAACATCTTTTTGAATACGGCATGTGATTAAAGTTAGACCACCTGAAAGATGAAAAATGGTATCTTGGTGTAAATGTAAATTGCATTTTCTTTCCTTGAATGATGTTGAGTGTTTCTTCCAATGCTTCGGGACCACCTGTATTCCCATTCCTGTATCTTGTCAGTTCACATCCTTTGCCCTTTTTTCTACTTGACTGTTGGTCTTTTATTGATTTAGAGGAGTCTTTATATATTAGGGATATTTGTGCTGTCTGTGGTATTAATTAAAATAGTTTTTCTCAGTTTGGCATTTGAGTTTGTGGTAGGTTTGGCCATGCAGAGAAAACTTGATTTTTATGTAGTTATCTTCATCAAATTATTTCGCTTTTTGGTTTTGTATTTTGTGTCTATGCTAATAAAGGTATTCCTCCCTCTGAAGTGAAAAAATTATTATTATTCTCTTTGAGTACTTTTATGGTTTGATTTTTTTACATTTAACTATTTGATCTGTGTAGGTTTTGGTTGGATATGTAGTAATTGGAGTGTGGATTCACCTTGCTACCGAATGCAAGTTCGCATGCCCGATGCACAGCGAGGCCAAACAAACCAAAACGTCAGAGTTTGGAGCAGAGAAGGGTTTATTGCAGGGCCATGCAAGGAGATGGGTGGCTCATGCCCAAAAAACCCCGAACGGAAGGGTTTCAGCAAAGCACTTTTAAAGGCCAGGTGAGGGGGGGCGATGGGTTGTTGCAGACTTCTTGGTGTCGGAATCCTTTGTTCTTGCAGCTGTCCATGTAGGTCAGGTCACCATGTTCCTGTAAACCTCCAACAAGACAAATGGTATTCTCTGTTCTGCAACTTTTAATCTCTATATGAATGGAAAAGTGATATACCCTTAAAGGTCAGAGTCTTGAGAATGGACTATCCTGTATACTTTAGGCTATAGGCAACATTCTTAACTCAAAGCAAAGGCAATAGAATACAAGGGTTAAAGTAAAAGCCACAAATCTAATATGGAGTCAGATTTGTTCTTCCCTATTACAACCTTTTTTCTCCAGATGGCTGCCCTGTAGTCCCAGTACTATTCCTGAATCGCCCATCTTTCCCCACTGGCCTTGCTTGCCCCTGGCTATCTCTGGGCCTCCCACTCTGAGGAACAGAGATGCTTTTAAGCGAGCAACACATAACGCACAGGTTCAGAAAGCCAGGCCAGGAAACATCCCCAGAGGCCTTCCATTTTATCTATGGTTTAAAATACAGAGAAAATGCTCCTCACTTTAGAAAATACAACCTTTTCTGTTTGCTTACCTTCCCATTCTGTCACATTTTAAATCTTCCTCCAACACCCCGCCATCACCCAGCAGTCTGGCCCCCCATGGTCTGAAGGTGAGCATTCACACTGCTGGCCCTGTATGAAAAGTCCAAGGCTGGCCAGACTTGGTGACATCAGCAGGACTGGGTCTTAGTCACCCCGTCTCTCTGCTTTACCTCCCTCTTAACCTCCACCTCTACCCCCAGAGGTGGCTGTGAGTTGGCTGCCAGAAGCTCAGCTCACAGCCTGCCCCCTTAGCAGCCCAGGTGACAGACGTCTGGGAATGTCAATGACAGGACCAGCTGCCCATCCTGGACTGGTCACTGGGAATGGGACATGGGGTGTGCTGGTTAGTGGTTCTGGGTCACTTGTCCACTTCTGGATCAGGCAGACCACCTAAATGATGTGGGACTTCTGGGAAGGTATATTAAAAAGAGTTGACTCAGTTGTGGAGATATTCCCTTCCTCCCTCTTTGGGACATGGATGTGAAAGCAGGAGCTCCTGCAGCCATCTGTGACCTTGAGGGTAGAAGCAGAAAGACAAGAAGAAACAAGCTCTTCTATGGGTATATATATTTAGGGACCTACACTTTTGGGTGGGGAATGGATATCGGGTGCCAAATTTGCTTACCTCCAATATTTACCTCAACAGTCACATTGACTCTGTTGTGGCCAGTGATGTGTGATCCTTATTGATGATTAATTGACTCCCACTTGGAAACCTATGACACAGCCTCCACTCCTGGGGTTAGGTCTGATCTGTATTATTGGGTTACCTTCTTCTTTTTAACCCAGCTTTTACAGACCTAGTCCACTGAGAAATTATTTAAATTTTACTCAACTGTGATGAAGCAACTTCTGGACTAGTTTTCTCTCTGCTACAATATGTCACAGAGCAGCAGGGTGGAAAGTCTCAGAAATGAATCCAACATTCATTTTTTCTGTGTAAGGTAGAATATTCCTAAGGATCATGTTAACCACTCTCCCCTTTCATACTCTCAGTCTGTGAATGATTACACTGACCCCACCTCTTTGTCCCATAATTAATCATTTTACAGGTTGCCATCTTAAAGAGAAAGAAAGAAAGAAGTTATCAAATCCAAACCCCCAGAAGAGTTGGGTCCATGACTGCTCCCCTGGGCCAAGATGCCCACCAGCAACTGGGAGAGTCTCCCCAGGGGCCCAAGTGTGACCTCAAGTCCCGTAGACCTTGGAATCCTAATCTCCCCTGGATGGTACTATCATTGAGAGGCAGGTGACATGCTGTTCCAGGAGGCAACATCGGGACACACCCTGATGTGACATCCATCAAACATGTGCAGACAGATGTTATGGCCCTCACACAACCTTGTCTCTTCCAGGCTGCACATAATCATCTTCCCCAACTGCTTCATGTAATTCAAGGTTCCCAGCCATCTAAACATGCCAATTGACATTGTCAGGGCACAATATAAGATATTTTGCTTCGTTTTGACTTTGTTTAGTTTCAATACCGTTTTCGTCCTTATAGCTTTTGTTTTTTCTAAAAAAAAAAACAAACACCTGTAAAGCCCATCACCTAGAGATGAAAGAAGAAACAAAATGTTGGCTATTTTTTTTCTGTATATAAAAAAGTATATGGTATTTTACTTTACAATACTGGGATCATAATATCTCTAGCAGTTTTCATTAGGAAATAGTCTTTTATAATATGCTTAATGTCTGTGTAATAGTTCACCTTATAAATGTATCATGAATTATTTAGCCATACCCGGCTGGCTTGCCTCTAATTAGAAAAAATTTCATGAAGTGTCACCACTGGGTGAGAGTAATCTCAGCCAATCCTCCTGACAACCCTGTCAAACAGGAATTATGATTATCTTCAGTTTATGACTTGGAAGGCTAAATAAACTACTCAAAGACACTCAGCTACTGAGTGCCAGGAGGAAGACTGATTAGCACCCCCAGCTACACTGTTGCCCTGTCCCTGGACCCTTGTATATACCGTCATCTATTTTTGCCATCTTGAAAGACAAATGTTAGCTTACTGTTGTTGTTTTGTTTTATTTGATCTTTTTTTAATTTGTACTTATTTTTTGGCTGCGTTGGGTCTTCGTTGCTGCGTATGGGCTTTCTCTAGTTGCAGCGAGCGGGGGCTACTCTTCGTTGCAGTGTGCGGCCTTCTCAATGCAGTGGCTTCTCACCGCAGTGCCTCCTCTTGTTGCGGAGCACGGGCTCTAGAGCACGCGGGCTTTGGTAGATGCGGCTCGTGGGCTCAGTAGTTGTGGCACACAGGCTCTAGGGTGCAGGCTCAGTAGTTGTGGCGCACGGGCTTAGTTGCTGCACGGCATGTGGGATCTTCCCGGACCAGGGATCAAACCTGTATCCCCTATATTGGCAGGTGGATTCTTAACCACTGAGCCACCAGGGAAGTCCCTAGCTTACTGTTTTTATTTGCATTTATTTTGTTGTTGTTGAGTTTGAGCATCTTTTAATTTCTTATAGACCATTTGCATTTAGTTTCCTTTAAAATACTTGCTTGTGTTTTTTTGCCTGTTTTTCTGTTAGTCTTGTGCTATGTACACACACACACACATAATTACCCATTATCTGTCATATATGTTTCCCAGTTATTTTCTTGTCTTTTAATTTTGTTATGGTAATTTATGACTGAGAAGTTTTAAATTTTTTATGTCTACCAATATTTTCCTTTATGATTATGCCCATTAATTTTATCTTTAGGATGCTTTCATCCCTCCCAGGTGCAGATAAATGTTCATTCCTATTTTCTTTTAGTGGTACAGTGAGTTCATTTCCACATTTAATTCCTCCATCTCTCTGGGAGGTATTGTTAATTTTCTTCTCAAAAGGTCAGTCCAGAAGTATACTTGAATCAGTTTGTGTGGGATGGCCACACCCATCACCGTGTTCCATCACGCCTGTTATCTGGATGAGCTCTTAGGAGATTGCCATACCTGGTACCTGGACCAGCCCCTGGGGCCAGCACATTATAGAGACATTATACTTCCACTGATACAACTAAAGCTACATCAGCTTTTAGCAATCCCATGCATTACTCACTGACAGTAACTCCATGACAACGAAAACTACCAGACTTTCTTTTGTTCTGGGGGTGAGGGTACAACTTTTAGAGAAACATTTCCACCAACTGCTATAAATTTGCATGTAACACTTCTACGTAACTATGTCTATCAAGTAGATATTATTTGGTCTTTGGCTTTTTATCTTGTAGCATAATTTCCATTTAAATTCCAAGGTGTCAGAATATTCTGACACCTACTTCTCAGCCTTCAGAACTGTACGTGGCTTCCCAGGTCACTTTGGTTCATTAGCTATTTCACATGCTACTTTTGGACATTTGGGTTATTCCCTAGATCTTATTTTCACACAGGCAGCTGACAAAATAGCCATGCCCCTACCCTGCATGTTCTTCTGTGTTTCATTTTTAATTCTCAGTGTTTTTATTGACATATACTCTGACTCGATTTTTATAGATCTTGTTGGTTTGGCCTCTTATTCCATCCAGTTGAAATGAGTTTGTGTCATTCACGATTTGGTTATTTATTACATATATTGTCCCTCTGAGCTTCTAGTTGCCCACATATTTGACACAAGTGCCTTTGACATCTTTGTTCAAGGCTTTGAAAGCTGTGTCAGAAGAGGAAACCGGGGCTTGGAGTGGTGGAGTGACTTGACCAAAGTCACAAGGCTATTGTGTCTTGGAGCCGAGGCGGTGGGGATCCAGGTCCTGTGCCTCCCAGGTCGGGGCAGTGGGGTGGCACAGAGATGGCCAGCACTAGGGCAACAGCCTAATGATGACAAAGGCATTAGCTGTCATGGCCGGACGCCGAACTGTGTGCTTCACATCCCCGGCCTCAGCCCTAGGGATGACATCGCTGGGGGCGGGTGGGGAGTGGGGTTGTTTTTATCCCCATTGCGCAGACAAAGAAAGAAACTGCAGCTCCGAGAGCGGAAGGAAGTGAGTTTCCTAGGGTCAACAGGGAGCGGCTAGCTGATGGATTTGCATTAGCCCCCAGCACTGATACCCTCGACCGCGGTGCGGCTCTGATTCCTGCGCCATCAGTGGCGTCAAAGGACACCCCAGGGACACCATTAGGGCTGGGCGGGTGGAAGGACACAGCCGCTGGCACAGATCTAGGATCCCCCCCTCCCCGACCTCAACAAGACTTCAAAGTGTTCATCTTTCTGTTTGAGCTCTGTTTTTCAACTAGCTAGGGATCCACCTCATCTTATTTTCACCTGGTCCACATTCCTCCATTTCAAGAATGAGACTTTGTCAACTTATTTTAAGTATACAATGCTTACCAGCTGCACCTGTTTGATCCCAAAAGATTCCCGGGTGTTTGGTGGTGGGGGGCGGCGGTGGGGGACTTGAACCCATGTTGTTCCCCGTGTTCTTTTTTTTTTTTTAATAATAATTTTTTTTCAATACATGAAGGAACTGAATTGCTTGTTTTTAGTTTTTGGCTGTACCCCGCGGCATGCGGGATCTTAGTTCCCCATCAAACCCGAGCCCCCTGCATTGGAAGGCGGAGTCTTAACCACTGAACCACCGGGGAAGTCCTCCACCCCCGTGTTCTTTTTTAAAAGTTTTCAATCTGCATGGTCAAAAGTTCTAGAATATTCCCCCAGGGATTACCATCAAGCAATCTACCCTTTTACAATTCTTGAAAATGGACAGTTTGCCCAGGGGTCAGCTGCCCAGTGTTTAATCATGGTGCTTCTTTGAGGTCATCTGAGGGCTTCCATCTTTGCCTGGGCTGAAGACGAACTCATTTAGCGTGTCTGGGTATCCGAGCGCTGCCTTGTCTTCTCACCAGCCCCGGGTTCTACCTTTGGAAGAACATTGTGAAGAACTAGAAAACAGGGAAGCTAAATTGAAATTGCTGAATCTGACTCCTTTTTGTCAAGTCTTTACACTTTAGCACCTTCTCCATGCAGAGCCCTGTCCCTTTCTTGTTCTACTCTTCCAGTAGCTTTAAAAACCCTCATAACATTGTGGCTCCACCAATAGCCTCTGCTTATTCTGGACATTAGCCTTTCCCAGGACTGTTCTCACAGGTACGGGCCCCTCATGCATGTTCTCCTTGATTCTGTGCCTCTCTTCACCTTTGGGTGCCTTTCTAAAGGTCTGAGATCACCAGTGATCACCCTTTGGGACCACATTGGGTTTTTTTCTAGGTATTTCCTTTGTTTTTTGTCCCTCACTGGGATTAGTCACTATTATATAAGCAGAAATTGGGATTTCCCCCCAATCTCTTTCCTCACTTGGGATCAGACACTCGAACCCCTGGTCCCTCAAGTTAAGACTGTGCGGCACTAGGAAATTTTGCCCATCTTTCCAGCCTTCAGTTTCTTCATGTCAAAATGGGCGTGATGATAGCTTTAACCTCCTGGAGTTGTTATGAAGGAAATAGTGCATAGTCGTGATCAATATCAGTATTATTACCTACCTATTATCGAAACGCTTTGTGGTTACAATTGATAGAAATCCAACTCAAACTGGCTTATACACAAAAAGAGAGGCTATCGGCTCAGGGAATTTCCCCCAAGGGCTCACCATCAAACAAAGTCCAGAGGTCGATCGGCTTCAGGCACAGCTGGATCACAGCCCCGTCAAGGTCGATCGGCTTCAGGCACAGCTGGATCAGAGCCCCGTCAAGGTCGATTGGCTTCAGGCACAGCTGGATCAGAGCCCCGGCAGTGTCCCCAGGGCTCGGGTCTCTCCATCTGGCTCTGCTGCTGCTTCATTTGGGAGCAAAATGGTGCTCCAGTCCCTCCCCCCGCCCGCCTCCTCCCCCAACCCCTCCCCCAACCTCCTCGAGACCCCAGCCCCCAGCCCAGCAGAGCCACGGTGAGGATTAGGACCACATGGCCTGGCTCCTACCCCTGGGAACTGGCACCATGCCCAGAAAAGGGGGAGCTGGGCTCTGAATTTGGGAGATGTGCTCCCCAAAAAGCAGAGCTCAGGAGCCTTCCTGACTGTGAGTGATTTCACGGACACTCCTGGGCACCCCCTCCCCCTCTGCAGCCAATGGCAGCTAGCCATTAAATGCTACTCTTTTCCAGCAAGACAAACCCCACCAGAGTGGAAGAAGATGACCCTGAGCCCTGCCCACAGGTCCCGCTTTTTACTCCCTCCTTCACCCCGTCCCTGGCCCTGACGCTCGTCTCTGACACCTGCTAGACTCCATCCTGTACTCCCCTCAGCTTGGTCCTGATGGCTGGTAATGAATTGGCTTTTTCTTTGTCCTTTAACCCCACCCGTGCCTTCCAGATGGGTTTTCCACACCTGGCAACTAACCTTGGAATCACCCTCAACTCTGCCCAGTGGGCCTGCTGGACCGGATTTTATGTTTGTTTGTTACTTCTCTGCAATGCACCCTTGGGCTGTCCTAATACAGGTCTGGTCACTCACTGCGGTTATGGTGTGACACTGTCACATACAGTGCCAGGCACCACTTTTTCCTTTGTGCAACTCCGTGACCCTCTGTGACCCGGCCTTGACCCCTGTGCCATCTCAGTGGATCAGGGAGTCCAGGTGCTGTGACCCTTGCCGGGAAGTAGAAAAGGTGTCCACAGTGTTGTCTGCCGAGCCCCCTCCTCTGCCCCAGGGCAGTCCCGAGCCAAGCTGGGTCAAGCAGCCTGGGACTGAACAAGGGCAGCCCATTCATTCCCCACGGAGACGCCTGACAGTGGAAGAGTTTCTGTCCTGGGCTGAACTGGCTCTCAGCTCAGAATCCAGCTTTCCTGTTGACTCCGTGAGCTTCTCTGTAGCTTCTAATATGTTTCCCTTTTTGCTTGAGTCAGCAAGAGCAGTTTCTTTGACTTTCAAGGACCTAGCTGATATTCTAGGGCTGTGCTTCATCTTTTCTGGTTTTATAGATTTATTTGAGCTTTTTAAAAATGCCTCCCTCTGAAGTTTCCAGTTAAACTCTTTCTGGTCACACTAGCAAGTCTCCTGCACCGTGTTCTTCTCAGATTTGGGTTCATACATCTTGCTTCCTGCCAGGACCCCGCTGTTCTGGGGGTGGATCTGGGCTGCGGTCCAGAAGACACAGTTCTCCACTCTGACACCATCTACATGCCCAGATGGTCCCTCCGTATACTTCCTTTCTCCTCCTTTCACTGCCAAAGTCACAAACTTCAAGTGAAAGAAGGAATGAAAACACCACCTGTAACACCAATTCCTTCAATTTCCTCACCAGAACTTCCACATAAATAGAAATAGATTGGATTTAGACTCATAGGCGCGTAGACCATCACACTTGGAAGAAAACTTAGAAACCATCACAGGTCTTTACTCAAGTGCCATCCGTGATCGATTGGTTATGGCTGACTGGGTTTCACATCTGGGCACAGAAGGGTGCTGTGAGGGATTCACAATGCCTGCATGGGCGTGGTAAGGAAAAGTACCAGCCTATGATCTGATGATTCGCTCTCCTCCAACAACCTGCTCTGCATTTTACAAATGAGGAAAACTGAGTTACACACGTATTAAGTTGTCTAAAGCTATATAGGAAGCCAGGACAGATTTGGGGATAGAATCTAGGTTGTCACACCTTTCCTATCAATGACAGTGACTTCTCTTCAGGTTGGAGTCCAGTCTCATATGAGGTCATCACAGTCTTCTTGCTGGTTGCATGGTGTGGATTGTGTGCTCAGCCACTTCTGTGCATTGCCGCAGGATCCTGTGGATGCCTGTGGGGCTAGGGGCAATATTCATGGAGAGCTTTCAGCATCAGAGTTCCGATGCCCTAGGGCAGTCCAGGTGGTGCCGGCTCTGGGAGCTCACGCATTAAGTGGGGATGTTTTATCAGACTGCAGCTGAAAACTTCAGAAACTACTGTCCCAAATGGAATATACTCCAATTCATTCCAAGTGGGGAGAAGACAAATAGCCCGGTGACCCTCCCCAAAATGTTAAAGTTCCTTACACTTGAGACGGGAAATCGGGTCCAAATCCAGACCTGGCATGATTCATGAGCGCTTGCTGTGGAGAGAGGGGGACAAAAGGTCTTCAACCTTCCTATGAAAGCCAGCTCCTTATTTTTAAACCCATCCCGTTTGACTGTCAAGGTCGGAGCCTTCATAAAAGCCAAAATGCACTCCTAGAATTAGCAGGGCAGCATGCTCAAGGATGGTGAGGGCCCTGCAGAAGCAGGCAGCTGCAGGATTTGGGGTGTCCGCCTGCAAACATTCACTCAGCAAGTTCCTGGGAGACGGGCCTTTCTCCTGGGCCAGCAGCCCCAGAGGGGGCGTTCCCGATAAGGAACAGGGCTGCTGCTTTTGGGGAGGGAGTTCTTCTGGACTGGGGCCCATTCTCAGGACAGTTGTCAGTGGCCTTAGTAATGGGACAGCATTCTGTTTTATTAAAAGCCTGTTGCTGGCTGGGAGAGCTGTCTGCCTGCTGTGTGGGCAGGGGCCCAATATCGCTGCGGGCAATTCCAAGCCAGTCCTTCGAGCTGACATCAAACCAGGAAAGAACATGACTGAGTTTTAGCTGATGTAGCAGTACTTTTTCTTTCTTTCGTTTTTTTTTTTTTTTTTAACAGTTCTCTCTCCCAGTTCTACTGTGTACATTTTGTGTGTGCGGGCATGCATGTGATCTTGTCAACCGGCTGCAGCTGGAGTTCACCCCTTGAGCACACCTCCCCTGGCCCTCCCCTTCCCCCCCTCCCTTTCCCCTTCCCCACAGTCTCACCCTTGCCTCACTGGCCTTCCCAGCCCCCAGCCCCCTGGTAGACACTGGGAGCAAAGGGAGACCCAGACTGTGGCCTGAGGCTATTTACAGGGTAGGGGTGGGGAGGGGAGAGAAATTGACTGCTTTGTTTATCTTCTGAGTCTGGAAACGCTACAGAAGTCATCCGTTTTCAAGGAAGCCTTCATTTGCAGGTTTCCAAAAATAAAAAATAAAAGGAGCCTCACTTCAAAAGGAACCAGAGGAAAAGCAGTTTTCTCTGTGAGCTGATTTGTTTATTATTATTATTTTATTCTTTAACATTAGATTTGTTGAAGGTAGGCAAAGACAGTCACTTTTTTTCATATTTTTATTTTGCTTTTGTCTTTTTTTGCCTTATCAGTGTAGAGGGCAAATAATATGTGGAGAGGTTGTTATAAAATGCTCATTTTACACATATCTACGGGAAATAGAGGTTTTGTGTAAACTTTTATGTTCGCGTTTTCTGCTGAGGTTATAGATGTCTCTGGGACTCTTCCCTTCATTTGTAAATTAAAATCACTCAAATTGCCCCTCTTTTACAAATTAAAAGAAATTAAATGTGCTTCAACACAGATTTTTAAAATAATTTCAAAAAAATTTGTAAAAGCGGTTTTAATACGCTGGTTAGTTGTGTGTACAGGATTTCTCTGGGTCTTTTGAAGATTTGGAGTGAGCAGTGCCCATATCAAGTAGAGCATGTTAATTTACTGGCTTCTTTTTAACCCTGTACTCAAGCAATAAACTTTGCCTGTAGTGCCAGAAAAATGGTATATGTTTTGAAAAAATATTTCTAAAGATGGTCAGTGGAGGTAAGGGGAATTCAGAAAAAAAATAATATAAAATGTGTTACTTCACATGTGAACATTCAATTTCAACTTAAGGATAGGCATTCCAGTTTTAAAGCTTCTTTTATTTACCACATTGTATGAATCAGTGTACTGATGTAAGCCTAAAATCATGTAAACTCACAAGTTTTGCCACAGATGTTAATTCATTTTATAATTGTTTTCAAAATCTTGGGAAGAGTAATATGTGGCACAAGAAAAGAGTGGTGTAAATCATGTTAAATCCAGTGTACTTTTTCCTAAACTGTGTCTTCAAGGTGTAAGATATTCAGCAAATTGGATTTTTTTTTTTTTTTCCTCTACTCTCTGGTTACTTAAGAGAAACCAGAAGATTATTTATCCCTATGGTGAGGGTATAGAAAGCAGTATTTTTATTTTTTTATTTTTTTGATGAGGGGAAAGGCTCGATCAGCTGGCATAGTGTACTGGCTACTGTGTCTGTGGTAAATTCAAAACGTTAACTCCAGGTTTTAATACTGCACTTTCCCGCAGGTCACTGGGCCAAAAGCCCATCCAATACTGTCAGGCAAAGGCCCAAGATGAGAAACAAGTAAAACACAGATACGAGGTCTTTACTGGTGAAGCTAAACATTTGTAATTAAGAAAACTCCAGTAGTTCCATGGTAATCTGTTTCTAGATAAATGTAGTCGTAGCCTCCGGCTCCAAAGGAAAACCTCTTCCTTCAAGACACTGGGTGAGGAATGGGAAGAGCTCAGAGGAAAGCTGTTTTCTGTGTTACAGACAAGTATTTACATTATGAATCAACTTTCGATCCAGGAAAGAAGTGATAACCTGTTTGGGTTTTCCAAAGGAATTAATATCTTGTGGACTAAATACAGAGTAGGCTCAGAGAAACGTTGAATAACGCAATTGATCTCTTCCAAGAAAGCAGGGGGTGGAGTTCTGATCATAGGAAGCACCACTGACAGTATTTTTTTTCTGCTTTCTGGAAACTCAACCAGGAAAGAAAATATGTCTGAAACATTTAACAAATAGGCTGTTTTGGCATCTGGTTCTGGAACAAGATGGTGTAGATTCACTTTCCCTACTCTGTTTCTCTAAATACAACTAAAAACTCTGGAAACTCTTCAATAGACAATGATAAAAGAACTCTGAAAGTTGGAAAAGAAGAAGGTAGACTGGCAAGAATCCTCAAGACTTGAGAAACAACAACTTTTTGAGTTCCCTGAGCTTTTTTATCTTCCATGTACCCTGAACAGGGCACAGGAGAGACTTGCAACCTGGAATCGCCAACAGGCTCAGGCAAAACAAACCAAAAAACCCCAAGAATATCCTAAGCTTTCTGGCCACAGTCCAGGAAAAGGAAAGCACACCAGAGACCCAGTAAGAAGTTCCAGCCTCCTTTGGATTGTCTGCAAGGACCTAGGGTCCTTGCAGACAATCCAATCCACTGGAGCAGCAAAGCCCTGGACACTTCTGGCTCCTGGTCCAAACTGAGATACCATCAGGTGGTCTGACTCACCCACAGCTGCAGCAGCAGTTGAAACCATACGTCTCCTTGGCCTCTACGCAGTGGCATAAGGAGACCCAGGCCCACCAGCAGCTTCTTCCTCATTCTCAAAGGTTTCCCAGCAACAGAGTCTCTGTACAAAATAATCACTAAGAAAACTGTATGAAGAGATATACTGAAAATATAATTAAATCAAAAAAGAACTCTAAAAATGTTCAAGTAACCCAGAGGAGGTCAATAAAAAAGAAACAGAAGAGGGGCTTCCCTGGTGGCGCAGTGGTTGAGAATCTGCCTGCCAATGCAGGGGACATGGGTTCGAGCCCTGGTCTGGGAAGATCCCACATGCCGCAGAGCAACTAGGCCCGTGAGCCACAATTACTGAGCCTGCGCGACTGGAGCCTGTGCTCCGCAACAAGAGAGGCCGCGATAGTGAGAGGCCCGCGCACCGCGACGAAGAGTGGCCCCCGCTTGCCGCAACTGGAGAAAGCCCTTGCACAGAAACGAAGACCCAACACAGCCAAAAATAAAGATTAATTAATTAAAAAGAAAAAGAAAAGAAACAGAAGAATGGTAAACGGAAGGAACAAACAGGAAACAAATAATAAAATGTCAGACTTAGTCCTAATAGATCAGTAATTACCTTAAATATAAATGGTCTAAGTACACCAATTAAAAGGTAGAGATTGGCAGAATGGATCAAAAGGCATGACCCGGCTAGATGTTATTTACAAGAAACCCACTTCAAATTCAGTGACATAGGTAGACTGAAAGCAAAAGAAAGGAAAAACATATACCATGCAAGCATTAATCAAAAGGAAGTGGCTATGTTAATATCAAAGTAGACTTCAGAGCAAAGAAAGTTACCATGGGCAAAGAGGGAGATTACATGTTGACATATAGGATTAATCCACAAAGAAGATACAGCCATCCTGTGAACGAAACAACAACATATTTCACAACATATGAAGCAAAAACTAAGACACCTGAAAGAAGGACGAGATAAATCCACTACTGTGGTTGGGAGCTTAAATTCCCCATTCACCTCCCACTCAGGACTTATAGGACTACTAAAGAGAAAATCAGCAAAAATATAGAAAAGAAAAAATATAGAAGAATTCAACAATACCATCAACTGAAAGGATCTAATTGACATTTATAAAATGCTCTGTCCAGCAACAGCATTTAAAGGGCCCATGGAACGTTTGCCAAGATAGACCACATCCAAACTTTAACAAATTCGAAAGAATTGAAATCATATAGAGTCTGGCCATAATGGAATTAGAGTAGAAATCAAAACCAGGAAAATCTCCGAACTCCTGGAAACTCAACAATAAACTAAATAATTTATGGGTGAAAGAGGTGATCTCAAAGGAAATTTTAAAAGTACATAGAATGAAAGAAAATGAAGATAAATATATTAAAATTTGTGAGATGCAGCTAAAGCAATGCTGAAAGGGAAATTTATGGCACTAAATGCTTACATTGGAAAGCAGTTATCTCAAATAACTAATCTAAGTTCCTACTTCAAAAAATTTAAAAAGAGCAAACTAAACTCAAAGCAAACGAAAGGAAGGAAATACTAAGGAGCGAACATCAATAAAACTGAAAGCTGGAAAATAATAGAAAAAATAATGGGAACATAAAGATGGTCTTCAGAAGAACATCAGTAAAATTAATAACCTCTAGCAAGACTGGCAAAGATAAAAAAAAGAGAGAAGACACAAATCACCAGTATCAGGCATGAAATGAGATACCACAACAAATTCTGTAGCCATTAAAAAGATAATAGGAAAATATGACAAACAACTTTATGCTTATAAATTCAACAATTTAGAAGAAATGGGCCAATTCCTCAAAAACCACAAACTACCAAAACTCAGCCAAGATTAAATAGATAATTTATTCAGCTCTGTAACTATTAAAGAAATTGAGTACGTAGTTAAAATACTCCCCCAAAACAATCTTCAGGCCCAGATGCTTTCCCTGGAAAATTTTACCCAACAGTTAAAGAGCAATTAATGCCAGTTGTACACAGTCTCTTTCAGAAAACAGGAGAGGGGATTCTTTTCATGTGGTCATCATTTCTGACACCAAAACCAACCAGAGGCAGTTAAAAAAAAAAAAGAAAGAAAGAAAAGCTAAAGGCCAAGATCTGTCAAGCACTTAGATGCAAAAATTATCAACCAAATTTAATCAAATACAACAAGTTATAAAAGAATATGACATCATGACCAAGAAGGATTAAAGCCAGTTATGTAAGACAGATTCACTATTTGAGAATCAGTCAATATAGTCCACTGTATCAACAGATCAAAGAAGAAAAAGCATATAATCATGTCAATTGATGCAGAAAAATCATTTGACAAAATTAAATACCCATTAATGATGAAAAAAAAAAGCCCTCTCAGTACACTAGGAATAGAGGGGAACTATTTCAACCTTATAAACCCTACATCAAACTTTGTATTTAATGGTGATTCACTCTAAGTTCTGGAATAAAGCAAGGATGTTTGCTGTCATCATTCTTAGTTAACACAGTACTGGAGGTTCTAGCCACTGCTATAAGGCAGGAAAAAGAAATAAAAGTCATACGAATTGGAAAAGAAGAAATGAAACTATCTTTTGTTGCAGGCAACATGATTGTCCACATAGAAAAGTAAGCTGTCTTCCTTTCACTGGCTGCACGGATCAAGCAAGTCCTTCCACTTGTTCTGAGAGTGTTGCTGCAGCAGACAGAAGCACAGGGGCTGAGAGCACAGCTTGGGCATGGTAGACCAGGTGGACACCCCAACTCCACCATTCCCATCTGTGTACCCCTGGGCACCTTCCTTGACCTCTCTGAACTTTGGTCCAGGAGGTCCTTCCTGGTCCTCTCTGAACTGAAATGGGGGTTATGACAGAAACAAGAGCCTATAGTGGTTGTGAGTATTAAGTGAGAGCAATGTACAGACAACTGAGCAGCGTACTTGCTGCAGGTATTACTACTACTTGCTGCTGTTGTATGTGATCCTGCACTGTCTGCTGTGCTGCCGCCAGGACTGTCACTGGAGCCAAGAAAACTCAATTCTCCTGCTCAGTGGTCCTGTGACTTGTCAACTCACACATCCATTCTGAGCTTCACTGCAGAATGGTTATAAATGGTTTATTTATAACATGGGGACAGTAATCCCTCTCTCATAAGATTATTGTTAAGACAGGATGAAACAACACATAAAAGTGCTTTGAGCACTTTAATAATAATAATAATGATAATGATAATAATAATAACAGCAGCTAAAATTTATCGAGCACTCCCTACCACCAGCACCATGGATTGCTTTTTACTTACAACATTTTACTTAATCCTTATAACCATGAGTTATTAGTCTGATTTATGTAGATTGGGAAACTAGTCCCCCAGAAGTAATCTGCTCAAAGACACAGCTTGTGAGCCATGGAATCCAGATTTGGACCCCCCCAGGATCTGGCTGTGTTCTCATGCTTCCCAGAGAAAGTAAGCCAGTGAGGGAAAGAACAGCTTGGCCTGGGGCTCACTTCCACTGGAAAGGTGGGTATAATCTAGTGTGCGAGGCTCAGAGAGCAGTCTGTGACGTGCAGTGGGAGAGCCAAGAGTCATCCTTGGCAGTGGCAACTGGCTCCAAACTAACAAACTGTCTGAGAAATAAGGTTCCCTCTAGTAGGACACCAGGTAGGATGTTACTCAGAAAGTCGGCTTTCCATTCCCTTGAAGGATTCAGTGATTAGACTGAGGCCAACTACGGGCCCAGGTCTAAAAATAACTCCATCCCTTCTAACAAGGACTCAGTCTGGACTGAAGTCATTCTTTCAGGTGCAGAAAAGGAAAGCTTGACTGTACGTCATGGACTTAAAATAGGAGTGGGGTCAGAGGGCCAGCTGGGGCTCACGGGTGCCAAGTGGGCAGTTTGTCAGCTGGTGTTTCCTGCTTTGGACAGCAGGTTTCTGCCTCCTTTTTTGAGTTGAGAAGGAGTGAAATTGTATGTTTGAAAAGCTCACTTGTTTTGCTTTCTCTCTTCTCCATGTGTGCCCTTTTCATCCATAATCCACATTCATCTTTACTGGGTGTTCTTGCATTGTCCTGAAATTACAGGACAGAAATTAAATTACAGAAATTAAAATTGGCTACTCTGCTTCTTTCTCCCTAGCTCTGTACGATGGATCCATGAAGTTTGCCTTGAATATCTCTGCCCAGAGTGCAACAAAGAGGCCACTAGTTGAATAATTCCCACAATCCCATGATATGGTAGAGGTACATATGTGAGGGGTGGGTGCTCTATGGAAAGGTCTCCTTTGTGAAGGAAGGTGGGCTAGAGCCTAAGAGCCTACCAATTCTAAGAGTCTGCGATTTGTTTCCTTTTTATAGCCTGGCTATATTTAGGTCAATGAATTGTATTCAAGATGGACTCATCAGTGATTCATTCAATGAATTCTTTCATTGAAAAGTTATTGAAAGGACTTCTGCTCCAGACAGGGTAGCATAAAGTCATTCCTCTCTTCTCTCCTCTCACCTAGGGACAATGATAAACTCTGGAAATACTGCAAGAAGCAACCATTAAGAGAGTGAAAAGGCAAGCCACAGAGTGGGAGAAGACATTTGCAGATCATAAAACTGATAAGAGACTTGTATCCAGAATACATTAAAAATTTCCATAAATCATTAACAACCCAATAGAAAAAAATGAGCCAAAGACTTGGATAGGCACCTCACAAAGAAGTTATATAGTTTACCAGTAAATACGAGAAGCAGAGTGCACAGTGAAATCCCAAGGAGGCACATCTACACGCCTGCCAGAGTGGCTGAAAATGAACAGACTAATAACCTAAGTGCTGGCGAGGATATGGGGCAAATACACCTGCCATCCACTGGCTAGTGGGGGCGTAAAGTGGTACCATCACTTTGGAAAATTGTTTGGCAGTATTGAGTGCTGAGTGTTGTAATACTTCCATGGCTCAGCATTTCTACCCCTCTGTATACACCCAACTGAAACATGTACTTATTAACACTGAAGGCATGTACAGAGCTGCTCATAACCATCCAGTTATAGTAGCCAAAGACTGGAAACAACAGTGGAATGGATTACTATATTGTGGTGTCCTTAGCAGTGAAACTGAACAATCGAATGCAGCACACGGTAACACAGAACTGAAATCTTCATGCTCAGTGAAAGAAGCCAGACAACCAAGTGGGTACCATGAATGGTTCTACATACACCAAGTTCAAGAACAGACAAAGCTAATGAAGATTGAAGTCCAGACGGTAGTTATTTGGGGATGTATCCGGAAAGAGGCACAAGGGGTTCTGAGGTGCAGCTAATGTCCTGTTTCTTGATCTGGGCAGTGATTTCATAGGTTTGGACACTGTGAACATCTATTGAGCTCTTATGCTTATCATTCGTGCGCTTTTCTCTCTGTGTGTTTCGCTTCAGTAAAGAGTTTACTTAAAAGAATGTACTTGGGTTTGCAAAGTTGAAAAGAGCCACGAAATCCTCATTGCCTCACAAAGAGTATTTTATATGCTGGTCAAAAACGTGAGAAACCAAGATGCTGGTCTCTCCTCTGAGCCAATAAGCAAACAAATTAATAGAAAAGTAAGTGGGTTCACAAATGACTTACTTATAGACAGTCTACGCCAAGTGTCCTGATATCTTCCATCCACAGACAGGCCAGGCCCCCTTTTGACAGAGTGGCCTGCTGCCTTCTCAGCCCGTCTGCTTCGCTGAGCCCATGGAATTCGGTTCCCCCCGCCTCCAGACTCTCAGGCCTTGTGCTACTCCGTCCATTTGCTCACCAGACACCATGACCAGGGACAAGGGAGTCTGGGCCACAGTCAGCCCTCCCTTGCCACTGTACAGCTCACTAGTGACCCATTTTTTTCATCCCATGCTGATGCCCCCTGACATATAGAATTGGGGACAGAATTCTTTGGGAATTTCCTCTCTCTGGAAACGTCTAGAGAGCTTTTGCTGAGATCCTAAAGATACTAAAGGCGTCTCTGCTGAGATACGTGGCTAAAATCATCCAGGCACTTTTTAAATGAGGAAAGAGGCTCTAATTTGGAAGGTATATCTGCTGAAAGAAAGGGCCCTACACAAAAAGGCTGCTTTATTTCATCATGAGATCTTAGGGCCTTCCAATCCCTTACTCCTATCGATCCACAGGGTGAGACGTGTTGGTATAACCAGCTGGACATTTTTTACACAGCGTCTTTGTGAGGTCCGTCATCTCCCCTCCCCAGTAGGATGCTGAAGTTATGTTAGGGCGGATGGGCCTTTGAGAACCCAGCACAGTCCCCTGGTTTGCAGAGGAGGGCGCCGAGGCCGAGGAGGGGAAGGGGCTTGTCAGTTGGGCAGTAAGAACACAGGTCTCTGGGGACACCTGGCAGCCACCCCACATCAGGGATTTGAGGACAGAGCGAGTCTCGTTGCTCCAAAATTAGCTGTCACCTCCTCCCCTTGGTTCCTTTTCTTTTCTTCCTGCCATCAAAGTCAGGTTCCTAAAGCCTCCTTAGGACGGGCCGGGGAGCTGGCTGTGCCTCCTGCTGGGAGCGAATGGGCTCAGGCGGCCTCATCTGGATGGGCTGGAGGAGAGAGGCAGCTGTGTGGACGGGCAAGCCAGAAACACGCGTTCCTGAGCGGCCTTGCAGAGGGCTGTGTGAGCATCTTGGCTTCTGCAAGTGTACCTCACGGGTTCAAATCCCACCCTCACCTCTTATCCTCCCTGGGCCCCGTCTCCCTACCTGTGAGGCAGGGATAGTGGTGGAATCCACTTTGTCGACTTGCTGGGAGCAATGACTAGCACGTGAAGCACTTAGAACAGCATCTGTGATGCTGAGATGAGGGTAGATGACCACCCGAAAAGGCAAGGGGACATTCTTCCAATTTCTTAGGTGAGAAAAAGAGGCAGACACGGCATTTGCTCAGGGAGGTAGAGCCTATGTATTGCCCAAGCTAACACTGTACCACCCGGCCTCTGGGAAACCCTGGCCTCTCGGTAGGAACAGCTAGGTATCCAGTGACCACATGATGCAGAGACAGAAAAGGGAGAGTCTGATGGGTGGAGCCCTGGCTGGGGCTGGGAAGGGTGCCAAAGGCAAACCAATGTCACCTCCTTGACTGGTCAGCCTCTAAGGGATGCTTTTAACCAACACCCAACCAGGTGGCTGGTGCTGGGGTCAGGGACGGGGGGATGGGGAGCCTCTCTGTAGAATGGGCAGGGACAGCCTGAGATGCTCTAAAAGCCAGGGAGGGGCTTCCCTGGTGGAGCAGTGGTTAAGAATCCACCTGCCAATGCAGGGGACACCGGTTCGAGCCCTGGTCCAGGAAGATCCCACATGCCGCAGAGCAACTAAGCCCATGAGCCACAACTACTGAGCCCACGCACCACAACTACTGAAGCCCATGTGCCTAGAGCCCATGCTCCGCAACAAGAGAAGCCGACGCACCGCAACAGAGAGTAGCCCCTGCTCACTGCAACTAGAGAAAGCCTGCGTGCAGCAATGAAGACCCAACACAGCCAAAAATAAATTAAAACAAAAATTATTTAAAATAAATAAATAAGTAAATAAAAGTCAGGGAAGTCTTTCCCCTGGAAAACATTCCCTCGTGGGATCTGTCAGGTGATGGCTGCAATGTCCCCTGTTAGAGAGCCATTTCTTTGGCTTAATGTTTGATTTTCTCTTAAAAGCAGAGCCCTCACTGGCAGAGGAGAAGACGAATTAGCCTTGATTCCGAATTCTGTGAGTTGCATGCAACAGGTTTTAAGGAAAGTAGGGGAGAGAGCTTTAGGGATGCCTCCTGTCTGAAAGGAAAGAGCCATGACAGCAAAGGTTACAGAGACCAGCCAGTTTTCCGCGCTGCCCCAATTCCAGCTGTGCTGGGCTTGGGTGGTTCCTCACATTTTACACGGTGTCTTCTCTGCCGTGTCTCCTGTGAATCTCTGAACAACCCTGTGAAGCAGGGATCATCCCCATTTTACAGACGAGGAAAGAGAAGGCTACTCCCCATTCTCTAATGGTTCCAAGCAGAGCAACCAACGTTGGGAGATGGGGGGCTCCTGGGCCCAAGTGCTTCCTATGTCACCTCTGCTTTGTGTCATGGGGGACGGGGCAGGGCTGGAGGGAAGGGGAGGAGGTACAGAAAACGAAGGCCCCATAAATGTGACAAGGGTCTGCCCACCCTAGAGGGCTGGGAGAGTGCACTGCATTCAGGCTGGCAACGTTAAATTTGGTTAGTGAATTGCTGAGAGCCACGCTGACTAACGAGGGGGCCCCTGCCTTGGAGCCTTGTCTTTGCCTCTACCTTTGCCCGGAGTGCTCAGCCAGGCGTCCCTGGCCCTCTGACCCCTTAGCTCTCCGCGGTCACTCTCCAGACAGGCTTCCCATCCCACACCATCGCTCTCTGCCTTGCACCCTGCCTAACCTTCATCAGCGCCCCTGATGGTTTCTTGTCTGTAATCTGTTCCCCTCACTAGCATGTTATTCTTCCTTTGTGTTGATGTCACAGTATCCTAGCACCTGAATCAGTGCCTGGTATGGAGGTGGTGTTCAGTAAATGAATGAATGAATGAATGAATGAATGAGTAGGTGATGAATGAACTGGGCAGTTTCTCCTGCCACCCCACACTGACCCTGTGGGAGGTGTCCGAGGGGCACACGCTGATTCCAGCCACTTAATCCTGATATTCAATAAGACAGAGTAGGTGGTGTCCTTAGTAACAGGCCCTGTGGGCCCTCCTATAAAGGCTCCAGTGGAACCAGTGAAGTGTTTAAAAGACAAAGACGTAGCAAAACAACTCATTGGCGTGGATGAGAAGCTGTTCCGGGGATGACATTTGGCTGCATCTTCATGAAAATGACATTGCAGGATTCTGATCGGCTCTCATCCACTCCGTTTCTGCTTCTGTTTCCAGGGTTTAGTGTGATTGTTTAAGAGACTAAAGGAAGGAAAAGCAGTCTCTAGACGCTCATAATACAACCAGGACCCATGGCAATAGCTACTGTCTGTGGACCGCTCGCTGCGTGCTGAGCGCCAGCCCAGGAAGCTGGGTTGTGTTATTCTCACCTAATCCTACATCAGCCCGTGGACAGATGAGAAAAGTAGGGCTTCAACCAGCTGGCGTTCTGCCCTTGCAGTTTCCTTTTCTTTCCAGTTACTGGGGTTGCTCAGAGTGGACAGACAGACTCACCCGGGACATTGTGTCCAGTCACCTCAGTTTGCTCTTTTCTAAGCTATGAGGGTCATCCTGCAAAATGGGGGCAATGGCGCCTCCTACTTTTGGAAAACCTGCCTTGTTCTCCGGCATCTTGGGAGTTTCCCAGCCTGCTTTGGTCCAGGTCTGGCTTGGCGTGCTCAGCAAATCAAATGCAAGTAAGGCCTGGCCTTCTAGCTCCCACCTCCCCAGCCCTGTCACGGCCCCTCCCCAGCAGTGCCTGCGCTGGCTCATGGCCATGTCTGTCTAGCGGGCTGCCTGCCAGAGGGTTTTCACGAGCTGTCCGGGATCATATGCTGAAAGCTCAGTGCCTGACAGGGAGGACACTCAGTAAACCACAGTTGCCCTGCACTATTTTTCTGTTCCTGATTCATTTCCTACTCTTGCTTATGCCCCTCTGTGTCACTTTTCCATGCCACCATCTAAAGTGACACACACGCTCCCTCTGAGGGGTAAAGATACCATGAGGTGGGAATTCCCTGGGGGTCCAGTGGTTAGGACTCCGTGCTTTCATTGCCAGGGGCACGGGTTGAGTCCCTGGTCGGGGAACTAAGATCCTGCAAGCTGCATGGGGCAGCCAAAAAAAGAAAAAAGAAAAAAAGACACAAGAGGTATACTCCAATAAAGATGTTAAAAAAAAAAAAAAAAGATACAAGAGGGAGGAATCCCGTGTCCCAGGCACTGGCCAAACACAGTGTAACTTCCTGCAGAGGGCTCAACAGCCAGCAGCCTGAAGGCATCAGGCCTCCCAGGAGTCCAGTTGACAGGATAGGAACATTCTGGGCTCCTTTCAGCAGCGTGTGGACAGAGCCCCACAGGGAAATGTACACAGGAGACCTGGATTCTGTTCTAGCTGTCTAGCTCTGAGGTTTATTCCCTAGGTGTCCCTAGGTGACTGTCGGGGGCAGTCCTCCCGGTGGAAGCTGACACGGGAGAGGATAGCCGACTAGCTCTAACCTCCAGCTCGTAGAAGACTTATTTTCTCCCGACTTGAGGACATTCGTCAGGATATCGGTGTTCTCACCCTTCTTCTGCTTCTAACTTGTTATGTGACCTGAGGTAGGTCACTTAGCCTCTCTGAAACTCAGTTTCCTTTCCTACAGGGGGAGGGTGATGGGCTGGACTCAACTCTAGAACCGTGAGACTCAAGTCTGCCTTTCAGGGTCACCTGGGGTCATTTTTGGCAGCCAGACTCCACTCCAGGCCAATCAGAGTGGTCCCTCGGTATCCGCAGGGCATTATTCCCAGGACCACCCCCCCTGCCCCTGTGGATACAAAAATACGGGGATGCTCAAATCCGTTATATTAAGTGGCGTAGTACAGTCGGCCCTCCGTATCCACGAGTTCCGTATTCGCGAATATGCAGGGTCGGCCGACAGCACCTGAGAATCTGGGGGAGCGGGCCCGGGGGTTCCCATGCACTTGGGAGGGAGGGGAATTCTGGAATGGATGGCTCCTCCCTCCCCCTCTCCCAGCATTGACCTTGGTAAAGGCCCAAGCCCCACCCCCGCCCCACCCATCTCCTCCACACCCACCTTGTACTGTTTGCCACGGATATGTTTCCCCACTCAAGGATGGATGTGTTTAAGCCCAAAGCCCCTGAGAGTGCAAAATGTCAACTCACTTTCTCATCCTGCTTCCGTGGGTGTCTGGATGTGGGCTCTTGCGGACACAGGCCCTGGGGGCCCAGGTTGCTGTGGGGCTGACTCAGGGACTGTGGGCCTCCAGGAGAATGTGGGCAGGTCCTAAGGACATCTGAAGGCGTCACAAAAGACGGTGACAACAGGCCTCTGTATTTGCGAGTTTTCAAAAGGGGGAATTCCTGCCTGTCATAAACTATCCTTCTCTGATGCTGATGATTTCTTATTGTTGTTAGAGGTGATTATTTGCACACAGGAATGAAAAATGGCCCCTCTGCTCTTTCTCTGCTGGCTGAGAAGCAGGACGTCTGCTAGCTCCAGGGTCACCATCGGTGGGAATGGAAAACATCAACTCTCTTCTATTTCCCAATCTCTGGCCTTGTTTTTCTCCTTCTTTCCTTTCTTATCATTTCTTTGGCCTTTCATCTCCTTTCCCATTCTTCTCTTCATTCTTCACACCATAATGTTTACTTAGTTTTGAATGTTCTCTTCTGGTCGAGAGCTGGCTTGGTCCAGACTAAGTGGAAATAAACAAGATTACATCTGTTCTGTGCTGAGAGGGATGAAGATAAAGATCGATGCCAGATATTGTTGTAATGATGAAATTTGGGGGCAGAGGGCACCAGGAAGGGACAGACCGGTTCACAGGAGACGTGTCATTCACCGTCATGAGCGTGTGCAGCACAGAATGAGGCAGAGATGTGATTCCAGCATCCTCCAGTACAGCGCTTCTCAGAGTGTGGTACCTGGGCTAGCAGTGCCAGCATCACCTGGGCACTTGTTAGAAATGCAAATTCTCAGGTTCTGTCCCAGACCTGCTGAATCAGAAGTTCTGGGCGTAGAGCCTGGGAATCTGTTTTAACAAGCTCTAGGTGATTCTGATGCATCTTGAAATTTAAAAACCATCGCTCGCTTCTAGTGCGTAGATATCTCAATTATTATCATTAAGTGAAAGATTGTTTGATGATTTGGACATGGCCATGGGAGACCCCAGATGTCTGAGCAAGGCTGAGTGGGAGGCAAGGGGGAGGATCAAGGAGGATTGAGAGGTGGGGTATTCATAGCAGGGGAGACTGCTGTGTTCCATTAAGGACTTGCATTGGTGAAGGGGCAGCCTGACTGGTTAGGGGTAGGCTGATTTGGGGAGTCAGGAAACTGAGAGAATTTAATTCAAAGAAAAAAATCCTCGTTCCCGAGGCTGATTTTTGCACTATCCAAATAAAATTATCCAAATAAAATAACTCTGCTCGGTTCCATAGCAAAGGCTAAGCGAAGAAACCACTTGGTTCTTAAATTATTTCTGATAAGTCGAGAAAAGTGTTGCTTCCAAAAATTGTGGACCTTTCAAATATACAAAAAACTTCAGAGAGCAATACAAAAATATATGAATAGTGATTTAATAATGACAACGTTTAACACACAGTAGATGACAGCATTTTATTATATTGGCTTCAGATCTTTTTAAAGAAGATGCAGTTGGATGCCCCCACCATACACCCCCATTGTTTACTAGGTTTTACACATTAACATAAATGGAGGGATTCTGCAGTCCTCTTTCTTCTCTCCATGTTGTTGATTCCATCTTTGTTGCTACCCGTGGACGTGGCTCATTTTCATTGCCAGGTGGTAGGTATTTCGTTATATGGACCCTTCTCATCCTGATGGGCATTTAAGTGAAGATGCTGTTCAGTGTTTCCAGGTATTCATGTGGGATAGTGAACCCTGGACGTGGGAAATTATCTTTGAATGTATTTAAAAAGAGGTGTTTTTCTTTTTTTTTCTTCCAATTTAAGTCTAAAGGTCTCCAGATACACAGCTGGGGCTATGTTATCAGTTTTCCAAGAAACAATTTCTTTGTCCGTAAACCCATTCTTTTCTTCCTACGCTCATTCAGCCAACCATTGTTGAGCAGCTACCCTGGGTCAGGCACTGTGCTGGGTGCTGGGAAACAGGGGGCCAAATCCTAGGGGGTCCATAGGGACTGCAGAGTCGGGATGCCTGGAGCTTCTGCCTTTGCGTAGGTGGCAGAATATCCGTCCAGTTGCCTAGACAACTCCAACCTGGAAAATGAATGAGCCCATCACATTCCGTTCACGTGTATCTAGTTTTCCTAGAACCCAAGCTGCTTCACGGAAACAGACCCCTACCCCCCGCCCCAAGAGTCCCAAGTGTTAGAACTGACGACAGCTCCCTGGATGTGGAGGACCCACCCTCCCCGGGGCACTGGACTCTGCCTGCCAGCCGCTCCAAAGTGAACTATTGACTCTGTCCAGTCGGAGGCCCGTATTCAGTAAACAAAGGTTCTTTCATGCATTACTTTTGAGAGTCCACTATTGCCAGACCCTCTAAGGGGCACCAGGGATGTATCAGTGACTCAGACTGACTTGGTCCTGCCCAGGGAAGACCCACAAGGGGAGAACCACACCACAGCGATGGGGGTGGGGAGGACAGAGACCACGGGAGCACTGAGGGGGCCCTAACATAGTCCTGGGGGGACAGGAGAAGCCCTGCAGCCTGGGACGGGAGGAAGGAAGGAGGAGATAGGCTGTGGTGTTAATTTGATGCAGCAGTTTGACTGGGCTAGGGGATGCCCAGATAGCAGGCGAAACGTCTCTGGGGATGCCTGTTAGGGCGTTTCCGGAAGAGACTAGCGTTTGAACCAGTAGACTGAGTAAAGCAGAGGTCCTCTCCAGCGTGGGCGGGCATTATCCCCCCACCCCAAGGCACCCGAATAGAACAAAAAGGCAGAGGAAGGGTGAACTCACTCTCTCTCTGCTTGAGCTGAGACATCCGTCTTCTGCTGCCCGCAGACATCGCTCCTGGTTCTCGGCCTTTCAAACTCAGATCAGGACTTAACCATCAACCCCCGCCCCCCCCCCACCCCCACCCGTCCTCAGGCCTTTGGACTCGGGCTGAATTACGCCGCCAGCGCTCTTGGTCCTTCAGCTGGTGGACCACTGATCATGGGACTTTTCAACCTCTGTAACATGTGAGCCAATCATATGGTAGAATAAACCTCCTCTTGTATATGTCTCTGTATGTCCTGTTGGTTCTGTTCCTCTGCTGACCCGTGACTAATCCACAGGCCAAGGTGGAGGAAATGAGTCCCAGCTGGAGCACGGGCCAGAGCCTGGCCTCTGCAAGGATCTGAAAAGAATTCAGGGCAGGGGTCAAAGGACTATGGGTGGCAGGGCAGTCCGGGAAGAGGCAGGCCTCCTCCCAAATTCTGTTCCTGATTTGGGCCAGAAGTATCCCTGGAAAGGCAGACAAGCAAAAGCAGAGCACGAGTCAATTCTCAGCCTATCCCCTGTGCCTGGAGCTCTCTCTTGGGTGGGGCGATGGCATACAGGGCACTCCTGATGGGTCGCCTCTTGCACCTTTCAAAGCTTTCCAGCCACTGATGGGGGTGGAGGAGCTGGGGAGGGTGGGGAAGCGCCATCGCCTCCCAGCGGAGAGATCCCGCGCTCAGCAAACGTGTGCACACGAGCCTTATCCCCCGTGTTTATTTATAAGATGGTTTCAGATGCTGGTCCATTTGGTGACTGGGCCTGTCCTTCCGTGTAGCTGACAGTGGGCCGATTGGCTGTTGCTGCAGTTGAGGCTCAGGGCTGCAGACAATGGAGGCTTTAATCCTATGAGCGGTTCGAAGCCAAGTCTGGAATTAAGGATGACTCTTTACCCAACTCACACTCTTACCCAACTCACACTCTTACCCAACAAATCAGTGAGATGGCGTGATGTCTGGAGATCTGAAGCATGTCTGTCCGTCTCAGATTTGATGGAGCTGGTGGAGGCCACAGGCTCAGGTCGTAGTAAACTTCGCACTTTACTTGAAGCCCTTTTCTGGTTCTGTTAGTGGCTCTAACGCCATACGTACACTAAACTTTAAAATGATTTTACCTCTCCAGTTTCCTTGGGGTGTGCAGATGAATAAGCCCAGATAGAGTGGTTTTCATGTCCAGTTATCATCTGGGGTGAAGCTTCCACTGTAACTGCACGCGGTCCTACTGAAGAAGATAATCAAAGCTGATGGGAAGCAGCCTTTCTCCGCAAGGGGAGGGAGAGCCTTTGGTCTGCCTTGGGGCTTGAGGAAAGGCTGAGCTTCCTCGCCCAAAAGAAATCGTTCCCTGCTGACTGCAAGTGTCTGTCCTGTTCATTGTTCTGTTTAGAAGTCTGGGAAGACAGAAGGAAGTTGCAGAAGTACCTGCAAACCATTGATTCTGGGGCCTGGTGAGGGGAATCTGTCAGCATTCACTCAAGACTCCACCTGGACCCGCTGGGATGAAGATTTTTCCCAGGGATGGGTTAAGAGCCACTTCCAGGGGCGGCTGTACTCGCTGGCGTTGATCTGACGGTCACCGACCTCTCTCTTTGCCAAGATCCCCTCCGCCCACTTATGAGACCAAAATTCCCCCTTTACCACCTTCTCCTTCTTGTTGGCCCAGAATGGGGGGCAAAGTGGGAACTGACCGAGAAAGAGAGGGGCAGCTCAGTCCACTGGCCAGAACCCTCTGGCAGGCTTCGAGGCACCATCGTCCAGGCACCACGCCTTCTGTTTCTTTGGAAAGCTCCCACTTCGTGGGCATGGAGGGTCAAGGATGGTTCTGGATGGCGCCATGACCCCAAGGCCAGAGTCTGGGGAGGGCAGGACCCCCAAATCCAAGACAAGGAGGGGACTCTGAAGTGGGTAGGAATGCCTGAAGAACCTCCAGGACCGGGTGAGGGACAAAGACAGCACAGGTGCCAAGACCACAGGGCGGCCTGGACAGCCTACCTGCGATCCCCAGCTGGCCCTTGACTCACGGTGAGCACACGGGGACACAGGTCCAAGAATAGACTAGACAAATGGCAGCAGGAAGAGAACTGCAAAGGGCTTGATGATTGCATCAGTAATCAGCACGAGTGCAGCTCTGAACTTCCTGGTAAGGAAAGGGAAAAAGCAAGGAAAACAGAATGGTATGCAGCCCTTATTGTCTAATAAAAGAAAACACACCAGTTCTTCAGGGAACTTTTTTTTTTCCCTGGCAACAAATTCTTGGAAGAATTTATGTGACAGAACTCTCCAGGGAAGCATCCTTGTGTTGGGAAGGAGGCCACCTAGTCAGAGGGGCTTTGGAAATTCCAGGCGTGTACGTGGGAGGGGGGCCAGGCCAGGCCACCATGATGGTCCAGCGGGCTCCAGGGAGGGAGGTGCTGGGGGGGCGGGGGTGATCAGAGGATGTTGCCCCGCAATGGGGGAAGGAGCTGGGGTGGTGCCCCCAGGGACTAGAGGCGGAGGCCGGGGCTGTGACAAAGACCAAGTACCTCTGCTATATCCTCCCTCAGGGAGCGGGCCTGTGACTGTCCCAGGGACAGCACCGAAGGGGGAGCCGGGAAGGCGGGAGCTGGATCCCCGGCCTGGGCTGGCTGGAGCAGGCGAATCACAAAGCTCAGAATAAGTGGTCATCGATTCCCCAAAGCCAGAAAAGCAGCCCTGGGCATCTGGGAGAAAGAAAGGAGCCGGGGGAGCTCGGGAGGTATAAGGGCTGCAGCTCTCAGGACTCTTCAGGCTCTGGGTCCTAGGGTGGGTCAAGGCTGAGAAAGCGATGCTTGAAGAAAGAAGAAAGAGGGAGGGAAGGGAAGGGAGGAAGGGAGGGAGAGGCAGAAAGAAATGGGAAGCTGGGAGGAGGGAGAGCAGGACAGAGGGCACAGGGGACAAGGCTGAGGCTGTGATGAGGCCTTTGGCTGCTTTGGCTGTCTGCCTTCCGGTGACCATCTAGGGGCATCACGGAATAAAAACTTAGCAGCAAGGGCGGGCTGGGGGGTGTGGAATGTTGTCCAGTGGGGAGGCGTCAGAAGCTGTCTTCTAGGGAGGGTCCAGGCTAAGAGGGGAGGCCAGGGCCTTCAGGGGAAGTATTGCATAAAGGGGTCTGGGAAGGGTTTTCCTGGGGACGTAGACCTGGGTTTGTGGGGTGGGTCTTGTAGAAGCCGTGGGTGATTCTGGCTCAAGTTCCCCTCATGCCCTAAACAGCCCCCCACTCCCCACTGCAACATGTGTTAAAGTCACATCTGTTTTGGGGAAGGAGGGAAGAGACATATCGGCAGACCAAAGGGTTAAATAAGTGACTGGGAGACAGAAGGCGTGAGGATTCATCCATCTGAGGAGTCAGAGAGGAGGGGGCCATGGCTCGGGCCTCGTCTGAAGGATGCGGTGAGGCCTCCACCTGGCTGGGGGGGTCTAAGGACAGATGGAGACAGGAGACGGTCCACCTGCTTCTCTGCCGCCTGACTTCTCCACCCGCTGGTGTGGCTCAAGCTCCCCCAGGGCACCCCCAGGAGGGGCGGGCTCTGGGGGTCTTGGCCCCCAGTGGGGCCCTCCTGCCTGGGCATTGGATGGGTGCACAGCCCAAAGTGAGCCCACCTTCCGCCTCAGCTCACATCTGCGGAGCCCCCTGCACCAGGCAGAGCTTAGGAAATCCACTCCAGCTGTCCCCACAGACCCTTCACGCCACCCTGACGGCACAACGCGGCCACCCAGGACTCGAGAGGACTCAGCATGGCTGAGGACCTCGTCCCCCAGCTCCCCCCCAAGCCAGAAGAAGCAAAGATGCTTCAGGGAACAGAAAAGCATCTCAAGAGATGCTCAGGGACTTCCCTGGTGGTCCAGTGGTAAAGAATCCGCCTTCTAACGCAGGCCACTCGGGGTCGATCCCTGGTCGGGGAACTAAGATCCAACATGCCGCGGGGCAGCTAAGCCCACGTGCCACAACTACTGACCTCGCGCGCCTCAACTAGAGAGAGAAAACCCACCGCCACAACTAGAGAGAAGCCCGTGTGCCACAATGAAGAGCCCGTGCGCTGCATCGAAAGATCTCTTACGCCGCAACTAAGACCCAACGCAGCCAAAAATAAATTAAGTAAATAAATAAATGATAAAATAAATCTTAAAAAAAAAAGAGAGAGAGATGCTCAGTTTGACTCCTTTGAGATTTCTGGAAGAGGTTCTCGCCCCAAACCAAACAGCCCACCCACCAAACTGCAAATGTCAACGTCATTGTAGACAGGAAAAGAAAAGATACCTTGATCACATTTTGCATGAGCTGTGAAATCTCTCACCCCAGGGTCTTCCCTGCTCTCCTGTATCCACCCCTCCCTCTGTACCGAATTTAGAACAAACTGTAATTTGCAGGTAGATTTTAAATGTTTAAATATATGAACCACGGTTTGTTTAGCAGGAGTGAAAAATTAATTTTTCTACATTTAAACATCTTGAAATTTAACATCTTGAAATTTAACATCTTGAAACATCTTGAAATTTTTATAGAACATCTTAAAACATCTTGAAATTTTTAAACATCTTGAAATTTTTATAGAAAAGTACGTTTTCATCAAAAAAATAAAATGATCTAGTTTTACTAGAAATCACATTTTCTAGAAACTTTTGAATTTTCCCCAGACAGAAGCCCCCAGGTTCGAGGTTTGCTGTTGGTGTCAACAGCTGAGCCGTGTCCTCGAAGCAGCCATGACTCAGCTGATTCAAAATAAACCTGAGTGTGAATTCTCCTCTCCCAAGATTTGGATCTCATCCTCGGTACCCACCCTGTGGCCACCGCGTCACCTCTGTAACATCTGCTCAGGAATGTCGCAATTCTCCCTGACTCATGGGGAAGCACAGGCTGCAAATGGCCGAGGAGCTCACACACGTGGGGTGGGCGGCACGTCACCTGCAGGGTGAGTCAGCAGCCAACAGATGCGTCCAAGGAGTTGGAGCAGAAAAAACAAGAGAGTGGCTCGTCCCTGGTAAAACACGATGGCATGTTTGTTTTATGATTTTGGTGGAATGCTGCTGGTCAGGAGTGAATTGTCATATTCTTCAACCAAGTTGGCCGAAATAGAAACAGCTGGTTCTTTGGGCAGGCAGAGGTCAAGGCTGTGTGCCCTCGAGCCCCGGACCAGCCCGTGTGCCATCAGGGGGCGGGGGTGGGGGGCTCTCCTTCCCTCCACGGGCTCGGGTCGGCTCCCACCCCTGCAGTTCCTCCTGCCACATTCACAGGGCCCCTTGTGACTGCAAAAAGGGAACTCTCAGCCAGGAAACAAAGCGAGTGTTTTGAACTCACTGTCAGGGCTTCCTCTGACCCTGCCCTGCCGACAGTCCCGCCACCTGCTTTGGAAATAAGACACAGGGTCAAGTAGCAGGGTCCCCACTCTCCCAGGCCCATCACAATGCAGAGCTGAGCGCGGCAGGAGTTTGAGCTTCTGCGTTCGGAAGGTCAGGGTGATCCCAGCCCCGGAGAGCTCTGACCGGGTGTCGTCATGGCCAAAGTTACGGGGGGACGTTTGGCACAGCTTAGCTCTCACATACACACACAGAGGAGGGTGTCGGCGCCGTAGTCCCTGTGATCCGTGTGACAGGCCAGTCCTCCAGAGGGTCCCCTTCTGAGAACGAGAGGGTCCTCGGCCTCTGGGAGTGCTGGGGGGCCAGGTGCAGCCACTCAAGAGTATCTGTTATGTGTCAGACCCTCTCTGGGCCCAAAGCTGCTCTGGGGGCGGTCGCTGTTCTGGAGGGAGAGCCCAGGAAGTGGGAGGCTGGTGCTCTCAGGATCCCCTGGAAGAGGCTCCGGGGCTGAGGGTCAGGCGATCGTCATCAAGGCTGGGCTTCAGACAAGGCCCATCAGAAGGAAGCTTTTTCCCTGAGCTCTGAAAGTTGAATCCAAAGCTCCCCGATTTGAATTCTTTTTCTTTTGTCCGTCTCTCAAATTCTGGGTTTCTCCACCTGGTCCCTCTGCAGCCCAGGGCCTCAGTCCAGCTCCCTGATACCTAAAGCCTCCTACTCCCTGTCCTGCCCGGGCCTGCCCGCTCCTCTGCCTCTCACTCTGGTGTTGCATCTGTCGTGTCTCCTCGCTGGGAGAATCTGCCTTCTAAGAGCCCCCAGTGCTTAGTTATTACGGTCGTGACTTCGGACCATTTCCCGAAAATGCACACAAATAAAAACATAAAACAAAGACACAATTTTAGGACGTTGAAGGCACCTTGAATCTAGGTTAGGTGCCACTGGATGCATTAACCTCTGACCCATATACTTAACTCCCCACACCCACGCCGAGCTTTCTAGCAGCAAGTGTGAAATGAGCCCTCATTAGGAAGGATCTTTCTTGAGCCTGACCTACGTTTTTGAGAATCTAATGAAAACCATGGAATTTTTTCCCCCCATAAAAATGCACATATTCTAATACATCTAAAATTTAGCATTCATTTTCAGAAGTTTCACACTCCTCCTGCTGTTCATGAAAATTCAGCTCTGCTTTCTGATGGCATTCAATTAATTCTGAGTCTAAGCACCCCCCTTCCCTGATGCCCCAGTTAGGATGGTTCCTCCACCATGGGGTCTCCCCTAAACCCCCAGCTGAAAATCCTCTCTGCTTCCTTGGGTTTCCCCACTTGTTCTGTGGCTCTCCACCCTGTGATACCCCAGGGGTCAAGGCTATGTGTTCCCAGTACCTCTTGCCATGGCACCTGGATATATGGTCAACACTTCGTTTTTGAATTCATTCAATTTTTGAATGGGTCTCAGGGAATGAGGGATTATGGTTTTCTTCTTCAATACACTGGACATTTTGTTCTGTCCCACCCAAATGTTAACACAGGTTGAGCAGAACACAACTTGGTAGGATTTAAGTTTGCTTATTGGGTCGGAAATATAACAGAAATTAGGAGAAGGGCAACTGATAAAACTTGGTGTGAGGAGACACCAAAAAGTGTGAGAATTTTTAATCTATGGAGATGGTGACTCAGAGGGCATGTATGTACTGATAACATCAAGGAAGTGATGAAAGCAATCGATAGCCCATACTGGGATTTGCTTACCAAAATTGAAAATACTGAAATTAAGGGGGCCTGCAAAAATGGAAAGAGACAGCATCTTCTATTGGCTTTAACACTAATTTGTGTAGTGAGGAAGGGAAACATATGGCTGCCATTATTCTGAGAGGTTATGTAAGTCATAGCCACAAACAGGCTCAAGAAAGGTTTAGAGGTTGCTGAAAGAAATTAAAGAAGACCTAAATAAATGGAGAGACACCCTGCATTCATGAGTAGGAAGACTTAATACGGTCAAGATGTCAATACTATCCAAAGCAATGTACAGATTCAATGCAATCCTTATAAAGTTTCAGCAGCCTTTTTCAGACATGAAGAAGCCTATTCTCAAATTCACATGGAATCTCAAGGGCCCCCAAATATCCAAAACAATCTTGAAAAAGAAAAACGAAGTCAGAGAATTTACACTTCCTGATTTCAAAACTTACGACAAAGCTACAGTAATCCAAACAATGTGGTACTGGTGTAAGAGGAGGCATACAGATCAATGCAATAGACTCAAGAGTCCAGAAATATACCCATACATCTTCGGCCAGTTGAATTTTTGACAAGTGCCAAGTCCATCCTGTGGGGAAGAAGAGTCACTTCGACAGATGGTGCTGGGACAACTGGATTTCCACATGCAAGAGAATGAAGTTGAACTTTTACCTCATACCACATACAAAACTTAACTCAAAATAGATCAGTGACCTTAATAAAAAAGCTAAAACCATAAAACTCTTAGAAGAAAAATAGGAGTAAATCTTCATTGTGTCATATTTGGCAATGGATTCTTAGATTTAACACCAAAGCCATAAGCAACAAAAGAACAAAATAGTTCAGTTGGACTTCATTAAAATTCAAAACTTTTGTGCATTATCAAGAAAGTAAAAAGGCAATCTATAGAATGGGAGAAAATATTTGAAAATCATATATCTGATAAGGACTTGATATCCAGAATATACAAATTACTTTTACAGCTCAACAACAGAAAGACAAATAGCTTAATTAAAAAATGTGCAAAAGACTTAAATAGACATTTCTCCAAAGAAGATATACAACTGGATAATAAGCATATGAAAAGATGCTCAACATCATTTATTATTAGGCAAATAATGAATTATTAGGCAAATCAAAACCACAGGGACATACTATATACCCACTTGGATGGCAATAACAATAAAAAATAATAATAAAAACAGAGAAGATGTGGTGAAATTAAAACTCTTGTGCATTGCTGATGAGGATGTAAGATGGTGCAGCTGCTGCAGAAAAGAGTTTGGTGGTTCCTCAAAAATCTAAAGATAGAATTACCACATGACTCAGCAATTTCACTCCTAGGTACACAACCCAAAGAATTGAAAACAGGGGCTTACACAGATACTTCATTGCAGCATTGTTCACAGTAGCTAAAAGGTGGAAACAATACAAATGTCCATCAACAAATGACTAGATAAATAATATGTGGTGTATACTTACAAAGACTAGATAAATAATATGTGGTGTATACTTACAAATGACTAGATAAATAATATGTGGTGTATACTTACAAAGACTAGATAAATAATATGTGGTGTATACTTACAAATGACTAGATAAATAATATGTGGTGTATACTTACAAAGACTAGATAAATAATATGTGGTGTATACTTACAAATGACTAGATAAATAATATGTGGTGTATACTTACAAAGACTAGATAAATAATATGTGGTGTATACTTACAAAGACTAGATAAATAATATGTGGTGTATACTTACAAAGACTAGATAAATAATATGTGGTGTATACGTACAAATGACTAGATAAATAATATGTGGTGTATACGTACAAATGACTAGATAAATAATATGTGGTGTATACTTACAAAGACTAGATAAATAATATGTGGTGTATACTTACAAATGACTAGATAAATAATAATATGTGGTGTATACTTACAAAGACTAGATAAATAATATGTGGTGTATACTTACAAAGACTAGATAAATAATATGTGGTGTATACTTACAAATGACTAGATAAATAATATGTGGTGTATACTTACAAAGACTAGATAAATAATATGTGGTGTATACTTACAAATGACTAGATAAATAATATGTGGTGTATACTTACAAAGACTAGATAAATAATATGTGGTGTATACTTACAAATGACTAGATAAATAATATGTGGTGTATACTTACAAATGACTAGATAAATAATATGTGGTGTATACTTACAAATGACTAGATAAATAATATGTGGTGTATACTTACAAATGACTAGATAAATAATATGTGGTGTATACTTACAAATGACTAGATAAATAATATGTGGTGTATACTTACAAAGACTAGATAAATAATATGCGGTGTATACTTACAGTGGAATATTATTCAGCCTTAAAAAAGAATGCAGTGCTGATCCATACGGCACCATGAACGAACCTTAAAAACATTGTGCTACTTAAAGTGAGCCAGACACAAAAGGACACATGTTATATGATTCCACTTAGAAGGGGTACCTAGAATAGGAAAGTTCATAGGGAGAGAAAGTAGAATGGTGGTTACCAGCAGCTGGGGGAAGAAGGACGGTGTCGGGGGGTGGGTTATAGTTTAAGGGCACAGAGTTTCTGTTTTAAGTTGATGAAAAAGTTTTGGAAATAGATAGTGGTGATGGTTCCATAACACTGTGGATGTACTTAATGCCGTGGAGTTGTACTCTTTTTAAAAAAGAAACGTTTAGAGAAATGTGTGTCACATCATAGGTTATCAAGAACATGGAGGGATGAACCATTGGCCTTTGCAGTGGCCTTTGTCCCAGAGCTTCATTCCTCACCATTGACGGGCTCTTGTCTCAGCTACGAAGGCACCCCTGGGGTCCACAGGACTAGGTTGAGGGTGAGCTTTCAGTTCTGCAGAGGCCTGTCCTGGGATGCCAACAGATGTAGTGATTGCAGACATCCCTCAGGCAAAATGGAGTGGCCTTGTGCATTTCTGGAAAATCCAGAGGTACTGGCCTCTAGAGTGTTTTGGAGCACCAGATGTTTCCCAGGTAGGGAAAGTCCTCCTGGCATAAAATTTTCACTCCTTTAGAGGACGAAGGACAACAAAAGAAGTTACATTTTATTAATTTACTGGTAAGAAAGAAACACACACACTGACACACACACACACAAGCTCTCCCAAAAGAGAGAGACATCAATTACAGATATTTACAATGACTACCCTCTACTAGCAATGACTACACGCATTTGGCATGCTTGCAGCCCAGAACTTCTTATCTTGTTCCCTGATGACATGCCCACCCAGGCTACTGTCACGGACCCCGTGGCGTTTTAGGGTTGTTCACTGCAGGCAGTGTCCCCGGCAGTATTAGTTAAGATTCCATCATTGCTAGAGATAGAGTCCAGCCAGCTCAGACAGAAGAACGCAAGGGAAGTTGACAAGGAAGCTCAGGGAATTTGGGAGTGGGGGAACCCAGGCTGCTTCCAGAGGGCTGGGAAAACAGCAAGCACAGCCCTTGCCTCATAGAAGAGGCTGTCTGTCCCAGGTCCCAGCTGGACCCACTGCCCCTCTGTCCCTGCTTCACTATTGCAGATGCCACACCCTGGGTGAGGACCTGCTTGGGTCACACACCCCTCTGGGAGTGGCCAAGGGCAGGGAGAGAAAGGATTTTGCTTCCTAGACTTCCATGGTGGAAGGTGACGCCTACAATATTCTCCCACCTGCCCCAAACACGATGGGGGGAGGAGTCATCCCCAAAAGGAGACTGGGGGGCCAACCGGAAGTAGGACTGCAGTAGAAGAGCCAGAAACCCAGTACATACAGTAAATCATAGCCCTCCCAGATAAATATCCAGTTCCCGCTGGACTGAGAATCAAGGGTCAGGACCCATACAAGGCTTTATAGGTATCTCCTCTCTAGGAATCTCAGGGTATGTTTGTGCATCTGGAGTAGCGGTGCCTGATGGAGAATTCATGGGTTTTTTACTTCAGCGGAACACCCCAAGCCCCCTCTGCTCTCCCACAGAAAGGTGACACCCCAGCTGCCTTACTCTCAAAGTCTTGGCGGCAGTGGCCCCAAGTCCTCCCCCCGCAAGGCCAAGGCCGAGGAGACTGCTCCCGGCATGTCAGTGGCAGGGTGATGCTTCCCCAGGGCAGAGGCACGGAGGGACCCCTTGGGCAGAGACTGTGGAAGTCTGGGGATGTCACCCCCTTCTCCTCGTGCAGCTGACCACTGGGACATAGAAAATGACTCAACTGGAATGAGTGACAAGTGCAACTTGTTCCTGGTCTCAGCAAGCTGCACTTCTGGCGCTGGTGCCAGGTGAGAGGCGGGGCAGGGAGCCAGGAGAAGGGGTCAGGGCCCAGCTGGCAGAGAGCGGCAGTCAGCGCCTGGGGCTGGTGGGTGCGGTGTGGGAGCTTGTTTGCCCACAGTATTGCTACAGCAGCAGCCCGGGGCTGAGATCACAAGGGGAGGAGTTCCAGAGGAGGGGTCAGGCCAGGTCGTAGATCAGGAGGCCCATGCCAGGCCTGTTATCTGAGGAGACGTGCCAACCCTCAGATAGTCCCCGATGGACAGATGAAAAAATGGGCAAAGCCCCTCCCTTCCCCAGGGCAGGGCACTGGGCCAGTGAGCGGCAGAGCCAGGGTTCAAACCCCAGTCCCTCTTGGTCAGAGAGAACAGCAAGCAGGATATGAACAGGGATGGATGGAGATGTAGGGACAGTGTTGGGACCTGAGGGGAGGATGGATTTGCTTATACAGGGGAGAGGCCTTCCTGGGAATTAGGAATGGAGGGTGGGTAACGGGGAAATGAACCTGTTACCCCAGTGGAGAATGGCCTCAGCGGCCTGAGACGTTGTCTCTCCCTTTCCTGTCCCTTCCTGCAGTGACTGGCCAGGTTTCACCTCAATGAACTTTGCAAAGGTAACTGGAATTCAAGGCTGGTTCAAAGCTTGGTGTGCATACTTCAAGCAGAAGGGTGGCTCTCAGTGTTCTCACATGGGAAGTAGATTTTGTGCAACTGGGGAGATGTGGGCCTCGGGGATGGGTTTCTTAAAAGGCCCTGAGTGCCTGACACAGGATGCCACCCCTCTCTCTGCAGGCCTCCCCAAGCACATTCCCCGGTCCCCCAGCTCTGGCCATCTGGTCTGTGGGGGCTGGCAGGGAATGCCAGGCAGAGGGTCTGAGGAAGGTACCCTGTGATGGTCCTGCTGCCCCCCTGCCATCACCCGAGTCAGGGTCAGACCGTCCTGGGCTTGTCCCCTAGAGAGGCATTTGCTGCAATTTGCGGGAACATTTTACTGTGGTTTCTAGCCTGCCCTAAATTCATGTTTTCTCTCTTGCACTGATACTCCCTTTTCTCTCTGATATTTGAAATCATGCAAAGATGAAACCAGGTCAGATTACACCAGTGACTATTAAAGTTAGATTCATATTTCCTCTCTGGCCTTCTCAACCCACTATGTAAAGCAAGAACTGCATTAGAACGAAATATTGATATGGCAGCTCCTAATAAGAGTTCTGCACATATTCCGTCCTAGAGACCATGCCAAACTCTTCCCAGGACTGTCCCAGGAATCTCATTACAACCCACAAAGTAGGTTCCGTGACTGGTCCCATTGACAGATGAGGGCACTGAGGCTCGGAAAGGGGAAGTGGGCAGGCCAGGGTCACACGGCTGAAAACAGCAACACGGAAATGAATCCGCCATGTTGGACACCCCCAACCCAGGCCGTGCTCTATTTCCCTTGGATGCAAAGCTACCACCTCCCTCCACCCACACCCCTGACCCTAGTGGTCTCTCTCATTAGAAAAGATTCTTCAAGTGAGAATTATCAATATTACTGGGGATATACTTAACTGCCACACTCCACTCCTGCCCGTAATAATTATATCCTATTATTCCCAAAGCTCCCAGCATTACAACCCAATGCTCTGCTGGCATCTGATAAATGCATGACCTTCAGGATAGCTCTCAAAAGAGGAATACAATTAGTTTACCTGGTTCTCAACTGGCTAATTGGTTAAAAAGTGTGAACACCAAATATTTATTTGCTGTGTTTTTGTTGAGCAGTCCTATTCAGAGTGGGATGGGGAGAAGAAGAAACATTTAGAAAGATTAAGGGGAAAATGCAGGGCTGCCTTGTCAATTTCAGGATGAAGCAATAAAGAAATATCACATGGGGGAAAATCACTTCTGATGTCGGTTGAGCATTGCCCCGTTTTTAACTCTCTGATTAGCATCGGGAAAGCGTTGGCCTGTCCTCAGGGTTTAAGGCTCTACCTGGCTGTGGCCAGTTTGGGGTTTTTCCTACTAATTCAGCTCCAGCTTGTTCAGAACGGACTGCCTTACTGACCAAGGGAAGAGGACTCCACACTTCTGGTAGATGAGGCCATTCCTCGTGTCTCCAGGACCCCTCAGCTTTGCTCTCAGCTGGCAGCCATGCCCCGCTTGGGTGCTGAGATCTTCCAAACAAGCCCAGACCCAAACCAGGTCAGAGTTAGGGGTTAAAGTTTCCACAGTCTCACACTACCAGCAAAGTGAAAAAATAATGATAATAATGAAGGTACACCAGCCAGCCGACATCCGAAGTTCTAGGTGCGAACTGTACTCATGCTAGCAGCCAGAAGGAAACGGCCTTTATAACCGGGGAAGGAGAGGGTGTGGGTGATGCAGTGAGCATCACGTCTCAGAGACGGACCCTGGTTCTAGTCGAGTCTATTGTAGTTTGGGATCCGGGATCCCAGGAGCTCCTCCCTGTGGGGCTCAGGGCCCCACGAGCACTTTGGGCTTCCCTGGGTTGGAACTGGACATTCATTCCAACGCTGCTGCTGTGCTGGGGGCGCCCCCAGACCTGCCCGCTGGCTGGGCTGACAGCGGCCGGGTGGAAGCAGGGAGGCGCCAGGCCCCTCGTGAACCACCTCCACACTGGCTCAGATGGACCGTGGAAGATGTCCTCAGAGTTCCCGGCGAGTCCCACATCGCTCCTGTTAAACCCCAAACCTGGCCTCCGCCCCTCTCAGCTGCTACAGGCGCAAGTGAAAACCTACAATCCAAGGGACCCTGGAAAGACCTTCAGGCACCTTCCTCTGACCTTGTGAAGGTGGGTGCAGCCTCCTCCAACCCTGCCCGCAGTGCCTTGCTGTCCCAAAGGGTCCCAGTGCCTACTCGGTGGTCTTCATCTCACACTATCTCGGGGAACTGAAGTACAATAGAAAGCTCACTTTTTTCCCTGTTTGGGCGTCTTTTGGATCATTTTTAATACCTTCCTTTTTGCTCTTCCTCAACTTCAAATGTATCAAGATGTCCTGAGGGCAAAAGAACGGATTTAACTCTCTGATTAGAAGGAACGCTTGTTGGCCTAAGTAAGCCTCACTCTTTTTGAAATCCTGACATTCACGGGCAAAATCACTCAAGCTCTCTTGTTACTTCCTGTGCTTAATTAAGTAGCTCTGCATGTGACTCAACCCTTTTATTTTGCAGAATGACATCAGACTTATTTTCCATTTTAATAGCCTGGTTACTTCATTGATTTTTTTTTAAATCCAATTTCACTTTCTAGTGCAATTTTTCATGTTTCTTTTTTTCCCTCCACCCCAGGAAATGCTGACTCCCTCAGTGGCTAAACTCCAACTGTTACGAGGACCTCAGTCTTTTTTGAGTCCAGGGTCCAAAATCAGAATTTGAAGAAGGAATTAGAGGTGTAATTTGAAGAAGGAATGAGAGGTGTAATTCTTGTTTGCTAATTACCTATTGAATACATAATTTCACACAGTGTTGGAGTTGATATAATTAACTATCTGATGCTATTCCTGACAGGGGTCCCTGAGTCCTAGGGGTGGCATCTGGGTCCCTGCAAGAAGCCACATCTGCTCTGAGAGCCATTCCTGTCCACAGGACCCTCTCCCCTCTCGTCACTTGCCCCTATTCATTCGAGGAGGATGATTACAATCTCGTAAGTTTGTTTCCAGCTTCCTTAATACATATCAGGCAGCCGTGTGACATTTATTAATCTGGATGTGAATTGTCATGGCTGTTGGGTAAGTTCTGCAGTTTGAGGGAGACGTGAGAATTAATCACCTTACTACATAACACAGTTTGGACTCAGGGCTTTATGAAAAAGCAGACATTTCACATGGCGCTGGCGCGTGACATTTCTTGTTTGTTTACCTTCTGATTGGGGTTTTGTTTGTTTGATGCTTGGGTGAGCCGGGGGATTTCATTTTCTGCCTGCCCTGAGGGGTTTTCCTCCATTGAATCTTCATGCCCTGCTTCAGTTTCCCCAAAGGAGCCATCCTGGTGAGGGCAGGGAGGGCCCTCGTTCTGGGCCTGGCCCTGCTCATTCCTCAGTGGTAGCACAGGGGACTGTGGCACAGACTGGCTAACAGTGGCCCACGGTGGCCCCAGCCTTGCCTCCTAACAGGAGGAGGCCTAGACATGAGCAGAAGTTGCATTTTGTGCTGCCCAGGGTTCTTCTTCCCTGAGTCTCAGTCGTAACTAGAGAACGTCCCAGAGCTGAGCACCCTGCAGGATTTGAGTGAGACTTTTTTTTTTTTAATCCAGGAGGAATCAAAGATATAATGCATGCGATAAGCACTCATTAAATATGAGTTTTCTTCTTTTTTAAATATTTGCATAATGACAATTTGAGGAAATTAATTGGCTGCACGACTGGAAAGATACACACTCTAATGTTTCTTTTCCCCCTGAGAAAAATGTTAACTGTCTGCTGTTTACTTTCTTGCTCTTCAGATGAGATTAGTCCTTGACTAACGTCCCATTTGAAGCAAAGCTGCCTCACGATGAAACAGATCATGGCTGCTGCTTCAAAACCTTCTTTCTAACCTACTGACTGTGATGAAAACTTGTCCTAAGCACAGGGTGGGGACAGAGAAGCAAGAGCTGGGTCCCTGCACTCGAGTTGGTGATGATCACGCAGAAAGATAACTAGTCCAGAGACACGCGTGACGAGAACCGATGGATGGTGGTGGGAGAGTGAGAGATGAGACGTTAGGGTGTGGGTTAGGTAAGATCACCCCAAGTTGCTGTGGGCTCTCGTAGCTTTCCACAACCCAGCTCCAGGCTTCTGCTGGCTTAGTCCCATGTGTGATGGTCCCCAAGATCGCCCAGGTCCTCAAACTCAGAGACGAGCCCCAGCCCCTCCGTGACGTCACACAAAATCTCAGTCTCAAAAGACATTTGTGTATATAATAGAATTTACTGAGTGGTGGGTGGAGGGTACCTGGCTCATAGAAGGTATTCAATAAATATTTATGGGAGGAATTAATCCAAAGACTCTCAGTTAAACATTAGACACCTTTGTTCTTAGAAGTTTTCAGTCCCCCACCCTTGAAGATCTTACTCTGGGTGCTTCATCCTGCATCACAACCCTCCCACCCCTGCTAAGAATGCAGGGTGACCTGGGTTTACTGCTCAAGGTCTCAATTAACCCCTCCACTCTCCTAGTCCTGCCTGCTGGGACTGATGTGCTCAATCATCCCATTTCTCCACCCGAAATGCTCTGGGGGTATGTCTGTGTGTGGGATCACCTCTGCCCAATCCCTCCATCACCGATGGGTAAAGAGGCAGAATGGGAAGGCAGTGGGGTTTTCTCAGGACACCAGCTGCCTTACTCTGCCCCTTTGGGCCTCTTAGCCCGGGTTTCTCTGCTGCAGTTGATGTTTTGGCAGAACGGCCTGCCTCTTGGCCCAGTTCCCAGGACACCAGGTAATCGTGTTGTTATCGGGGAAGCTGAGGCCAGCCTCTGATGCAGACGCTCTGCCTCATCTGAACTCCTCCTGGGCCTTCTGCCTACTGGGGCCCTGTGGCCCTTTCTTCACATGGCTGGGCTTGTGTTTGCTCCTCACTTTCCCAAAACTTTCTCAAAACTGAACAGTGTGTTGTTTAGAGACCATACATACATAGTACAACTTATAAAGAAAAGCAAGAGAATGGCTGACATAGAAGTCAGGAGGGTCATTACCTCTGTTGGAGGGAAAGAGGATGACACCATGTGGGGGAACACAGGACTCTTCTGTAAGATGCTGGCATTTTTTTCTTTTTTTTAACCATTTTTTAAAAATTGAAGTATAGTTGATCTACAATGTTGTGTTAGTTTCAGGTGTACAGCAAAGTGATTCCGTTATATATATATTCTTTTACAGATTCTTCTCCATTATAGTTAATTACGAGATATTAAATACAGATCCCTGTGCTGTACAGGAGGTCCTCGTTGTTTATCTATTTTATAAATAGTAGTATATATCTATTAATCCCAAACTCCCAATTTATCCCTCCCCCCTTTTCCCCTTTGGTAACCATAAGTTTGTTTTCTATGTCTGTGAGTCTGTTTCTGTTTTGTAAATAAGTTCATTTGTATCATTTTTTTAGATTCCACATATAAGTGATATCATATGAGATTTGTCTTTCTCCTTCTGACTTACTTTGCTGAGTATGATAGTCTCTAGGTCAATCTATGTTGCTGCAAATGGCATTATTTCATTCTTTTTTATGGCTGAGTAGTATTCCATTGTGTAAATGTAGCACGTCTTCTTTTATCCATTCATCTGTTGATGGACACTTAGGTTGCTTCTGTGTCTTGGCTGTTGTAAATAGTGCTGCTGTGAACATTGGGGTGAACATGCTGTTATCTTTTTTAAACTTGGATGTGGATCCTCAAGTGTTCATTTTATGATAATTCTTTAAACTGCTCGGATCCATTCTACGTGCTCTTCTGTACGTGAGATACGTTTCAAAATGTGCCTGTGTGATATATTTCACAGTAAAAACCATTTACAAGGACCACCCCTGCCGTGACTACCTCCCCTGCCATTTCTCCAAGGCCAGCAGGCCCGGTAGGTCTGGGGAGGACCTACTTCTGCCACTGCCGCCGCCTTCCCTGCCTTCCACACTGACCCGAGCTGCATCCTGTCCTGGCCACGGTCACGTGGCAACTTTCTGGACAGCCCACTGCCTTCTCCCCTCCCCCCGGTTCAACACAATATGGAAACTATAAAAAAGAATGTGTTGCAGAGAACTCTGCTTCCGATCGGAAGCCGCCTCCATCCGACTTCCCTCCCAGGCTGGTAGGTCTGTTTAGGAAGGCACGGACACTTTCTAGAACATGCAGGGGGGCTGAGTGACCACCCAGGAAGAGTCTGAGGTTTGGAGTCAGGCGGCCTGAGCTGGCCCCTCAGCTCCGCCTGTAAGTGGCACACGTGATACTTCCCTCTGCGCTTTCCCTTGTCATCTTTTTTTTTTTTTTTTTTTACATTTTATTTTATATTGGAATATAGCTGATTAACAACGTTGTGATAGTTTCAGGTGCACAGCAAAGGGACTCGGCTCTGCATATACATGTATCCATTCTCCCCCAAACTCTCCTCCCATCCAGGCTGCCACATAACACTGAGCAGAGTTCCCTGTGCTCTACAGTAGGTCCTTGTTGGTTATCTGTTTTAAATATAGCCGTGTGTACATGTCAATGCCAAACCCCCTAACTCTCCCTTCCCCCACCCTTCTCCCCTGGTAACCGTAAGTTCGTTCTCTAAGTCTGTGAGTCTTAACTCTCCTCCAGGACCTAGACCTTTGTTGCTCTTGTACCCCACCTTCCAGGTCATCCCTCCACCTCCGTTCAGTGCGCCTTCTCTGGATTACCCACCGCACCCTGCTCCTTGTTCAGGGCCCCCCTGGCCTCTCCTTTGCCTTGCCTGTGAACTTGGTGAACATTCCTTGACAGTTGTGGAGTCTTTCTGCAAACCGATCAATGCCGAAGTCAGTCTTGGTGAATGAACGTCCGAACTGCCACCTCCAAGTTCACACAGCTGGCCACCGGGCTGGCGCCAAGAGCCCTTTGGACCCTGAAGCTGGGCTGTTGATCCCACTGACCAGACACACACTTTCCCTTTGAAGTGCATGTCTACAAGGTGGATGTATCGAACCAAAGCTAACATGTGGACAGTGGAAGGGGGAACGTGAATATCTGTTGGTTGCAGCCAGTGTTTAGTTTGGCAAACACATGAGGACCTTCTAACTGGAATAGCTCTCCTACGTGTCTGCAAATCCTTAGTGAGGATCCCAGCTCAGTTGGGACAGGGCAGGGGCCATCGGCTCAGACTTGCTCCCCAGACCATCCTCTCCCGTCCATGGGATGCAGCCCAGTACGGACACCTCAGATGGGCCCGTGTGCACACCCTACCCCTGCCACTACCTCCGTGTGCCCTTGGGCAAGTTGATTAGCCTGTCTGAGTCTTCATTTCCTCAAGTGTCAGATGGGGGTGACAATCTCTGCTTCACAGGGTTGATGGGGCTTAAACGACATTGTCGAGGTCACCCACAAGCCCAGGACGTGACTGGCACTTCTTGGTCCTCAGGCTGGGCCAGCTTCTTCCTCCTTCCCTCCATCTTTCCTCTATACTTCTGGGGGCACTTACCTGTGTAAAGGAACGTGAGGCTGCCTCAAAGGACAGCCAGGATCGGCCAGTGTCTCTGCCATGCCCAGGAGCCAGGTAGTCTCTGGCTCAGAGCCCATTCTAGCCCCTCACTCTGTGGCCCCAGTCAGGGGACTCCCCCGTCCTCAGAAGCCCGACCCTAAGGAAGCTCTCTACCCAGCATCCTGGCCTCATGCAAAGAGCCCTGACTGAGGTCTGAAACCACAGCAGCTGAGAGCCAGAGGCCACCGAGCTTGAACCTTCAGTTTGCAGAGGCAGAAACAGACCAGAGAGGGCAGCAAATCCACCCAGGGCTGCCCAGCTTGCCAGCATCCCAAGCCAGGATGGAATTCACGTAGCTCGACCTTTTGGCCACACCGCCCTGTACTTGCCTTCCAAATATCCTTGCAGTTGGATTTTGCTTATTTCCCTTGGAAGTTATGTCCCTATGGAAGCCATGAATGTCTTCATGGGGATTTCCTAAGACAAGCCAGGTAAATTTTAGAACCGTAGTTAAAAAATAAAATAGCACACTGTGAAGAAAAGACTGTGGAGGGGGCCTGTTGGTGACAAAAGATGCTGTCAAAATGCTGGCAGGGGCCTGTCCTGTTGGCCGCCAGGCTTGCTGACCACCCCGGCCGTGCACAGATTTCCTTCCCACCAAGAAGGACTCACAGATTCCATTATTTGATCACGGTTTTGTACAACGCTTGGAGGGGAGGAAAGATTCACTTTCCTCTGATAGTTTTCAAGTCAACAGACAGGCCTGATGTGGGAATAACATCCCGAAGTGAGGTGCTCGGGGCAGGGCGGGCAGGGCTGCAGCCGACCTGTCTGTCCTCAGTAGGGACAGAGGCTGTCTTGAAGGTTCCATCCTCGGGCTGGCCACCAGCTGTCGCTCCTTCGCTACCTCGGCTTTTGGGATCTTACACATCCTTCCTTGACTCTGGAACTCGTCCCCACAATGACCTCCCCAGCCGGAGAGTGCCCCCCCCCCGCCCGGCCAGGCAGACCATCATCTGGGGCGACAGCCACCTCCAGGGAAGTTGGAGGCTAAGAGCACCATGTGAGCTTAGACTTGTCACGGAGGCCGCCTGACACTACACAGTGCAGCCTCCCCGGCACCTGGCACCGTGTCTGGGGCACAGTAGGGCTGTTTCTCTTTGAGAAGGTAGGTGAGTGTGTCAGAGCTGAAAGGTCTGGTAGACTTGCTTGGGTTTCATGAAGCTGAGAAAGTGATGGTGAGTCACTGAGGTCACACAGCTGGTTAGGGACCATGCTCCAAGCATTTCAGGACGGATCCAGCATCCAGCCAACACATTTTTATCAAGTGTGTACTATGTGCCAGGCACTGTGTTGGAGCTAAAGGTCCGGTCAAGAATCAAATTGCCTATTTTTGCCTTTCTAGGGCACAGAGTCTATTACGGCAACAAAGGTTAAGCAAATAAATAGAAATAAATTGTGTACAGTGAGTCCTAACAGAGTGGGTGCCCAGGTCAGGGAAGGGTTCTCCCAGGGGGTGGGGTTTAAGACTGAGTAGTGTTGGTCACGTGGGGAAGTGAGAGGAGGGTCTCTGGTGAGGGAACAGCTTGTGCAAAGGCCCTGAGGAAGCCTGCATGGTGGGAGCTAGGGAGAAAGGAAAGAGTGGGAGGAGGCGAGGCGGGGAAATTAGGGGCCATATCACCAAGGGCCCCAGGACAGGTAGGAGTTTGGGTTTACCGTGACATGTGTCAGGACACTTCTGAAGGGCCTGATGATGGGGTAACATGGTCTGACCTGCGCTTCATAAAGGGCACCCCAGCTACTGCACTGATCAGAGGGAGAGAGGGGAGTCGATGGACCCACAGGAGATGCTTGCAGAGGCTGGTGACAGGTGGCCCCTGTCACTCACCAGATATGTGACTGTTACTAGCAACAGGCTTCTCCAGCCTCAGTTTCGCCCGTGTGACAGTGACGGTCCCGGCTCACAGGACTGCTTTGGGGGTTGGATGTTTGCAAGGGACCTAGTGGCCTGCCTGGCACAGGGACACTGCCATTCTTTCCCACGAGACCCTCCCTCTCGCTTTTAATAGGAATTATTCAGAACCCAGGAAACTCAGACTTAAGATGCTGGTTTTCCTTTTGGTTTTAAGATGGAGAGACGTTCTTAATGTTAACATGGTTTGTGCTTTTTGTGTCTGGCTTATAAGTCCTTTCTTCTCCATCACGAGATCATAAAGATACTTCTCTTATGGTTGGAAAGTTTCATTTCTACATCCAGACTTTAATCCATCTGGAATTTGGGTCTGACTGGGTGAAGCCCAGCTCCCCACTGCTTGGCTGTGTGACTTGGAGCATCTCAGGACCCCCGTGTTCCCACCTGACAGGTGAGAGGTTAGGTTACGGCATCTCCGAGGCTTCTTCCTAACCTGTAGTTGCGAGAACTCAGTCCTCCTCGATTCAACCTGAGCCCAGAGTGATGTGCTAGCTAGCGTGAAGATAAAATCATTCCACAGATTTCCACATGCCCTGCAAAGATGCAGCCGTGTTCACACAGGGTTGGCTGTCCTCCCATCTCTCTGCTTTTTTTCTCCTCCACAGATAAAACAAAGCACTTCAAAGCAGGTTTCCCAAGGCCCACTTCCTAGCCAGAACTTCCTAGCCAGAACTTGGCTTTAAATCATTTCTCTTTGACATTTTAGTTTTAACTATCCTGCACGTACCAGGCCAAGGATGGAGGAGAAGCCTCCGTAACTAGAATTGTTATGAAAACCAGATATCCGACTATACTGGCATTTCTGGACATAACCAATTTGCAGGACTTGTAAGTTTATTCACTAAAATCTTTCAGACTTGCACTGAAGAAGCCTCTGAGAGGTGCCACTGCTACTTAGTGACCACAGGTTAGTGACCACATGGGTGGAAACACGTCTCTAGAAGTGAGTGGCTGGTGATAAAAATAAAAAACAAACATACACACAATTAAAAACGCAGTTTCCAGTTTTCACCCTGATTGCTATCACAAAACGGAGGGTGAAAGACTCTGTGTCAGGCCAGTTTGCTGGGGGTGACCCAGCCCAGTGGTAACAGCTTGGGGTGGGAGAGGGGTCCCCAAAGACCCCACGGCGGAAGGAGGGCCTGATGAAAAGAAGCCAGTGTTCACAGGGGCCCCAGGGGTGGTGCAGGTAAGGAAACTCAGCCCAAGTTCGTTTAAGGAAAAAGGTGTGCATGTGACCCAGATACAGGGGCAGGGAGGGGTGGTGTCTTAAGGGACTCAAGGGTTGAGAAGGAGACTTGGAGGGAGTCTGGAAAGAAAACCTCCAATCCACTGGGACCCAGGTCTGCCCAGGCAGAGACCAGCTGGTCTCCCCCTCCTAGTGGGAAATTCCTTTGGAGAGGGAATCTGATTGACAATTGGACTGGGCCGTGAGGTGCCCAGATGTTTGGTCAAACGTTATTCTAAATCAGGTGATTTTGAGAGGGCTTTTTTGCCTGAGTTCCATGTTTAGATCAATAGGCTGAGTAAAGCAGATTGCTCTTCCTAATGTGGGTGGGCCTCATCCAATCAGTTGAAGGCCTGGCTAGAACACAAAGGTTGACCCTCCCACGAGTAAGAGGGAACTCCTCCTGCTTGACTGCCTCTGAGCTGGGACTTTAATCTTTTCCTGCCTTCAGACTCAAGCTGAAGCACAGGTTTTCCTGGGTCTTGCGCCTGCTAGCTTTCACACTGGAACTCACACCATCAAAGCCCTGGTTCTCCGGCTTTCAGACTTGGACCAGGACTCCATTTGTGCTCCCCTGGGTCTCCAGTTTACTGACTGCAGTTCTTGCGACTTTTCAGCTTTCATAATAATGTGAGCTGATTCCTTACAACAAATCACTGTATGTGTGTGTGTGTGTGTGTGTGTGTGTGTGTCCTATTGGTTCTGTTTTTCTGGAGAACCTGACAAAGGCAAGGTCCTGTGGAGTGCAAGTGCTACCTAAGGCCCATCTCTGTAAGGGGGAGGCAGTTTCCAGATAAGAGGACATCGTGAGCTGAACAGACACCCAAAGGGGTCTACAGGGGCCATTTCACACCAGGAGCAGCGGGAGACCCCTCCTCTGGGTTTCAGGAGCATGTTGCCCGAACATCCATGTAACCATACGTGTGCATGTATCCAGCCTCTGCACTCCACAAGGCCAGTGTCTCACTTTGGGACAGTCTTTAAGCCTTTGTATGTCAAGGCCTAGTCCAAGGCTGGGCAATGCTCAAGTGTGGCTTTTGAATTACTGGGGACTGAGGTGGCCGTCAGCACACAGAGCCAGGGGACCGCAAGCCACCCTGAGTAGCAGTGACAGAAAGAGCCTGTGCTCCAGATACTTCCCGCCCCAGGCACGGAGGCCACACCATCTGTCCTTGCTTTAAGTTAAAGCATCGAGGTGCCCCCAGAGCCTCCAGGCAGGTTCTGCAGGGGTCAGGGAGGAGCTGCCCAATGGGACAGAGCAAGACTCCAGGGCAGCCTTCCTCTAAGCCCAGCATGGGGGCTTATTGTTGCTATTTTCAAATGTTTTTAAGTCTGGTAGAAACCAAAGGGGCCCCGCCAGGGCTGTGATGTTCTCTTTCACACAAGGCTGACCTGCAGGATGAGTGACACCAGCCAAACCCCAGGGCAGCCTCTGCCAGCCGCGGGCGTGCCCCAGTGGGCTGCTACTCACCTTGCACAGCCCCAGGATGGCAGCGTTCCCTCTGCGCCCTTATTTCCGGAACTCCTTATTCAGAGCCCAGCATCATCGGAACCACAGTGGGAGGAGGCGTCAGCAGGAAACAAGAGGACGCTCACTTCTTGCCCTGCCTGCCCCTCTAAAGGCAGCCACAGTGGGCCCTGCCCCAGGCCACAGTGAGTCCCCTTGGCCCGGTGCCTGTCCACTTTGGCCCCTTCCCTCACCCTGTTTCCTCTTTATCCCATCCGTGTGTGTCCACCCTCAGTGAACTGCTTAATGACATCAGCTGTGGTGTGGACCCCGGCGGCTCTGGGTCATGCATTTCTGTCTCTGATCTGACAGTTCTGGATGTCCTTGGACACCAGAGTTGCGTACACATAGAACTTTAAAGCCTGAAGACCATCCGGTGATCTCTGATCGCCTCTGTTGACAAAGGTGGAAAGTTCTAGAAGAACCCAGCAGTGAGGGGACCAGACCCCATACATCCTCTCCAGGGTACCTCTCCCCCACGGAGCTGCTTCTCACTAACAGGCCCCTCTCATCCTCCCCTCCCTGCACCGCCGTTGAGTCACGTGCTCAGGCACGTGCTCACACCGCCCATAGGTCAACAGTGTCCTCCTAAATCCATGTCCACCCAGAACCTCAGAATGCAACCTTATTTAGTAACAAGGTCTTTACAGATATAATTAGTTGAGACAAGGCCATACTAAAGTAGGATGGGCACTGATTCAGTGATTAGTGCCCTTATGAAAAGAGAAAACAGAGACCCAAGGGCACACAGACACACACACACACACACACACACACACACACACACACACACACAGAAGGCCACGTGGAGACAGAGATTGGAGTGATGCAGCCACAAGCCAAGGACTGCTGGCAACCACCAGAAGCTAGAAGAGGCAAAGCAGGATGCTACCTTAGGACGTTCAGAGAGAGAGAGCACAGCCTTGTCAACACCTTGTTTCAGACGTCTGGCCCCCAGAACTGTGAGAGAATAAATTTCTGTTGTTATCAGTCACTGTTTATGATAATTTGTATGGCAGCCCTAGGAAACGATTCATGCACTCACCTGCAGCCAGCTTACATTTTCCTGGTGCTTCCTCCTTACTTTTCTCCTTTCAATCTGCATATTTCCTCCCTGCAAACCTCTTCCTGCCCTGAGAGGACATCACTGGCCAGGAGACTCTCAGAATCACCTCTAGTGACCGGCCTAAAACCCATTTATTGATCGCCCTTAAGACTAGTGTCAGATCCATTTTCATTTTCACATATGTAATTCTTCTCTTATTCACATCCCAGCTGGCTGTTTCCCAGAGCATGGTGGATGTGGTGATTGGCAAGACGGAGGCAGGGGGTGTGTGCATTATTTTATTTTGAAAGTCATATATATCCAAAGTATACAAACAGCTTATACAGCTCAATATCAAAGAAGGAAACAACCCAATCAAAAAAATGGGCAGAAGAACTAAATATACATTTCTCCAAAGAAGACATGCAGATGTCCAACAGACACGTGAAAAGATGCTCAACATTGCTAATTATTAGAGAAATGCAAATCAAAACTACAATGAGGTACCACCTCTGACTGGTCAGAATGGTCATCACTGAAAAGTCTACAAATAATAAATGCTGGAGAGACTGTGGAGAAAAGGGAACCCTCCTACACTGGGAATGTAAATTGGTGAAGCCACTATGGAAAACAGTATGAAGGTTCCTTAAAAAATTAAAAATAGATCTACCATATGATCCAGTGATCCCACTCCTGGGCATATATCTGGAAAAGACAAAAACTCTAATTCGAAAAGATACATGCACCCCAGTGTTCATTGCAGGACTATTTACAATAGCCAGGACATGGAAGCAACCTAAGTGTCCACCGACAGATGAATGGATAAAGAAGATGTGGTATATATATATATATATATATATATATATATATATATACACACAATGGAATATTACTCAGCCATAAAAAAGAATGAAATAATGCCATTTTCAGCAACATGGATGGATCTAGAGATTATCATACTAAATGAAGTAAGTCAGACAAAGACAAATATCATATGATACCACTTATAGGTGGAATCTAAAAAAATGATACAAATGAACTTATTGATAAAACAGAAATAGACTCACAGACATAGAAAACAAACTTATGGTTGTGAAAGCAGGAAGGTGGGGGTGAGATAAATTGGGAGTTTGGGATTAACAGATACACACTACTATATATAAAATAGGTAAGCAACAAGGACCTACTGTATAGCACAGGGAACTATATTCAATATCTTGTAATAACCTATAATGGAAAAGAATCTGAAAAAGAATATATATATACATATTTATGTATATATATATATATTATGTATAACTGAATGACTTTGCTGTACACCTGAAAATTGTAAATCAACTATACTTTAATAAAAATAAATGAATGAATGAATTTTTAAAAAAAGAAAGTCATATATAAATTTTAATGAGATTTGGAAAAAGTATAACTTGCACATCAAATCCATCATTTCAGGGATATTGTTGCTTAGGACAAAGCTAAGTAAAAATTGGCTTAATTTAAAGTTGATCCTAAGGAATATATTAAGTAAGGTTGGCACATGGTGGAGCATGAATTGCTGAAATGTGGGCAGTTCTGGAGTGGAAGAAACCATGTGGTTTTGGGGTCTGACAATTCTGAGTTCAAATTCTGTTTTTCTTACTGGTGCTGGGACCCAGTGGCGATTGTTGAATCTCTGAATCTCAGATTTCTCTTCTGCAGAATGGGATCACGACAAAGGGTGACTGAGGATGTGCCTGGCACAGTGCCTGGCACGTGGGATGCTGAGCAAATGAGGTGACCTCCACATGCTCTGCTCTGAGGCCTCCTGCAGGGCCCCCCAGGCTCCTACCTGTCCACACCACTTCCATCCTTCCCCGCCAGAACCCTGTCTGCATCGCGGGAAGCAGCAGGCTTGTCCCGGTGGGAAGGCAGAGGCCCTGCCAGGTTGCCTAGACAACCAGAGGAAGGCATGTGGGCACCTGGTGATGAATGATAGCTCTCCCTGCCCCTAACTCCTGGGTCACCTTCAGACCTGGAGCCGTCACACTGAAACCCTCCTTTCACTGTTGGAGCTTTGGAATAAAGGTATCGTGGGTCACCCTGGGGGTGAGCAGGGCAGAGAGATGCCTGTTGCACTGTGAGATTGTGCTGGAGCATGCTTTCTGGAAAGGTCTGGAAAGAAGGCAGGTAGGCCTCTTGCCTAGCTACAACCCTGGAACTATCCTCCTCCAGAGACATCTGCCCAGGAGGCAGGGCTTGTCCAGAGGCCCAAGTGCATTGTCCCCAGGGCCACCAGCTTGTCCCTGGTGCAGTAGCACAAACTCTCCATCCCAGAGCCGCAGGGGGCCCGTCCTCATTCGCATCTCGCCTGGACACTTCCCAGATCCCCAGGCCCACCTTGATCCCACTTCCAAGGTCTCTTCCAAATGTCAATGCCATGCCCCAGACACACGGCTCGGGGATCACTCCTTCAAGTAATACTATCATTAAAGTATGGACTTCATTTAATGCATTCCTGATACTTGTGTGACAAATATCTGATATTAATTTATGATAGTTTTTTTTAGTGTGGTGAAATATACATAACATAAAATTTACTATTTTAGCCAGTTTTAAGTGTACAGTTTAAGGCCTATGATTTCTAACGGACCTTAATCTACGGATATTGAGTAAGGCTTGCGTAGGTTGGGGAAGTTCACCTCTGCTCACAGGACTATTAAGGGGCTAGATGGAGACTTGAACCCAGGCTGCCTGATTCCAAAACTGTGCTTATCATAATGACAATGAGAACCAGAGGAAGAAGAAAAAGCAGCACAATTAATATTTATGGAGCCTTCACTATGTGCCAGGCATTGTTCTAAGTACTTTAAATATGTAGTTATAATCTCATAGATATTTATATATAAAATCTCATTTATATTTACATACCTAAACACTCATATATAGTTCCTTTATATTTATATATATAATTTCATATATACACATGAGTATGTGTGTAGCTATGTCTGTGTGTATACATAAAACCTCGTTTAATCCTTAGGTCAACTCAGTGAGGTGGGTCCTATTTTCAGCCTGTTGTGCAGGTGAGGAAACAGGCCCAGTGAGCTGAGCTACCCAAGGTCACGTGGCGGGTTAGAGGAGCTGGGAATCTAGCTCAGACTGGCTCAGGGCTGGTGCTGTAGCCTCGCCTAGGCCTTTCCTGTTGTGGGCTGAGGAGGGTGGATTGATGGTCTCTCCTGAGACCCTGCCATGGCACCCTCTCCAAACAGGGAGGCGAAGAGACTGCCCTCACTGGGCCGTGTATGTGACTCGGTCGCTCTCACCTCACATGTGCATCTGTGCACTTAGGGCCTCTGGAAGGGCAGCCCATGGCCGTGAGGCTTGCAGAGGGGACAGCCCTTGAGGGCTGACCCCGTGACCCTCAGTTCAGCATCATGGTGCCTCCCCAGAGACGGGTGGGCCCCTACGTAAATCAAGAACAAGCTAAACCCTTGGAAAGCGTGGATCTGTGGGTAGCCTGGGCGGGGCTGGGGGACCGTCAACGGTCCCCAGGTACTTTGAGAGGATTCTCCATCCTCCCCCAGCCCCTGGAGTGAGGAAGGAAGCGGTGAGCAGGGCCCGGCTGGGTGTGGGCCCGTTCTCCCAGCAGCGCCAGCCTGGCCCTCCTGTGGCAGCCATGGCAGGAGCACAGCCCCCACCGCTGCTGCCGTCTCTGCGAGCTGGTGGCAGCTCGTGAGCTGTGCATCTGGGGGTGGAGGTGGGAAGAGTTTTCTGGCTGGTTTCTGGAGAGCCTGCTTCTCCATAAGGCGCAGATCTGTTACCTTTCAGCTGCATCAGCACATGAGGTTTCTGGCTTTGTGTATTTATGTTCTGGTTCTGGCTCCTGGCCTGTATCTCTATTCACCAGAAGAGCTGGAGTGCCGGGCTTCTAGAAACGTGTACCTGGCAGCACTCAGGAAAATAAAATGATAGCCCAGGAGATGGGCACTTGAGCTCACAGCTGGCTGCTGTGGCATGAAGAGCTGACACTGGGGGACAGTCCTGTGTATTGTCTGCCTTTCCCCGCTGAACACAATGCTGCAATCATTTAGGGGGTTTTATGGTGCTTTTACAAAACCTACAGTTAAGTCCCCTACATACGAACCTTCAAGTTGCGAATTTTCAAAGATGTGAACGTGCGTTCGCATGTCCAGTCACGTAAGTTAGTTCACATGGCTGGCACATTGTCACCTGTGTGCATCCTCTACAGGTGGTTGTGCTTTTGTGTACTTTACTGTACAGTACTGTAGAGAGCACAGTAGTACCGTATCTTTATTTCAAGCCCAGGATGTCCGGAAGCAAGCATAAAAGCAGCGGTATATAGCTGATTGTGTTAGTTGGGTACCTCGGCTAACTTTGTTGGACTTACAAACAAATTGGACTTCCAAGCGCACTCTCGGAACAGAACTCGTTCACGTGTAGGGGACTGACCGTATTTTAATTAGACCTTCTAAGAGTCCTGTACTTAGGAGCAAGATACAGGAGGGGCGGAGACTCTGCCTTTTCTTCTCTGGTGCTCAAGCCACCCCTGGTTCATACCCAGCAGAGCCCTTGGCCTCGAAGCTGATCCTCATTGCTATGCAGCTGAGAGGAAGGAGATGGGCGTGAAGGTGCAGCTGGGAGACGCCCTCCTCTGCTCTCCCCAGCACCAGGTCCAACTCGCAGAGCAGAGAGAGAGGGGCCTGGAGACCCTAACCTTGTCAACCACGCGGGGGCTGGCACTTCTGCACGGCCACAAGGAGGCAGAGGGGGCTCGGTGCCCCCAGTTTACAGAGGGTGAGAGACCCCTGCCCTGACGCTGGCCTCCTTTGCGGAAGCGCCATGTGCCCATTGGGCGCTTGCACGGGCAGGCATGGGGCGAGTGCAGGTCCTGCTCTCCCCGAGCCCAGCTCAGATCCCGACAGGGCTGCCCGCCGTGGGGAACCTTGCTTCATGCCTCTGGGTCCCCGCGTCCAGACCTAAAGAACGGGCTAATCGTGCCGATCCTGGCAGGACGGTTGGGAGATGAAGCGACGAGGTGTCTATGATGGGGCTTCGCACAGACCGGGGAGCTGCGCAAATGCACAGCTCTCTCAGCAAAGCGTCCACTGCGGGCACCGCCGTGCTCCTAACGTCAGCTCATGTCTGAAACGTGGTCCTTATCCTCCCAACTCAATAGCGCCCCCTACAGCCCAGAGTAGCCCAGCCTCCGGTGAGGTCAGTGCAGAAGCAGGCTGGGCTCCAACCAAGACGCAGGCCTGTGCAGGCCCCGGCCGGCAGCAGCCCAAGGCTTCCAGAACTGCCCCCAGGAGAGGGACTCAGTGCCACCCGCCTCTCACCACCGCCACACACGTACCTGTGCACAGACACAGACGTGCACGTTTACACACACACACATTCGCACATGTGCACACACACATAGAGACACAGCCATTGGCACACAGACACATTTACACACATTCATACACAGACACATACACAGACATGCACATTCACACACATACACACACTCATTCACACACATATTCACACGTGTAACACAGACACACCTTCACACACACATGCACAGACACACCTCTTCACATAGACATTCACACATCCACACACGTGTTCACACACAGGTGCACATACACAGACATGCACATTCACACACATAGACAGACACACTCATTCACACACATATTCACAGATGTGTGACACAGACACACCTTCACACACACATGCACAGACACACCCCTTCACATAGACATTCACACATTCACACACAGATGCACATACACAGACATGCAAATTCACACACACACATACAGAAACTCAAACTCACTCATGTACACACTTGTACACACAGACATACATACTCACACATATATATATATATACACATACACTTAGACATAAACACACACGTACAGGCACACTCACACCATCTCCAGGGCCTGGCTGATACACAGCGTTGGCCTGAGTAAAAAAAATACTGACCTCTGTCCATCATCCTCTCCTGTTCCCCTCAGGCACCAAGGGGTCTGACCCAGGGCAGCCTCGGAGTCCCCAGGCAGGGGGTCTCCAGGTAGGGCTCAGCAGTGGGGCGCTGCCCAGTTGGCCGTGGTGGCACCAGGCTCCTTGCTGTCCTCTGGCCACACATGTGCCCCTGTGTGAGGTGGACCATGTAGCCCACGGGAAAAACCATGAAATGTTGGATCCGGGTTACCGCCTGGCCAGTCCTAGCATGGAACTTGCTGTGAGGGGTCACTTCCTGAGCCACCATCCTCAGGACCCAGCATGGGAGCCAGTGGACTCCACGGACCACCACTCCAGAGTCTGCGGCAGGCGGGGTGACCAGTGCCCACCCCTGGCCCCGCAGGTGGCTGCACAAGGCAGATTCCCGGGCCCAGGTGTTCTGTTCTCCCCTCTCAAGCCAGGTCCTGCAGCCAGGAGAACGAGGCAACAGTATCCTCAGTTGGGGTCCTCCCTTGTGGCCAGAGGTGCTGGGTGAGTTACAGGAAGAGGCGCAAGAAAAAGCGGTAACTTCCACTCCATCCCTGGTCGTCCTCCCTCAGGCGTCAGCCTCCAGCTGTGCTGTGGACCACTTGCCTCCATCCCTCCGCCCCTCCGCACCCCCCACGCCGCCACGCCGCCACCCCGCCACCCCGCCACCCCGCCGCCCCGCCTCCCCTCCGCGCCGCCGCGCCTCCGCGCCGCCGCGCCTCCGCGCCGCCGCGCCTCCGCGCCTCCACCCCTCCGCCCCTCCACCCCTCCACCCCTACTTCTCTCCCCTCCACTCCCACCCCCAGTGCTCAGTTCTGATCCTTTTCCACCCAGAGCAGATGATCTTTATTCCCAGGTCCCTCTGGGCTCCAGACCTTGCTGTTCATATTCCCAAAGGCACTAAGATTCTTTGCTGAACAAAAGGACCCTAGTCTCTCACCTTAGCTGTTAAAAAGGAAAAAAAAAAAAAGACAGATGCTTATAATTGAATGGCTTTTCTTATTGTTTTGCTTTGTTTTTGTTTCCTTAACATTTCCCAGATCAAAGTCTGAGGCAAGACTCCTGTCCTCAACCAGAGAAAAATCCCAAGGGTGATTTTTCATTTAAGTGAGGGGAAGAGTGAAGGTTACTGGTGTTAATGTAAGAATAAAAAGATAACTCACACAGGTAACAGAATGAAAGCCTCAGGTATAGATAAGTGGTTGGCTGAGCGCAAATGAAGTGGATCTACCTCAAGAATTACAGAATCAAATTGTGATTCTTGGTTCCCCTGCTGCTACTTCTTGAGGAATTGCTTTTGGTTTGGTCTTTAAGGATCTTGCAGCTGAATTGTCTGGGGAAAAATGTCTATATGTGTTGGAAACTTTTCTGTTACTGATGAAAGGGGGGATCTATCGGCACTATAATTAACAGGGGAGGGGGAACACTGTTGGATTCAGACCCACCCCCGGCTGGATGAGAGTCTGGAACCCACCTTCCCGGCTCAGGCCTGGGCTCATCTGAGAGGTTAGGAAGGCTTCCGAGAGGACGGGGCATCTATCTGATCAAGGCCAGCGGCACCAAGACTCCAAGTTATGGCGCTCAAACTTGGGGGCCCTTTGAATGTAAGGTCGTATACGTGATAGATGAGAGACTGGCTCAGGGCTCCAGTAACCTTAGGCCCTGGTTAGGAGCTGAACCAAAGGAGGAACAAGGTCAAACAAAGGTGTTTGGGACCAGGAGAGGCAGGTTCATTGGATGTGGGGAGCCTCTTTCCCAGCCCCCTGTCAAAGTCGTGTGATGGCCTCAGCGGGCTAGACTTGCTGCCTGTCTGTCCCTTCTTGGCCTGGCTCCATCCCAGCCTCTCCCAGTCAGTCGACTTGGTGGGGTGGCTTTTATTAAATGGCTGTTTCACCTTTAATCTGTTAAAGCCAGTCCATGAAAGTCATTACCTGCAGAGAGACAGAGAGCAGCAGTGCAAGTACACATGCACCCATGCACGTACACATGTGCACACGCATGATCAATAGTTTGTTGGGGGAAGTTCATGCCAATGAAGGAAATTAAATATAGTCGTTGGAGAGAAAACCCAGCCACTGGCGTACCGTTCCCATCACAGTAGAGATGAAACACGTGGTTGGTGCCCCGTGGTCTGCAGTTGAATCACAGGACTCGTTTGACTTTATCCCTAAATCATCACGGAGGGCCACCCGTGCCAGCTTCTGAGCTTTTTTGCAGACTCTACAGATCACAGGAGAGAATAAAACAACCTTTCTTCAGCTCTGGACCACAATGCGGGAAAAGCCTACCCCAGCTGGAAAGGGGAAAGGGGAAGGGGGAGGAGTCAAGGAAATCTCTTCAAGAGAAAAAAAAAAGGAACCATCTTTACTCTTTCCCAAACTGACAAATTTGACTTGTCAGATGCAAGTTCAACTTATGGACAACGCACTCACAACTGATAATCTCCACAGTAACTGCTGTGTCACGTGACAACACAGAAGCAGTGGAGCCAGGAGAGCTGCTCTCCAGACTTCTGGCAGATTCCACAAAGTCAGCCTAATTAACAGGCGTGGAATGGAGACCTCAGTTTGGGTCATTGGCAGACGCTCTTAAAGAAGAATGAAGATGTGTTAGCACCTTCTCTTCCCATTCACGGGGCCCTGTGCTGGGATCAGGGAGGCTGCAACCTAGTACCCCCTCACCCTCCTTCCTGATCTCCCAAGCTCCATGCAGCACTTCTAAATGCGGCTCTTTGTAACATCGTGTCTGGAGAAAAACTCTTAATTCTTCTCCTGCGGCTTTAAAATATCAGAAACTGGTGAGCGAGAGAGAGCCAGGAACACACCTCCAAATGATCCCAATTCTTCTTTTTATTTAAGATTATAAATTTCTAGGGACTTCCCTGGCGGTCAAGTGGTTAAGATGCCGTACTTCCACTGCAGAGGGCGAAGGTTTGACCCCTGGTCAGGGAACTAAGATCCCGCATCAGTGAGGCCAAAGGGAAAAAATATATATATATATAAATTTCTACTTTAATTTCCCACTGCTTCTCCCAGCAAAATACAGGTCTGATATATTTAAAGCTCTCCATCCCTGATGTCATTTTGTTCTTATATGAGAAAATGCTGTCTCCTTCCCAAGACCTACTCTTTTAGTCGAGTTTAATGTAGGTCTGGTGACTTGATAAGGGTGGAAAGTTGGTTCATTTTCAGAGGCTCAAAGAATGAGTTGCCTCTGGGCTGCTACGAATCTTTGTGACTTTCTCCAGCGAGGAGGTGACAGGGCAGGGCTGCCGGCCCTCGTGGCCCAGCCCGTTCACGGTCAGTGGCTGCCCTTTCCACTGCCAGCTTCGACCTGCAGAAATCTGTGCCCAGGCCACTCAGGCAGCTCTGCTTGTCCCAGACTCCAGCATTTTGCTTTGTCTGCCCCTGGACAGTTGCGCCATTGTCTTCAGGTTAATAAAGTTTTGGTCACAACACGATGATTTGAAACATCTCTTGGGCCCCTTTGCCCTTCATCTGGGATGGGCTGTTCCATCAATGCTGTCGGAACTGTCTCCTCCGAGTCGGGTCTGTGGAGTTAGTGTGAGCCTGGGGGTGACCCCGACTGCCAACCAAACTGTGCGTGTGCACGTGCATGAGCTGTGGAAATGAACAAAAACCGCCTAAGTGAGAACAAGCAAAGGCTGTTTAGTGGGGGCTTGTCCTAGCCAGGGTGTCAGACACCATCACTTGCGTTTGGCATCACTGAGGCAGGCAGGGCTTGGGCTGGGGACAGGGGAGGGGAAGATTCATGGAGGACAAGAGGGAGGGTTCCAGGTGTGCCCTGCTTGGAGGCTGTCAGTAGGGGACGCTGCAGGCGGCAACTAGCTGTAGGTGGGGCATCCTTATGGGATGGGTTAGGGATGCACGTCTGGCTTTCTCTTGTTGGTCCCTAGTTGGAAGTGGGGACAACAGCTAGGGAAACTCTCAGTTATTAATCAAGTCCGGGCAGTTTGAGGCCAATTGCTATGGAGTTGTTTGACTTCCTGGGCTGGGTGCTGCAAATGGTGGGTCCGAGTTCTATCTTATCCATGCACTGGCCATTATCCTTATGTATGTTCAGTCTCAGAGTGTGTATAAGACTGTCTTCTCCCAGAACTTGCTTGATATTAGTAAGAAGTTGAACAGGTCGGGGTAGGGGAAGGAAACTCATCTTTTTTACAAATAGCCACAGGTGGAAATTCAGGGTGCTTTTGAGAGAACTGAGTCTGAGGGGTTCTATAGCAACTGTTCCTTTGGCCCAGCTGAAGGTCACCTCATGGTCGATGACCTTTCTCAGGCGCTGCTGGGAATTGAAGATCGTACGTTGGAGGCCAAATTTGGGTCCCACGTGGGCCAGAATGGAAACCATGAAATAGATCAAGGTAGCCTCCAGATACGCCCACCCCCTGCCTTCCCTTTCCTCCCCACTCTGTCCCACCCCAGGGAGCCAGCTCACCACCAAACCCACCACGGGCCCAACTTCAGGGCCTTATCTTCAGCCTTACCGCTTTTTACCATGGGAAGAGTTATTGAGAAGGCAGTCAAGGCTGATCTATTTTTAACCAGGAGACAAAACCCAAAGACAAGAACTCTGTCCCCGGTTATGGACTGTCACATCATTTGCAGCAGGTGGTGGGTTCTGAAATGCCGTGGTCCAGATGGCAGCCAACTCCACCCACATGTCAGGCGGGCGACAGTGATTCCAGACGTACTCCTTGTTTAGACAAGGAGTTTCTGCCCCCAGTAACATGCCTTTGAGCAGCAAAATGATTCTAGACCTTTCCAGAGGTCACAGACTGGAGGCTTGGGGGCCACGTTCAGTCTGAAGATGTGTTTTGCTTGGCACACGTGTGTTTTAAGTTTTTTAATTACTTGTCAAGATTTAAAAATCAGGAGCTTGCCTTGCACATAAAAAAAAAAAAAAAATCTGTATTTTTAAACTTCTTTTAGAAAATGGGATGATCTGGGTCACCTTCCCACCCAACAATGCTCAGCAGAAGAGCAGCTGCCCTATTTTCTTCTCCACCATGGTCCCCATTTGGCCTACAGTTTTTCCCTGTTTGTGGACGTGTTGTGTGTGTGTGTGTGTGTGTGTGTGTGTGTGTCCTTTCTCCCCCATCCCAGCCAAATTCACGTTGAAATCCTAACTCCCAATGTGATGGTATAAGGAGATGGGGCTTCTGGGGAGTAATTTGGTCTTAAGGGCAGAACCCTTATGAATAGGATTAGTGCCCTGATAAGAGAGACCCCAGAGGGTCCTCTTGCCCTCTTTCTGCCATGTGAGAATACAATAAGCAGTCTGATCCCTCTCCCGGGCATATATCTGGAGAAAACCCTAAGTCAAAAAGATACATGCACCCCAACGTTCATTGCAGCACTATTTACAATAACCAAGGCATAGAAGCAACCTAAATGTGCATCAGCAGAGGAATGGATAAAGAAGATGTGGTACATATATATAATGGAATATTACTCACCCATAAAAAAAGAACAAAATAATGCCATTTACAGCAATATGGATGGACCTAGAGATTATCATACTAAGTGAAGTAAGTCAGCAAAAGACAAATATCATATGGTATCACTCATATGTGGAATCTAATTTTTAAAAAATGATGCAAATGAACTTATTTACAAAACGGAAACAGACTCACAGCTTTCGAAAACAAACTTACAGTTACCAAAGGGGAAACATAGTGGGGAGGGATAAAGTAAGAGCTTGGGATTAACATACATACACTACTATATATAAAACAGATAATCAACAAGGACCTACTGTATAGCAGGAACTCTACTCAATATTCTGTAATAAGCTATATGGGAAAAGAATCTGAAAATATATCAATATATGTATATGGATAACTGAATCACTATACTGTACACCTGAAATTAACACACCATTGCAAATCAACTATACTCCAACAAAATTAAAAAAAAAGAAAAAGAAAAAGAAAAAAAATACAGCAGTCTGCAACCCAGAAGAGGGCCCTCACTGGAACCTGACCATGCTGGCACCCTGATCTTGGACTTCCAGCCTCCAGAGCTGTGAGAAATAAATGTCTGTTGTTTACAAGGCACCCAGTCTATGGGGTAGTGGGTGGTTAAGGCGCCCGTTTCAGAGTCAGCTATGTGACTTTACCTCTCAGAGCCTCAGTTTCCTTATCTGTCAAATGGGATAGGACCCCTGGCTCCCAAGTTCATGAGGCTTCCCTGGACATGCGTCCAATGCGGCCAGTAGGGAATATGGTTGGATGTCAATGGTAACCATCTGGATAGGCTGGTTATGCTGTGGTGACAAACAAACCCCAAACTCAGTGTCTGCACCAGTGCAGGTGTGTCTGTTGCACATACTGCCTGCCTGTCTTGGATCAGCAAGGCTCTGCTGGGCGTCACCCTCACTCAGGGGTGCAGGGTGATGAAAACTCCCTTCTGGGTTTGCCATCGGTCTCTGTGACAGGGAGAAGGGGACGTGGTATATCAAGCCCTGGCCTCTTCACAGAAGAGGCACTTGTTACCTCAACTCCCATTTCATTGGCCCCAGTAAGTCACAAGCCACAACTAACTTCAGAGAAAGCCCCAAACCTCATGATTCCAAGTGCTGCACTCTCCCCTCACAGCACAGCTGGCTCCCCAGGGAAGACACCCTGCTCCAACACTCACTTCCAAGGAGACCTTCTTGAACAGGTTTGCCCCGAGGGACAGAAGAATGTTTTCCTCCTCAAATTCTAGGCCTATCAGTGAAGTAATAATGACACATCTCAATGAAAAGACCCCAAAGACAAGATACCTCCTGTGCTTCAGCGTATAAGACCATGGTCTTCATACCCAACCAAGGCTTCTCTTAGGTTTTTGGTGGGACGAGCATGTGGGCATATTCTGTGTGCTGGTGCCCCACCCACATGCGACAGCTTGATGCTGACCCTCACAGCAGTGTCCTATCCAGTGGAGGAGGGAGAGCCCTATTCAACTCAGGGTTCCTCGTAAATTAAAGATAATTCTCACGTTGCCTGGAGACCGTTAAATGTTCAGGGAATGTTACTGCAGGTAGCCTCCAAGGTCTGACAAGAGTTTGCCTCTTTTTGTTGTGGTGTAAAGACCTCTTTGGAGGATGGTATATAGGTTCTTACGGTGTGACCATGAACTCTGGGAAAGTGTAACCTTGGTCTACTCCCCAACAGGGAGCAGGAAGAGCTGTCTCCTCACTGTCCCGAGACCCATGGGCGTCCATGGATATGAAAGGCGTCTCTGATATCCATCCTTCAGCACCATTCTGAGGCCTCGCTAAAGAAGGCCAGGAAGAGCCAGCTAAGAAGACTGCAGTGTAAACACAGAACCCAGAGACCCTAAGCCTATGGCACTGTGCCCTGGTGGCTACTGGGACATCCTTTGATAAAAAAGAAATGGGGGGCTCCCCTGGTGGTGCAGTGGTTGAGAATCTGCCTGCCAATGCAGGGGACACGGGTTCGAGCCCTGGTCTGGGAAGATCCCACATGCCGCGGAGCAGCTAAGCCCGTGCGCCACAACTACTGAGCCTGCGCGTCTGGAGCCTGTACTCTGCAACAAGAGAGGCCGCGATAGTGAGAGGCCCACTCACCGCGATGAAGAGTGGCCCCCGCTCGCCGCAAATAGAGAAAGCCCTCGCACAGAAACGAAGACCCAACACAGGCAAAAATAAATAAATAAATTAATTACTTTTTTTAAAAAATGGAAAAATCATTTTGGAAATGCTCTCCCAGATGGCAAGAGCCCCCGTGGTGAGGTTGAGTACTCATCCTGTCCTGGACCCTCTTTGCAGCACTTTCTGGGCTTTGCTTCTTTTAGTCACCGCAGTAACCTATCCAGTAGCTACTATCGTGATTTCTGTTTTACAGATAAGAATTACTCTTAACTCAGAGTGGTCTGAATGTTACAAAACACCCTCAAGCACTGCATCGCCTCCAAAATAGCCCCACTTTGTACTGTATATGTGGTGGGACAAAGGCGCCATCTCTCCCCAAGCCCTCCTGCTTTCCAGCGAGCAGAGCGTCGCCTCCCCCGCTCCCACTTTCCCCTGGGAGGGGCTGGTGAACTCAAGGTCCCCCTAATCTGTGGCAGGCCCTGACGTGAGGGCTGGACAGGATTCAGCAGAGACGCATGCCTCTGTTCCTGCCCCCTCCTTACATAAAGTCATTTTAAAAGGTCAAAACCACACTGAGCTCATCATGGCAAAACTGAGATTCAAACCAGGCAGACCAAACTTTGAGCCGCTAAACCGTGCTGCCTCCTATTATAATATGATTATAGTATAACCCAAATCTGAAAGACCACCCACTGCTTTCATTATTGGATCCTTCCAATAAACTGGTCATGCTGGTAAGCACCATTCCCTAAAGAAATCGAAAATGACTATTCTAAAATAAATCTGGAGGACACACCCAGCCACAAAGTGGGAGGCGTTTTATACCAACACAACCAGGGCCTTTCTCTCCAGCCAGTCTGTGCTCAGGGCTAAGAATCTAGGACTCAGCCCCCGGGGTGGGAGGGTGGTTTGAGGCTGGGAGAGAAACAAGAGATGCCAGCTGCCAGCAAGAGGCAAACAGGGTAAAGAAAGAAAAGGATTTAAAAGGCAGACGGGAGCATTCTGACAGCTCTGAATGTCCTTGTGAAAGGTCCAGGACTGGTGGGCGGAGCTTGGTGGGGGCCACACTTGGTGGGCGGGGCTCATTTGCATAACACATAACATCAGGTAGAGGCGCATCATTGGCCAGCCTCTTAATTGGACCTGGGTCCTGAGAAAAACACTTACCTCTGATCCTTGGGTGCTGTTTCTAAAGAACAGAAATATGTAGTTTTAGAAATACAGTCACAAAAAATGCTAGAAGAATAACATGCATTATTTAAGTACTTCAAGGTACCCCTTGATGCTTGACTTACCCGGAAGCACCCTGGCTTATTCTCAAGGATAAATGTGCCATCACAGGTGGGACAGGGAAGGGGGAAAGGTTATTTTAACATTTTATTCACAATCCCTCAGATTCATATGGAGAGCACTTTAGGGATTATTTTAAACCTAAGGACTTCCCTGGTGGCGCAGTGGTTGAGAGTCTGCCTGCCAATGCAGGGGACACGGGTTCGAGCCCTGGTCCAGGAAGATCCCACATGCCGCAGAGCAACTAAGCCCATGCGCCACAACTACTGAGCCTGCATGCTGCAACTACTGAAGCCCGTGTGTGCCTAGAGGCCGTGCTCCGCAACAAGAGAAGCCACCACAGTGAGAAGCCCACGCACCGAAACGAAGAATAGCCCCCGCTCACCGCAACTAGAGAAAGCCCGTGCGCAACAATGAAGACCCAACGCAGCCAAAAATTAATTAATTAATTAATTTTTAAAAACAAAAAACAAAAAAACCCTGAGTCTTCTTTCTTGGTGTGACCAACATAGCTTGGGAGGTGGCATTATTAACCCTTTGCAGGTGAGGAGAGATGAACTTCCTGGCGTGGCCCAGTGTAGTGGAATTCTCCACCAGGGCCTGGGTCTCTCGGGCCGTCTGCAGCTGCCGCTGTGGGTTGACCCCCATTCTGGATGCATTTCTTGGATTAGCATCGCTGGAGTGGGGGAGCGGGGAGGGAGGAAAAGGACACATTACACTGAAAAGGGGAAATGGAAATGCAAGAGGGGAAACTGAGTGAGAGAAAGTCGGGATGGAAAATGAAGGAAGCTCCTGCCAAGGCACTGAGGTCGGGGAGGAGCTGGGCCCATAGAGGAGAGGGGAGACCTGGTGGGGGGCTCTGTCAGGACTGAAATCCTTGTTAACACTGGCTCAGCAAGAGAAACCTGCAGAGTCCCGGTGGACTTCCAGAAGCTTCCTCTCCGACAGCTGGGTGCAGAGCCCTACCCCGCTTCTACCGGCCCCCCCCAGCTCTCCACTTGGCAAGACTCTCCTGTCATCAGCTCCTCTGTATCTGGTGTCCCTCTTGGCTCTAGAACCTGTAAGTGAACCCAGCAGTCACACAGCGTTCTAGGAATGCATTCTTTCCAGTTTCCTGCACTGGTTTTCCAAATCACCTCGGAAGTGCCTTTAAATATGAGGCTCTGGACTTGGAGGGCATCATGCTAAGTGAAGTAAGTCAGAGAAAGATAAATACTGTATGTTATCACTTATATATGGACACTAAAAAAGACAACAAACTAGTGAATATGACAAAAAAGAAGCAGACTCACAGATATAGAGAACAAACTAGTGGTTCCCAGTGGGGAGAGCAAAGGGGGGAGGGGCCAGGTAGGGGCGGGAGAATGGGAGGTACAAACCGTAGGGTGTAAGATAGGCTCAGGGATATATTGTACAACATGGGGAACATAGCCAATATTTTGTAATAACTGTAAATGGAAAGTCACCTTTAAAAATTGCATAAGAATAAAAAAATTAAAGAAAAAAAATGAGGAGTTCTGCTCACCACAAGCTCCACAACAAATGGTAGGAGCAGTGTTGGCAGGTTTTGGCAATTTTGTTAGACTGCACATCAGGTTAGGTTTTCTGAGGTAACGAGACCTGTCTGAAGATAGAGAATCCACGCCGCGGGCAGGGGCTCTCACAGGACAGGCCTTCCCCGTGTGGACGTGTGTCAGGCAGCGAACACACGTGCCTTCTAACTTTGTTCTTTCCTCAGCCCTGCCTGTGGAACCTCTGGGCCCACGTGCTAACTCTGAGGTCAAATGTTCCCCAGACTCCGTTTTAGAAAACTGTAAACCTCAAGACACATTTCTATCTGAAAGTTGGGTTTAACCATATTAAATTTATAAAACTTTTCTTTTCTCCTTTTTTTCTTCCAGTTTTGCTGAGGCATAACTGACATGCAGCACTGCGTACGTTTCCGGCGTCCAGCATCATGATTTAACTTAACATATATCAGCAAATGGTGACCACCATACACATAGTGAACATCCATCAACTCATACTACAAAATAAAAGAAAAAGAAAAATCTTGTTTTCCTGTGTGAAGAACTCAGGATTCACTCCCTTAACAACTTTCGTAGGAAACATGCAATAGTGTTCATTATATTAACCCTGTTGTACATGACACCCCAGGACTTATTTTTCTTTGAACTGAAAGTTTGTACCTTTTGATCACCTTCATCCAACTTATAAAATCTTACAATTTTATTTATTTATTATTATTTTTTGGCTGCGTTGGGTCTTCGTTGCTGCGTGCCAGCTTTCTCTAGTTGCGGCGAGCGGGGGCTACTCTTCGTTGTGGTGCGCGGGCTTCTCATTGCGGTGGCTTCTCTTGTTGCGGAGCACGGACTCTAGGCACGCGGGCTTCAGTAGTTGTGGCACACGGGCTCAGTAGTTGTGGCTCGTGGGCTCTAGAGCACAGGCTCAGTAGTTGTGGCACACGGGCTTAGTTGCTCCATGGCATGTGGGATCTTCCCGGACCAGGGCTCGAACCCATGTCCCCTGCGTTGGCAGGCTGATTCTTAAGCACTGCACCATCCAGGAAGTCCCAAAGTTTTATAATTTTAAAGCCCTAAACTTTTATTTTAAAAAAAAAAGCAAAATTTGGTAGACTTGGTCAATATCACAGCATATGGGGAAGATCTTCACGACCGGAAGGTTGTGAGGGAGCCAGACGTGAGGCTGTGTGGACAAGGGAGCAGCAAAGGCCCTGAGGTGTCAAACAAGGAAGCACACCAACAATAACATATCTTTTTGTTGACAGAGTTGTTTTTCACATGACCTCGTGGAATTTTCTAGATGAGATCCTCTCCATTATGTCGATGAGAAAATTGCAGCCCAAAGAGGCAAGGGACTCACTCAAGGGGCCCCAAGAGTGAGGGGCAGACCAGGGGTTCTCACCCTTGGCCTCTGATCCCACCTACTGTTGTTCGTTTTGCTACATTGCTCCTTCGGGGGAACCGGAGTCCTCCTCCTGGAATGTTTACATGAGGAAAAGATGTAATGCCACGTCATTTCAGAGGGGGCTGGTCTTCACATTCAAGGGTGACATGAACCCTAAATGAAGAGGCAGTTTTTCTTACTCTCCCATGGAAATATCTATGTCACATCTTAACGTTTCCACTTCATGTTCCAAGACCTGTCGTTAACTCTTCATGATCCGTGAGTGGATTTTCCATTTTGTGTATTTTTCTGAAGGACCTGAGGCGCTTTGCTTTTTGTTGCAAGACAGGTTTTAAAAATCCTCAGGAAGAGAAGCAAAGTTAGCCATAAAAGATATCAAAAGTGGGAGAAGCGTTCACTGTTGGCTCATCTGAGCATGGCACGTGTACCCTGATGACAAAAACTCAGCCTCTGTGCACCGGTGCTGAATTGAATCTCGGAGACAGAGTTTTGGGTGAAGTAGAAAAGTATAGCTTTATTTCTTTGCCAGGCAAAGGGGGTCACAGGGGACTCGTGCCCTGAAAAACTGTGTGTTCCAAGCCAGGAGGGATTTGGTGAGGGGTTTTATAGCAATGGTTCAAGGGTGGGTTTCTGATAAGGATCGGGATGTGTGCAGGGCCTGCATTCCTTTAATCTGGGCTCAGGTGGTCTCCTGATGAGCTTCTCTGATTCTCAAGGAATGAATAATGCTTCACCAAGTACTTAACATCTTCCATTTGTTGGGGATTTTAGTTCTGTAGAAGAGCTCAAAGATATTGTTATGTGTATCGCTTGAGGTGGAGCCAGGACCCTGCCCCAAGCCTGCACTATTGTGTCCTGACTGCTCCTCCCTTGTCTCTGCAACTCCTTCCTTCCCTGATTAGCAACTGTTCGAATCTGCCCTTTGGAACTCAGGGAAGGTCATGGAGGCTGGAGTTTATTCCCTACAAACAAGAAACACGGGCCACAGAAAGGATTCCGTGCCCAGGAGCCCCACAGGGTCCTGCTTGGTTTCACCCCCAACCAAGAGAGTTGGATGCAGAATCCATGCCCCATTCCAAAATAACCATGTGTTCCACATGTATGAAATTTACAAGTAGTTGCACAGGAATAACAGGGCTTGTGAAATTATAATATCGAAGAGTAACCAGCAGCAAAGAGGAACGATGAACTCACAGTCTAGGGGCCATGTTTTCAAGTCTCCATTGAGACTGAGTTTGTTTTCTGTGATCTGTCACATTTTCTGCTGGTCAATGTTTCCCTTTGGGGAGCCTGGCCAATGAAAAGTCATGCAGAAAACAGTCACTCCCTGAAATGCCAGAAAAACAGGGCAGGCAAATGCCCTCGTTTTCCGAGGAGCAGACTGTGTAAACCAGAAGAGGGTACTTCTTATGTTATCTTCGGCAAAACTCTCAGATGAGTTAGCAAATACTGACTGGAGATAAAGTAAAACTTGGTTCAAAGGTCAACCTTTGCACCAACTCAGGTTACATTCCACTCTCCTCCTTAGCAAAGAGGGGCAGACCCCAAAGCAAGCAGCAGACAGCAAAAACAACCTCAAAATTTCCCTGAATAGAGACCCATGGGATCTGGGGCCAATTGCAATTCTCCTCACTTGCAAATGTGCTGGGGCAATTGGCTACCCACGGAAGAAAGACTTAAATAGTAAAAGAAAAGATAGGACAACATGTTTATGACCTTGGAGTTAGAGAGGGCACGGCCTCAAGCAAACACAAATCACAAAGGCAAACAGAGAAAGAGTGATGTCAGCCTTTATCAAAATGTGAAACTTCTGATTCAAAATCAGAAATCACTAGAAGCTGAGATAAAAGAAAAGCCACAGAGTGGGAGAAGATATTTGTAATATATTATATATAGGCGTGTGTATGTGTGTGTATTTACGCATATGTGTGTATACATATACAGATATATCTACATATATGCAGAAATGTATACACATACACATAAAGGCTGGATTATTATCCAGACTCTATTAAGAACTCCTATCAATCTGTAAGAAAAAAGACCACACCATCAACCCAATGGAAAAATAGATAAAAAGATGACCACCCAGCTCATAAAGTGGGAGGGTCTGGAGGAACTCTTGCTTTATCTCTATGGTGCAAATTATTTCCAGTGAGAGCTTATCCTTATATAAATTTTACAAAGAAAAATAAAGAAGAAAACTACCTGAAGATGAACCCAAGCAATGTGATGTATTAGTTTACCAACACGTAGGAAGGGAGCACTTAATCTATAAAATATGAGCCCTCTGGTGTGAAGCTGGGCAACTACAGGCCAGCAAAGGCCAGAGCTGGACCCAAACAGGACAGAGAGGCAGCAGGCAACAGGGCTGCAAGAGGGAGGCCCAGCCCCTCGCGGCTCTGTGCCCGGTAGCCTGTGCGGGGCCTCGGCTGCGCCCTGGGTGCTGGGAAGGATGGACTCCAAATTTAAGACCCTCTGACCACCATTCTACCATTAATGCTCCATTACAGATATGCAAGTCTTAAAAGGACTGAAAAGGATTTCCACCCCCTTCCAATGCACAATTTAAAAACTACATTTGAATTATCGATGTTGAAGTTGCATTTAGAGACAGGCTAGAATGAGTGAAGTGACCTCAGTTTTCAGGCTGAAAACAGTAATATTTGTCTTGCCCTCTTTCTTCATTTGATTTGATTTTTTTTTTTTTTTTTTTTTTTTTTGGTCCATTCACTCATTCCTTCTGTTCTTTAGCAAACAGTTGTGTGGACCTTCCAAGCACCACGTGCTGTGCTGGCTTCCAGGAGACAACGGCCATCCTGTCCCTGAATTCAGGGCTCTGCAGAGTGAAGGGTCCCAGCCAGGGATGCGAGGGGCTCTGGAAAAATGACACTGGTGGACTTAGGGGTCTTCCTTGGGGGTGCTGGGTGCCCTAGAGGCCCCAGAGCAGCTGTCAGGGTCCATACCACGCAGGCCTGGGGATCCGAGCAAAAGCAAACTCTGATCCCTAACCAACCCAGGTAACTTCAAAGGCTCAGGTCTCCGGTGGAAGGAAGTGAACATTCTCATGTGGTTTGTGCTGGGACCACACAAGATGGTTCGTTGCAATTGGACGTACACCTCACAACAGCGTGCTGTGTCATTTCTGGTATCAAAACAGCCATTTCACGTGCTTCGTGGACACGTGGGGTCTTGCTCTCGTGCTAATCATGCCGATGGATTCGGGAGCAGTGAATGAACAGATTTAGTGACTGAGCAGGGATTGTGGTTCTTTTTTCTTCTAAAATGAACAGATATGGAATTTGCTCTGCTTCTCAAGAGAGTATGTACCTCCCTCCACACTTGTGGTAAGTGTTATTATTCCTTAAAAAGAAGAGAAAAATCCTTACAACATCTTAAGCCTTCAGCTTCTATTATGGGCTCCATCAGGCTGGACCCGCAGGCTTCGGGAATAAGGAGAACTCTGACCCCCTCCGGCTCCCATCTCACTCCACTCACCTCCTTGACACCCTCCGTCTCCCTGTCTCTCGAGGGCTCGATTGGAGAGACACACTTTACATTTTATAATACAGTACCTACTACTGGGAGATCTTTTATAAAGGAGGCCCCATGAGACAACAGTCCTGCCAACCCCCAAATCTTGGCAATGGGCCGGATAGAAGCATCCAGCAATGTACAGGGTGTGCTACACCCTGAGGCAGCAGTGATTCCTCCTGGTGGCGAGGCCGCCTTTGCGATGGGATTCAGCCATTACTAGGAGTAAGCTCTCGACCACTCTGAAGAAAGAATAAAAATGAGAATCACATTCAAAATCCAACTTGGGCTTCCCCATATATATATATATTTTTTTTTTTTTTTTTTTTTTAGTTTTTTTTTTTTTTGATGTGGACCATTTTTAAAGTTTTTATTGAATTTGTTACAATATTGTTTCTGTTTTATGTTTTTGGTGTTTTGGCCCTGAGGCATGTGGGATCTCAGTTCCCCGACCAGGGATCGAACCTGCACCCCCTGCATTGGAAGGCGAAGTCTTAACCACAGCACCACCAGGGAAGTCCCTCCCTATATTTTTAAAATGTAGAAATGTGTGGATCTTACCTCTCCTTCCTTTTCTCACGTATAGGAGGTTGGGCTCCTGGGCACTGTCTTGTCAGTAAAGCCTGTGCACCATGGCCTCACCTGTTCTCGGGAGCCTGGGGACCTGAGCTGCATCAGACGCAGAGCAGAGTTTTGATTGATCCTCTTGCTTGCATCCTGGATCTCAACACCCTTTCACAGAGGGTGTCACTTTCGTTTCCCTGCCTTCTCCTGAGGTCACTTTAGCCTCTGAAGTCAAGTCTGCCCCTGCCCTGCGGGCTCTGAGCTTCCCTCACTCTCTGCTACCTCTCTCCACTTGATCCTCAGAACACCATCTCTTTGGTTCTCAGTAATCCAGAACTTTCCACTCTGATGGTAGCACTGATGCCATTATACACCCATCCTCCTCCTCATCCACCTAAAACATTCGGATGGATCCGTCCCCTGGTCCCTTCCAACCCATATTCTTCCCTGTGGGGCACCCTCAGACATACATTACGTGCTCCCTCGACTCTTCTGTGCTGAAGGAGGGTCCAGAGGCTGGGCTGGGGGAGGGGTTTCCAGGGGCCCAAGGACGGCTTCCCAGAGGAGCTGGGTCACATTGGGGTCTGACAGAAGCAGAAATATAGACAAGCAAAAAGGCTGAGGGGATGTGTTCTGAGCGGGATGGAGGGCCAGCCCCTTGGAGGATGGAGCCAAGATGCTTGGTAGGTGCAGGGCAGGGCAGCAGCAAGAAAAAGCTTCCAGAAGAACAGGAGGAGGAGCTACAGGCTACGGGGGGCCTTGAAAGCTGGGCTGGGGGGCTGGCATCCTCTCCAGTGGGTGGTGGGTACCTCGGAGGGCTTCCCGCAGGAATCCCTTTCACTCTGATTGGTGATTCATTTTTCTTCCAAATTTGGGAATAAAAATCGCCCAGTCAACTGCTCCTCTACAACAAGCTTTGTCATATTCTTGAAGCATCTGTGCCACCCGCCTTTCCCTGGCCTTGATTAGCCTCTGGCCTTTCTGTGAAAGCTTGGTTTCTCAACCCCGTCAGTGATCAGGGTGGCCTAGCTTGGCATCCAGGCTACCCAGTCCTGTCCCAGCCAAAGCTGGTGTGGGGTTGGGGAGTGTCTCTGTTGTGTGCATTTTAGCCGGCGGAGCTCAGGACTTTCCTGCGTGATCAGAATATTCTAGCTCAGGAGGGCAGGGTTGGTGCCAGAGCCTGGGAGCTCGGGGGATCCAGGATCATGAGAGCTTTCTGCTTCCTCCTCTTTGGGTTCCCGATGAGCCACTACAGACTGGCTGAACACTTCAGAACAAACAATCATAACTTAATTTTTTATTTCAAACACAGCTTGAATTTTATCCAGTTTTCAGGTGACCCAAGGGGATAAATTCCCCTAATCCTACACCTGATAGTCAGAATTGAGAAATCACCCTGGCCTGGAACACAGGAACTTTTCTTTTGTAACTCCTGTCTCTGCTCCTCAATGCCTGGTTTTCTGTTTGGGAGTCCCCCGGGGGTGATGGTGCCGCCAGATAAAAGTTGTAATGAGAGAGGGGCCGAGGGGTCTGGGGAAAAGGCAGGGCAGAGAGTAAACAGACCTTCTCCAATCCAACGTCTAGACTGCAGGGCACTCAGTAGGTCTGCAGAGTGACTCTGACTGCCTATGAATGCCCTCTATTCAGGAGTCCAGGCTTTTGTTTAAGGCTGGGCTACATTCTGAAGAGCAGAGAACTGGCCTAACTGGTCTGGCCACTCAGCAGAGGTGAATACTTCCCCCTGGGGCCAGGACTCAGGTGAATGAAGTCATCGATATTTTTGGGGCAATTCTAATCTGTGATTAACTTTTATCTCTGCTGTGAAATAACAGCCTCCTTTTCAGCCTGCTAACAATAAATAAAACTGGCTGCCTGGAGGGGTCTGTTTCCTGCTAGGCTCAGACCACGGGGGCAGCTCTAAACAGAGGCAGACTTGAGAAGGCTGATGGGGCACCCCTGGGGAGACCCTGGAGTGAGGGAGGGCTGGGTGTGAGGGGGGGACAGGAGTCCTCCTAGTCTTGGCCTTTGTTATTCCACTACACCCAGCTGTCCTGACCTGATTTCAAACTCAGCTTACCCAAAGCAGACAGGCCACTTTCTCCTGTCCCCTCTCCTTGTTTAACCAGGAAGCCTTGATAGAACCATTTAGTAATTTTTGAGTCCTGTCTCATTCAGTCTTCTCTTGAATCCCTCAGTGAGCACAGGGTCACGTTGGAAGACCTTCCATTGGCCGCCCTCTCCTCCCCAGGCCCTCAGCTTTGCAGGAGCCTTTTAATTTCTCAGCCCGTATCAGGTCTCAGACAAAAAGAAGCCAGGGTTGTTTTTCTAAAAGACATATTTGTCCTCTGTCTAAAGTTCCTACTGTTGGGACCCTGGAGCCTGGCACTCAAGACCCTTCATGGTCCAACTGAGAACCTTGGGTTCTCAAACTCAAGACCATGGGGAATGTCATAGGTGAATCAGGCAAATGAAACCCAGGGGTTTTTTTTGGTCTCTATTTTGTTTATTCAATTTTGATGGAGACAAAATACCAGAAATAGTTTACTTTCCTCTTCACTCTGTAGTAAAACAACACAGCAAGCAAGGTGTGACCATTCGCACGTGACCTCACTGCTGGGGAGACAGTAGAGAGTGGTGGGGACTAGGGCTAAGACTAGGACAAGGCCAGAAAGTTGCCCAGTGAACAAATCTTAAGGAGGCACTCACTCTCAGGGCCTTGCAAGTACAGGGTTGGCACCTGAAAGTGAGTGCATCCTTAAATTTTGCTCCTTGGGCCTCACTTGCCTCACCTTAGTCCATCCCTTGTGAGGATAGTGGTAAAATGGGAAGTGGATCCACCCAAAGGGATGGCTGATAATCAGCTTCAGGTAGTTGTTGCCAAAAGGCAACACGGTGGTCCCACTGCTGTCTGCAGGCACAGAGCAGGTGCTCAGTTATGTCAAATGACAGCGTAGGCTTTAGAAATAGAATTTTGGAGCCAGGTGAGTCTTGAATTAGCATCATTCCTTATTCAAGAAATAATTATTAAGAGTCAGCAGCTCAGCTGCTCTTAGCCCAGGGAGCACTGGCTGCTTCAAGAGAGAGTAGGTTATACTGGTATTGCAGGCGTCGTTCCCTCATGATTTCAGGATCCTGACAAACTCCTCTTCATGGAGCTTCACTCTAGTACTCATTATGTAACAGAGGAATAGGAAGGCAGGAAAGAAGAAAAGAATAATTTTTTTAAAAGCACACAAAATGTGTAATAGCAAAATAATAATTACAGTAGCTATAAATAGGCTTAAACTCATCTACTCCAAGAGAGCAATTAGCAGACTGGATTTCTCTAAAAAGTTCCATTATATCCTGCTTCCAAGATACTATCTAAGACAAAACCACACAGAAAGGCTATTTAAAATAGAGGGACAGAAAAATATACACTAGGTCACTGCTAGCAATAAGAGACAAATTAGAAGAAGAGAAACCACATAATAATCAAGACATCAGATCAGAAGCCATCTTAATTCTAAAGGTATACTCATCTAATGTAAACACACCTCAAAATATAGTAAGCAAATTTACAGAATTACAAGTCAAAGATTTTGACTCATCTAACTGCACCAGGAATTAATAAAGCAAGCAGCTGAAAAAAATTAGATATAAAGGATTTAGAAAATAAAATTAATGGGCATTATTTCATGTGTGTGTGTGTGTATAAAAGTCTGCAACCAAAGAAAAATCGTCATCATTTTCTTTGGAGATACATAGATCATTTGAAAATTTGACCACACGCTAGGTCACAAAGAAAGACTGAACAAATGTCTAGAACTCACCAAAATCACACAGATTATATTCTCTAAACACAAACCAATTAGATTATAAATCAATACGAAAAGCATAGTCTCAAACCTGTATGTGTGGGAACTCAAATTATTCATAGGTTAAAGAGAAAATTACAAATGAAATTTCTTTGGGATGGACTGACAATAAAAGTATTACGTATCAAAATTCAAGAATTTGGCAACTGAAAGTATACTTAGAAGCAAATAAATAAATGAATGAATTTATTTTTAAAACATAAGAGATTTGAAGTAAATGAGGTGAGTGTTCAAAATAGAAATGATAGGGGACTTCCTTAATGTGATCAAAGATATCTACCAAAAATGTACAGTAAATGTTACAATTAGTGGTGAAACTTTGGAAGCGTTCCCATCAACATCAGGAGCAAAGACAAGGATGTCCATTATCAGTATCCCAGAAGCCTCACTGAGGGCACTAAAGCAAGTAAAAGAAATAAGAAAAATAAGAATTGACCAAAAAAGAAGCAAAAATGTCCTTATTTGCAGAAAAATATAATAATTTACATAGAAAATTCAAGAGAATTTTCAAATAAGCTAGTCAAATGGAAAGAGAATTCAGCAAATATGCTAGATGTAATATCTATACACAACAATTAGTACTATTTTATGCAGTAGTTAAACCAATTAGAAAATATAACAGGGAGAAAATCTCATTTATGCTAGCAACTAAAGCTGTAAGGTATCTCTGCATGCATTTAACAAAACATGCAAGTTGTTTTGGTTTTGATTTGGTTTGGGGAGGCTTTTTTTTTTTTTTTTTTTTGGAGAAAACTTTGAAGTACTGCTAAAGAAAATTTAAAAATATAAAAAAGTGGAGTGATTTATCATGTTCTTGAATGGAAAACTAGACTTTAACAAAGATGTCAATCATCCCCTAATTATTCTCTAAATTCAATACAATTTTGTCCAAAATCACAAAGGGTATTTTTCGTAAAATTCAAAAAGCTGATAACCATCAAGACTAATTATAAAGTTATGATAATGCAGATAGTGAAATATTGGTACAGAGATAGCATATAGATCAATAGAAGAATAGAGCCCTCAGAAACTGACCTATGCATATGGAAATTTGATTTATGACAGAAGGATCATTACAGATTAGTTTTTAAAAAAAGGGACCGGTGAGCTCATTCAATAAATAACCTGGAAGTAATAGTTTATCCCTATGAGAATAAGTTAGTTACTTACATCACAACACATGCAAAACTAAATCCTATGTTTATTAAATACCTAAGTGTAAAAAGCCACTACTTAAAACAATTTAGAAGAAAATATAGAAGACTATCTTTAGGAACTCAGAGTAAGAAATTATTTTCCCAAACTAGTTACAAGAAGACAAACATTAATGCAAAAAGTAATAGACTACTTAGAATAAACAGAACTACATTAATTTTTTTAAAAACATTGTTTATAAAAAAGGTTAACTGTCAAGTCAGATACAGATGCTTGCAATGCAGTCACGTAACTGACAAAGGGTCAGAATCCAGAATACCTACAAATCACTGAGAAAAAAAATGGCTCAATAAAAATAATGGGCAAAGATGAGGACAAGTCCTGGATGAGGCAATCCAAATGTCAAACGAATTTTGATAAGATGGTCAACGTCATTAGTAAACAGACAAATGCAAACTCAAACAACAAAGAGATACCATCTCTGTGTTCGGGTTCTCCAGAAACAGAGCCAATAGGATGTGCATATGTATGGAAAGAGGTTTATTTTAAGGGGTTGGCTCATATGATTATGGAGGCTGGCAAGTCCAAAATCTGTGGGGTGGACCAGCAGGCTGGAGACCCAGGGAGAAGCTGACGTTGCAGGTGAAGTCTGAAGAGCAGATTGCTGGAGAATTCCTTCTTGCTTGGGGAAGTCAGCCTTTTGGTCTATTCAGGCCTTCAGTTGACTGCATGAAGCTCATCCACATTATGGAAGGCAATCTGCTTTACTCAAAGTCCACCATTTAAAATATAAACATCAAGAAACACCCACCCAGAAACATCCAGAATAGGTGCAACCAAACTGACACATAAAATGAACCATCACAACCTCTTATGCATCATACTGGCCAAAGTGTTTGTGTGCCAGTACCAAGTGTTGGCATGAACAGGGAACACTGGGAATTTATTCTGTGCTGATGATGTAGAGAGGGGCCATCTTTGGAGGGTTGGGATCCATACTGGGAAATTCACACACATGCATAAATATCCACAGCAGCCTTGTCTTTGGCTCCAGTGAAAAGCTGAAACGGAACTGGAAATAGATAAATTCAAAGTGATACTTTCATACAATAGAATATTATACAGCAGTTAAAATAAACAAGTGAAAGCAACTCATACCTTCATGGGTAAACCTAAAGACAATGGTGAATGACAAAACCTAGTTTCACAAGGATATATACCGTAGGGTAGATTTCCATAAAATTTAAAAACTTGCAAAACAATACTATGCAATATTTATGGACAAACACCATAGGGAAATCTAAAAACCATGCTTGAGATTAATATACACTAAATTCATGGTCGTGCTGTCTCTGAGGAAGAGGGATGGGCAATGGGATCAAGGAGGCCATCAGCTGTGTCTATAATGTTTACCTACTAATTTTTTTTTAAGGCTTGAAACAAATGTGGCAAAATATTGACTTAATGAAGCCATGGGGGTGCATGGATATTTGTTATATTCTTCTCTCCACTTGTTCATGTATTTGAAATATTTCCCCAGGAGAAGTGTACAGAGGGTTCTGTGTGTCTGGTGAGATGTTCCAGTAAAGATAAGTGTACAGGAGTGGAAGATATTGGAAAAGTGCCCCAAATGCCAGGCTGTGACCCTGGGGTGTTCCTGCATGCTGGTGGCAATCCTTACAGACCAGCAGCATTGCAGAAGCCCAAGGAGGACCAAACACAGAGGTGACAGATGCAATAACCCCCTTGTGGTACATTGAGTCTGGGCACGAAGCATGGTGGAAACCCAGAGGCTGGTGACCCTACAAAGATAAGAGTGCAAAGGAAGGGGTGGGGGTCTCTCCAGCTCGACACAGCCAGTGCAGAGGACCACGCACAAGGCCTTTGGGGCTGCAGAAATTAGTTACTGTACAGCGTGGTGGTGCTTTTCTCCAGAGAGGGGCTGGTCCATGTCCGCTCCAGTGGGTTCAAGTTCCCCTCCAAGAGACCTATTGACAGGAAAAGAATTGAGTCACTCATGTGGGTTGACCCTTATGACCTCAGCACTGAACCCTTAGGTTTTCAACATGTTTCTTAAATGGGGCTGAGAAATGAGAAAAGGACCCTGGGGGTAGCAGGAAATAAGACTAAGATTTTCCACTGGGGCCACAGGTCCCTGGGACTATTCTTAGGACCTGAGGGCTCTGGCAGCTGGCACCGCAGGGGTTTCATGCAGGTGAGTCACTGGGAAGGAACAAAATCAGTGCTATGCTCATCTCCACCTCTGCGTGTGGAGGAGGAGATATTTTAGAGTATTCAGAGGCGTTTTCTTTAAGGATGTTGTTTCCCCTTAGTCGTGATAGGAAGCCATCCAGAGCCAGCTGTTTCTCCATCGGGGCTGGGATGGGCTGGGAAAACATCTGTTGACTCAAAGTGAGTTTAAGGCTCTCAGGTAGCAACTTGTTAACATTTTTCATTGTAAGGCACACGAGGGCAGCGAATTTTGTCTGTTTTGGGAGCAGAGGGTCTCCTAGATAAAGGTGGCGCCGCATTCAGATCAGACCTGGGAAGGAGGGAAGGATGGACCGCACAGGGAACGGGCACCTTCAGTTGAGCTCAGACGCTTGGCCCTAGTCGTCCCCCATCATGGCCTCGCTGTTATCAATTAAAAGGTGGACGTCAAATAAACCCCAGAGGGACAGCCCAACCAGTGTCTCGACCATACGCTCTGCATTCTGCCCTTGCCACTATCAGTGTCCGTTCTGGGACATTCCTCCAGTGCCATGAACCCAGACGTGTGACTCAGCAGAAATCACAGGAATATTTGGAGGGTAAAGTAGATGATCTTAATGAATTGCTTTGAGTCTGGAAACAAAGAAGCTGGCTGGTAATAAAGGAAAATGGAGCCTTTCTAGGTCCTTCCCAGCAAATGCGGAGATCCAGAGAAGGAAGAGAAAGCCAGCTAATGTGACATAAGTAACGTATTAAAGGGCCAGAGGGATGTGATGCTGGGCTTCAGTGGATGTGTGTGAGGGCAGCAAAGACACACCAGGTACATGTTTGGAGAAGCCACCCGATGGCCTTCGGGAATGCACCGGCCTGAAACCCAGATTGGAATTCCGGAAGCTTCCCCTGAGCCTGGAGTTCTGGGGCCTCCGACTAAAATGGGAGTGGAGGGGATGGGGGGCAGGGTCTCTCTGCCCACCAACACGACCCTTTCTTCTTGGTCCTCGCCTCGGAGGCTGCCCACCCCCCTGGGAAGCTGGCACTTTCCATATTAGTACATCATGACCTTCGTGTGTCATTTAGTTCACTCTGTAGGTTGAAATTTATTTTACAGATAAGATTTCAAGCATATTGTAATCAAAAGACTATGGTAACAACCACGCCCGGTCTGTATGTAATGCCCCCCTGGACCAGGCCCTGGGCTGGGGCTCCTGCGTGTGTTATCTCATGGAATGGCCTCTTGCCTGAGTATTATAATCACCATTTTTACAGATAAGGAAACTGAGGCTCAGAGAGGTAACTTTAAAATTCAAGTCACACAGCAAAGTAAGTGCAAACAGCAAGTATAAAGCCAAATTTCAGTCCCAAATCATTCTTTTCACGTCTCTGCATAGCAGTACAAGTGAATACCCACTTTAAGATGAGAATACCAAAATTAAATATTAAATATTCTCATAGAACCCTACATTTGCAAAAACACAGAAATTTTGTTGTAGAAACGCCCATTTATATGTCTTGAAAGTGACTGGTTGGAAAATAAGCAAAAACAGAAGCGAGCAGAGAGGCTGAGAGGGTGCTATTTCGGCTCTGATGTGAGTTTTAAGGGAACAGGGACCAGAAAGCCACGCTCTGTCTCCAGCTGTCTCCCCACGGCTTGGGTAAAGCTGAGCTGTGAAGCCTGAGTCTCCCTGTGTGGTTTTTTCTGACGCCAAGTACATTGTTCCAACACCAGTTCTCCAACTCTCCAAAGCCAGCTGGATGTCCTGCAGTTCAATCCAATTCTGACGCTAACTGTTCAGAGTTAGAGCAGAGCCCACAGGTTAGGGGCTCAGTCCCCCAGGATTGCCCCCACTTCAGATGCCAGCTGCAAATGAGGAGCCCAGGCTAACCACACTTCTACCTGGCCAACTACAAGCTCAGGGGTTCCCACACCCCCTCCCCCAGTTCCATAATTTGCTAGAACGACTCAAAGAACTAAGGATAGTGCTCTACTAACGATTACCGATGTGTTATAAAGGATACAACTCAGGAACAACTAAAGGGAAGAGGTGTGTAGGGCAAGGCATGGAGGAAGGGGCAGAGCTTTGATGCCCTCTCTGGGTGTACCACCCTCCCAGCACCCCCGTGTGTTCACCAACCTAGAAGCTCCTAAATCCCATTGCTGAGGGATGTTTATAGAGGTTCCACTACATAGATATGGTTGATTAAACCATTGGCCGATTGATGATTGAACTCAATCTCCACCCTTCTCCCCTCCCGGGAGGTCAAGGGTGGGACTGAAAGTTCTAACCCTCTAATCCTGTGGTTGGTTTTTCTGGCTGACTAGTCCCATCCTGAAGCTATCTAGGGCCTCCCCACGGGTCACCTCATGAGCATACAAAGGACAGTAAACCCTGAGCATCTTAGGCACTCTATGCCAGGAACTGGGGACAGAGACCAAGTATTTATTTTTATTACACCCCTCCCTCTCTAAAACCAGTTCCTGTTCACCAAGATGCAGCATCCCAGGCTCACCAATTCCTAGAATCTTAGGGTAACTTTTAGCTTAACTGTCACAGGTAGACCCGACAGCCTTGCAAGTATTCTTCATGTAGCCTGGAACTATTTCACATTTTGATTTTGCTTATTAATGTGGCCATCTTTTCTGTAGTTGACCCAAGGTTTCTTCCACTGTGGTCAGCGAATCCACAATCTGCTTTCTATTTGGGAAACTTATTTATGATTTTCTTTGTATTCCAGTGTGGTCATGTGTTCTCTGATTTTTAAAGATGTACATACACACATTCGTTCATTCATTCACCCGTTCCTTCACTTATTTTTATTTTTTATATAATTTTAAAGGTTACACTCCATTTACAGTTATTTCAAAATATTGGCTATATTCCCCATGTCATACAATATATCCTTGAGGCTATCTTACACCCAGTAGTTTGTACCTCCTACACCCCCACCCCTACATTGCCCCTCCCTCATCACTGGTAACCACTAGTTTGTTCTCTATATCTGTGAATGTGCTTCTTTTTTGTTATTGATATATTCACTAGTTTGTTGTACTTTTTAGATTTGACATATAAGTGACATCATACAGTATTTGTCTTTCTCTGTCTGACTTATTTCACTCAGTATAATACCCCCCCATGTCTATCCATGTTGCTGCAAATGGCATTATTTCATTGCTTTTTATGGCTGAGTAACATTCCTATATATATATATATATATATATATATATATATATATATATATATATATATATATATATATATATATATATATATATATGTATATATGTATATATGTATATATAACATCTTCAGCCATTCATCTGTTGATGGACACTTAGGTTGCTTCCATAGCTTGGCTATTGTAAATACTGCTGCTATGAACATTGGGATGCATATTTCTTTTCAAATTTCACTCATTCATTCATAGTGCTCTTCAAAACCTCTGGATTTTCACAAAACCTAGGCACGCTGGTTCTCATGTTGTCTGAGGGTTATTCAACTCATTGTTCTTCAGCATTTTGAGATGTGAAAAGCTGCTCACCTCCAGCCCTAGCCTCCTGTACTTACTTTCTCTGTCACTAGACTGTCGCTGTGAAGGCAGGGACACTGCTGAATCCCTGGTCTGATACTCATGAAGGTGCTAACAGAGGCTGCCTGTCTCCTGCCCTTTCTCTGTTTTTGGCCGATGGGACTGAAAGAGAGCAGAAAGATGTGGAAGAAATGCACAAGATTACAACTGTAAGGTTATTTTAAAATAATAATGATGAGAAAACCTATTTATTTTAGAGCTGGAGAGAACTAATTTGAATCCTGGTTTTATCCCTTTGTACTGAGAAACTTTGAGATTGTTCCTTAGCCTCTTGGAGCCTTCCTCGTTGTTTAATGGGAAAAATAATGCCTGTGTCATGTGGTTCCTGGGACCTGTGAAAAGACATAGAGCGCACCCACACATGCCGTACAAGGCAGCTGACCACGGGCTGCCTATGGCTGGGGTCCTGATGGTGGTGCTTGGTGCGTACCTGCCATCACTGCCGCTCTCATTCCCCTTCCTCACTGGGTCCCATCAGACTCGCCTGTTTTCAGAAAACTGACAGAGACTGACCAAAACGATAGCACCTTGAGGCTGATGTGAGCAAACACAGATCAGCCTCAAAGACATGATTTCTTGTCTTATAAAATGAGGAATACTTTAAAGCTTACTAACAGTAACAGCTACTATATATTGGGTGCTCACTAGGAGCCAGGCATGATTCTTAGAGCTTTCCATGTATTAACTCCTTTAATCCTCCCAATGGCCCCATGAGATAGGTGCCCTGACTATCCCCTTTTTATGGACAAGGGAACAGAGGCATTGAAAATCACTAACTTACCCAAATCACTCAACTAGCGAGCAAACCGACCCGCGGTGAGATTCCATTTGTAGGAAGTTTAAGAACAGGCAAAACTAATCTATGCTGATAGAGATCAGAATAGCAATTACCTGGGCAGGGGGTGGTAGTGGTGAATATATAAATGTACACACACACACACACACTCACACACACACATATCTTTCAGTGAAATGTACACATTTTGTAAAAGAAAGAAACAAGAAAATAAATACATCATTTGAACAGAAAACAAAACAAAACAGAACATGTGATTGCCCAAACGCCACTGCTTGAGGTTCCGACCTAATTGAGGTGAGCAGCAGTCTGATTTAGAAGTTTACTCATTGATGCTATCACATTGCTGCAGGGTTGAAATTGTTGCTCGCTGAAGCCTCACTAGAAAGGCTAAGAGGAAGCAGAGTGGCTCTGTGTTGGGATTACGCCATGTGCTTGGTGCAACCATGAGGCCCCATTGGCCTTTTGTTTCTCTACACTAACATTGAATTGCTCTGGAAATCCCTCTCTGAATTCTGCAGATGTTAGCTCTTCACCCATGACATCTGCAAGTTTCCCATTTTTACCAGAATCACCCTCTCTGAATTCCTCATCCCTTTTTATTCATCACCAAGCTAAGGACCTATATTAGTTGTCTTTAGCTGTGTAGCAAATCACCCCCAAACTTGGCAACTTAAAACAACAAACATTTGTCATCTCACACTATCTGTGGGTCAGGAACATGGACACAGCTTAGCTGGGTGCCCGTAGCTCAAGATCTCTCATGACGTTGCAGTCAAGCTGTTGGCTGGGGTCTCATCCGAAAGCTTGATGTGGGGCGTGGGAGTGTTTCCAAGCTCACTCATGTGGTTGTTGCTGTGGCTCCATCCTTCACCACCTTTGTCTCTCCATAGGCAGCCTCAGGACATTGTGACTGGCTTCCTCTAGGCTGTGTGATCCCAGAGAGGGTGAGAGAGCACCCAAGATGGAAGCCACAGTCCTTTCATAACCTGATATCAGAAGCGACAGCCCATCACTTCTGCCCTATTCTGCTCGTTAGAAGCAAGTCACTTAGGGGACTTCTCTGGTGGCACAGTGGTTAAGACTCCATGCTCCCAATGCAGGGGGCCCGGGTTCGATCCCTGGTCGGGGAACTAAGATCCCATATGCATGCCGCAACTAAGAGTTCGCATGCCACAACTAAGGAGCCCACGTGCCACAACTAAGAAGCTGGCAAGCTGCAACTTAGACCCGGCACAACCAAATAAATAAATAAATAAACAAATAAATATAGAAGCAAGTCACTTAGTCTACCCCACACTCAGAGGTGTAGATACAGGGGGGTTGGATCACTGAGGGCCATCTTAGAGGTTGCCAACTTCAGGACTGCTAATTGTTTCTCTGAAAACAAAAGGGGAAGAAAGAGAAAGACCGAATATTGTACATTTCTTCTCCCTTCTGAGTCCAGATGGTGGGCCCAGTGTCTATTTCCATGCTTTAAAAGCCCACTCCCATTTCACTGGGTGGTTTTCAAACGGTCACGTGAAGAGAGGGATTACTTTCAAGGAAACTTCAGTCCCTCCTTCGGTTGATACCGCCTTTGGCTGGGTCTCTCCACAGAGCCGTTCTGGGGTGGAGGGAACACTCTCTCCCAGGGGCTTCTGTCTGAACCTGTGGGCTTAAAAGTGGACATGGAAGGGCTTCATGAAAAACATCATTTGAGCACCTACTGGATACCAGGCTCCATGAGTCTGGGGCTGGGAGTGCTGGGCTCCATAGAGAAGCCAGTGCGATGGGTGAGAGAGATGCAGAGGGTTAACTTGTCAGAACCTCCCTCCCCCAAGTGCTATTATGGGGTGAGGGATATGGGGGGAGTTACTCGACCTTCAGGAGCCTCAATTTCCAAGCTTCTTAACTGAGAGATTATGTCTGTGACACCCTCAGAGGCACACTGGAGTCGGGTGCTCCAACTAGGTCTCTGTGAAGCGTGGATATGCACAACGCGGCAGCAGAGATTACCCTGCAGAACCATGTCTCGCCTGGGCCAGCCTGAGACTGGGCTCAGTGGATCTTGCTGATGGTTTGAGCAAACCTGTATCCCGACACCACAGGAGGCTCTCAGAGGAGCCGCTTCAGGGAGTGATGGCCCTGGGTCCACGTTCAGGTGCGGATGGGAGCTGGGTCAGGGTGAGCCATGTCTGGGTTCAGAGCCTGGTGGCTCTCTTGGCCGGTTCTCCCAAGATCTAGGAAAAGGGAGTAGTCCAGATGGAGGGGCCGGTTTTCAATCCTCATCATTTCCTTATGCTTTCTTGCTTGATTCTCACCTCCTGTAACCCTTCTCAGGGATGTCACCCGGCCACTTCCTCCTGGCTAGAGCAATCTTTAAGAAGTTGCGAATTCTAGGTGGGTCCAGAGTTAGCCTCTGCCATGGGAAGCCTCTTCGGTTTTCCACCCTCCAGCCCCATCCCCTACATCCTGCGCCTCAGACTTCACATTTGGGTCTTGTTTACCAAGTGATGGAATCCCACGGTGGGTGTCAACCTCAGTCTCATCTGAGGGGCCATCAACTTGCCCATCTGGAACAGGAGGCTGCTAAGTCCCGAGAAGCTGGGGATCCCAAGCCAGTGCTGAGTGGGTGCAAGGGCGTGTCATCCTGAAGGTCAATGCCATGTGGGAAAAAGGTGGGGCTCTGTGCTCCCGCCCCCTTCCCAGCCCCAATACTACCTTGGGTAATTCCTTTAGCATCTTTTAGATGTTTTTGCAATTTATAAATCAGAAAAATATTGTGAATCTGATCAAATAATAAACATGGAAGAACTCAGAAAACGGTGTAATTCAACAACAATAAACGTGGAGCATCTGCTAAGTGTCAGACTATGTCCTGAGCGTGAAGCCAAGACAGAGCTCACAGCCTTGTGGAGAGACAGAGAAAAAACAAACACATGCATGCAGAGCGCCCTGCAGAATAACAAGGCATGATGGAGGAGACAGAAGGAAGGGGCATAGTAAGAGGTTCAGGAAGGAAGCCCGCTCAGACCTGGATGAGATGAGCACCGAGCCATGTGCTTTCCTATGAGAAGAACATTCCAGAAGGAGGAACAGCCAGGTTCCCCAGATGGAAGGTGTGTGTGCCGGTGACTACGGTCTACATGGGAGCTCTGCCCCCAGGACCGTGATCCACCCATGCAACAACAGAGTATCTGGGGCACTGAGGATGCTTGCAGCAGCCGTGGCAACATGTAAAGTGTCTTCGGCTGATTTGTTGAAAATAAGGTCTAGAAATCAGTCAGCAAGAAGGTGATACAGAGTTCCCTGTGCATAACAGTAGGGGAAATCTGCTCAGTATTCTATAATAACCTAAATGGGAAAAGAATTTGAAAAAGAATAGATACATGTATATGTATAACTGGATCACTTTGCTGCACACCTGAAACTAACACAACGTTGTTAATCAACTGTACTCCAATATTTAAAAAAAAAAAAAAAAAAAAAAGGATGCAGATCAACAGGATAAATTCAAAGCCCGAACTCCCTTCACAGCCCAGCCCAGCCCCAGTCCCCCCTATCTCCCACCACACATCTTCCCAGCCCGCACGTCCAGCAGCAAACTTCTCACTAGTCTGCAACTTGCCTCCAGCCTCTGTTCTTCTGGCTAAAATCTCCAGCCCCACCACTGTGCCTGACTTTTAAGAACCACCTCAAACTTCATCACTTCATGAAGACTCCCATCCTCCCCGGGGTCACCCAAGCAACTGGTCACTCCTCCCAGGCCTTCTCCTTTTTTTTTTAAGATTTTTTTTGATGTGGACCATTTTTAAAGTCTTTATTGAATTTGTTACAATATTGCTTCTGTTGTTTGCGTATTGGTTTTTTGGCCACGAGGCATATGGGATCTTAGCTCCCTGACCAGGGATGGAACCCGCACCCCCTGCATTGGAAGGCGAAGCCTTAACCACTGGGCCACTAGGGAAGTCCCCATCCAGGCCTTCTCTTGCACTTGGACATTCCTCCAACGTGATTCTATTGCCCAGGGCCACTGGGAGTTACCCGAGGACCTGCCCCCATCCGTAGTGTGACAGAGTGTTAGTGAGAACTGAGGCAAACAGGCAGGGGATCACATTAGTGATGGAGCAGAGGTGCGTCCCCCGTGATGTGGAACCACTGGAGGGTCACTGTCAGTTCATAATTACTCCAAAATACTCCTAGTAAAGTTCTGTTTTAATTTTATCTTTATTAGTAGTAATTTTGATGTCATTGCAGAGAAAAAGTGATACTCTGTTGGACAGTCTACAGAGCTGGCTTCATACACACTTGGACAGGCCTGCTGTGTTTCTGGGAGTTACACACCACGGCCTTTCCTTCTGGGAAGCTGCAAGGGATGCATTGCCTCCTGACGGGATCCAGTGGTCGTATGCTGGAGGGTAGAGATGGGGCACGTTTTACCCCACCCTCCTCTCACTTAGCACAGAGCCTGGCAGCGTGGAGGGTCAGTGATTATTGAGATCAAACACCTGCCCAGCACCCAGCCTCCTGCCTTCTGCCTTGGAACCGGCATCTCAGCTTCCTCAGGAGTGATGAAAAAGGAAGCCAACCCTGACCTGTAGAAATAGTCTATTTCCTTAATTCCAAGGCACACAATTGTTCAGATTTTAATTATTCTGGATTCAGGATATGTCTTACAATTAGTTGGTGCGTTACATGGGTGTTTCTTTTATTTTTTTCTCCCTCCCACAAAAAAAAAAGCTGTTCTGAAAACAATGCCATGTCTTACAATGGATGGCATCTTAGAATCAAAGAAAATAGGAGTTAAAATCATGGGGTGGCAGCTGAAGGTCCAACTCATGTCGGACTCCCAGGAGCCACTGTGAAAATCATGTTCTGTTGTAAATGTCTGTTGGTGTGAGCGCAGGGCGACCGGATTCCTAGAGCCCTGGGGTTCCCTGGCCATCCCAGGATCACGGGGCAGACAAAGAAGAGTGTAGCATGGGTCCTGCCCACATGCGGTCAGCCGTGCCAGTCTGGCCACTGGCTTTTGTACTTTTCATTCCGGAATTCGTAGAGAAGGCTGCCAGCGACGAGAGGTAACCTCGGGACACACAGGCCTGTGTCAGGCCTTAGAATTCCGGAAGCCAGTGGCCAGAGTTGTATGGAGCCAGACAGGACACATATGGGAATACAATTACAGTGAAGCCAGCGTGGCTGGAGCGGGAAATAGGGCCCTGTTGCATGAGGGCCCAGTGTGGTGAGCAGGCCCAGGTCTGGTGCTGGTCTTGCAGAAGCACACCTCCTGGAACCCATTCCTCGCCACGCACTCCCGCAAGAGCCTCCTTGAACAAACACACCCCACGGTCTCAAAAAGCTTAGAAGTGCTACGGCAACTGTCAGGCTCTTGGAGAGCCATACACATTAAAGGCACTGAGAAGTCCTGCAGAAACATGATGAATGTTTGTTGAATGTTCTCCAAACATCTTTGATCACAGAACCCTTTGATTCAGGTTGCATCTTATAAAATCTGAAGATAGGAATTTTCTGCAGAACCACTACTGGGCAACGGTCCTGTCTGAGCAGAACGTTTGAGAGCTGAGAACCACTCTTGTCACTCTCCAGCTGATCATGGAAAGGAGAAAGCAGAGTGGAGAGGTGAAGGGCAAGACCACAGAAGAGACCCTTTCTGGGAGCCCAGGGCACGGCCCCACTTGCACGCCGGCCTCCTCCGGGAAGGTGGCTTTGGCTGTCACAGGTGTCCCCGGGGCAGTGCGCTGCCAGCCCTGGTCTGACAGGTATGCGAGCCAGGTGGGTGTGCTCAGCATGGCCTTGGCACACGGGCTGAGTTGCTTTTGGAAGGATCTTTTCTCGAACAGGAACTCACACACGCACAAACAGCAGCAAAATACAAGGCCACACTCACCCACAAAGGTTGTTCTCTGGTTCCTCCTGCAAACCCAGGACAGACCTTGTAGAAACAAGCACTGCAGGGCATGGGGTACGGAGCCAGACAAAGAGGACTGTTGCTCTCTGAATTAGGGACACACAGATGCTGCTTGCCATTCTCTGGAGATCTGTAAGGAAAAATGGTGGATAATACTGGTTGATAAGCAAGGCCCGAGTTTCCTAGTTTCTCCCTAAGCCCTTGGTGACCACCTCCTGGGTGCAGGACAAACAGAACTCCAAAGTACTTTAGGCTGCAGGTGGATCTCTGGTGCCCAGCAAACTCTAGTGGGGAAAAGGATGCAGCCCTGGAGAGGTAGCGATAGCCAGTATAAAATCGCTGTTGTCAAACCCTCCTCGAGACAGCAGGGATCCGGGAAGAGGAGGCAGGTCTTTCCAGAAGACTCACTGGAAACATTGAGACTTGTTCTAAGTTTTGAAGGGTTGGTCTGGGGAGGAGGGAGTCACATGCAGCGGGCACAGCCAAAGCAAAGGCAGGGAAGCAGAACGGTCAGGATTTGCTCTTCGAGTGACAAGCTGGTGCCTGGGGTCCTGGGACACCAGCTGGGAGGTGGGGTGCAGATACCTCCCACCTGGTGGATTTGTTCGTAGAGATATCTCTTGGGTACCAGATGCCATGCAGGGAAGGGTCTCTTGGCTTCCAGCAGTCGGCAGTCAGGAGGGGGCCATTGAGTGCTGGCTTGGGGTTGAGGACCTCTGGGGCGAGGAGATGGATGCAGGCCAAGGGTTTGGTGTGGCAGGCTTTTTTAGTGGACAGGCGTGGTCGTAGAAGGGGAGCCCCTGAGCTGGGAGAGCTAGAGTGGCGAACAGTGAAGTGTCAGGCCGGGTTGATTGGGCCAGAAGCCCCAGGAAAAGTGGGGGAGGGAGGGGCACATCCCTGCACCCTGGTGCCAGGGTTATGGTTATGACTGAGGCCAAGTGCAGCAGGGGGGGCCGGCTGTGGTCCCCACCCAGGATTCCACTGCAGATGCGTTTTTCTTTCTTTTTTTTTTTTTAATAAATTTATTTTATTTATTTATTTTTGGCTGTGTTGGGTCTTCGTTGCTGCGCGTGGACTTTCTCTAGTTGCGGCGAGCAGGGGCTGCCCTTTCCTGCTGTGTGCGGGCTTCTCTTGCTGCAGAGCAGGGGCTCTAGGTGCGTGGGCTCAGTAGTTGTGGCACACGGGCTCAGTAGTTGTGGCTCGCGGGCTCTAGAGTGCAGGCTCAGTAGTTGTGGCACGCGGGCTCAGTAGTTGTGGCTCGCGGGTTCTAGCGCTCAGGCTCAGTAGTTGTGGCACACGGGCTTAGTTACTCCGCGACACGTGGGATCTTCACGGACCAGGGCTCGAACCCGTGTCCCCTGCATTGGCAGGTGGATTCTCAACCACTGCGCCACCAGGGAAGCCCCAGATGTGTTTTTCTGAGCTGCACAGTGATCATTAAATCTAGGAAAGCTTTATATCAATGTCTCGATTTCTGGCTTCTCCTGAACAGTTGAAAGGCCTGGCCTTCGTGGGCCTGCACCTGGAGTGCTGGCCAGAGCTGGTCATGTGGCACTTGGGACTCGGGGACTGGGCCCTTCAGCCCCCACGTCCCCACTCTACTGACTGCCTCGTGCTCGGCTGGCTTCTCTCCTGTCCCTTTACAGCCCTGCTTGGCCCCTGACACGTAGGTTCACAGCCTGGACGCAGGTCAGGGCACGAGGGGCGGCTATTGACAGCAAGGAGCTGGGGGTGAGATCCAGCTCACATCCGGGTCCCCAATCCTCGGCATGTCCATCCCAGGGAAGGGGCTCCTTTTGCTCTTCACACAAAGATGTAGAGATTAGAGCTGGCCCTGCCCCCAAAGTCTCCCATTCATTGTTCCTCTGAGTTCCCATTGGCCACAGTGGACCACGTAGCCCATAAGAAGGAGAACAAGGCAGGGGGAGGGGGCTGGGACTGACAGGGTGCTGCATTCTCAGACACAACTGTCTGGACATCTTTAAAAACGTGGAGAGATCGGGATGCCAATACTCAGTAACTCTCAGCTTTGGGAAGCGGTCTGTAAGCGTCTAACCGAGCCATTTAAAGCTCAGAGGAGATTCGAACAAGTTGCTACTGCGGGTATAAATCATTGACTGCCTACAAGGATTTTCCTTCTGACCCTCCCAGCCTCCCGTGTCATGGTTATTTTTATTTCCCTGTTTTGCTGATGAGGAAATGGAAGCTCACAGAGGTTGAGTGATTGGCCCCCGGCCACTGCCCTTCACGCTAATACTAATACTAACAGTCGTTACCCGTCCGGGGCTGGGCTGAGCATTTCACACCCTTGGGCCCGTTTAGTCCTCACCCCACGAGAGAGCCGGTGCTACTCTTCCTGTCTAGACGGGGAGGCTGAGGCCTGGAAGGGTCTGTGTGCGTTCTAAGCCACCTCCATGAATAAGACCAAAGGCCCACACCTAAGGGCTAATTAGGATGCACAGACGTGGGATTAAAACCTAGGTCTTCAATAGAGAAGAGTTTTGTGGTTGCCAAGGGGGAGGGGCACGGGGGAGGGGAGGATTGGGAGTTTGGGATTAGCAGATGCAAACTATTAGATATAGAATGGATAAACAGCAAGGTCCTACTGGATAGCACAGGGAACTATACTCAATACCCTGTGATAAACCACAGTGGATAAGAATAGAAAATTGAGTCACTTTGCTGTACAGCAGAAATTAACACGACATTGTAAATCAACTATACTTCAATTTAAAAAAAACGAAACAAAACCTAGGTCTTCAGTGTAGACTCTGTACTACACCATTACTACTACTCTTACTCCATTTTTGATGTTAACCTCCTGGTACCCTGAGCTGAGACCATCTGTTCAGGTTATTCCTGGTACCCTGAGCTGAGACCATCTGTTCAGGTTATATGGTTAGGAAACTCCAAAATCTGAGCATTAACCAGAATGCTTCTAACAACTAGGAATCAGTGCCTTTCCTACGAGACAGAGCACCTGTGGCTGACGCTGGTCAGTTGGGTCAGTTGTAGGGCTAGAGCTCCGGCCGAGTCAGCGACCTGGGTTCCAGCCCAGCCCGGCGACTCTAGCTGTGTGACGGTGGCCAGCCGCTTACCCCTCAAGGTCTCACCTGCCTCTCCTGGGACATGAGCACAGCCTTGGCCCCTGAGTCCTGGGCTGTGGGGTCTGGTGAGGTCACATATGGATGGGGCTCAGATCCGGCGCTTGGCGAGCCACTGAGGATGGGGATGGAGAGGGGGTGTGTTTCTCATCCCAGGCAGAGGGGTGAGGGCCAATCACCAGCAAGGCCGGTGAGAGTTTTGAGCCATTTCAGAGCAAGGCTGGCGATGGACCTGGGAGCACAGTCCAGCTCCAGGGACAGGATAGAGGGGCAGCCCCTTCATCTTATCACATGCAACGCCCCCACCCCCCGGCAGAGTGGGGAGAGAGCTCCCGGCCGCTTCCTGCGGAGGAGCGCTGCGAAAGACCTGCACCAAGACCTACACCCTCCCACCCAGCCCTGCCACTTAGACACCTGGCCCTGGACCACTCAGTCCCCAGGCCCCCATGTCTCAGGATGGTCCCAGGCAGCAGGGAGCACTTAATCAGCTTCCCCTAGCCTCCTAACAATGCCAGGCATCGAGCCACTCTGCTTTTCCAGAAGCTTCTGTGTCCAAGGTCAGGTGGCCACTCGGTTATTTTCGCTCTGTCCCTGGGGTCGCCCCTGGGCTTATGACAAAAATCCTCCTGCTCAGGACTTGGGGAGAAGAGGAGCCCGGTGCCCACCCCCCAGCTGCCGTTTACATGCATGGCCCTGCAGGTTTGGGGGCTTAGCTCTCCCCCAGGGGGAGCCCCACATGGAGGGCACCTTTGGTCCCCCAGCTGCTGAATCTTGCTCCAGCATCCTTGAAGACACTAAAAACCTGTTTAAAAGAGAAACTCTACTCTATTGATAGTCTGTAATGACCTATGTGGGAAAAGAATCTAAAAAAGAGTGGACATATATATTTGTATAACTGATTCACTTTGCTGTACACCTGAAAGTAACACAACATTGTAAATCAACTATACTCCAATACAAATTAAACCAAATGAAAGAGAGAGAGAAGAAAGAAAGAACACCAATTTGTTGTGCTGAAGCAGCTCCCACTAGCATCAGGTCAGATGGAGCTGGGGGTGGGAGCCGAGTGGCAGCAGCCAGAACGCTTTGCAGTCCTGGATTGTTTGTCCAAGTACATCCTGTGAATATGCGAAGCTCTCTGGCCCCTGCCCGTGGCCCAGCTCCCATCCATAACGCATTCAAACACTTGAAAGCAATTACAGTAGTTGGAGCTCTCAGCCTGGGCTGTTTTTTCCTAACCAGACGGTGTCCACGTGCCCATCCCCCTTAGCAGAGGGGGAAATGCCATGGTGAGGAGCCAGGTCAGAGCACTGGATGGAGGGCGGGGGGGGGGGGGGAAGAGGGGGGAGACTGAGGAGCTGGACCAGGGGTGGGAGAGGCTCTGGAAGGTTCTGTTGTAGGGGGTAGAAGGGCAGTAACAGTCCGTTCCCTGGGAGCTGAAGATAGGAAGACAGCAAGGGGCTGTAAAAAAAAAAAGGAAAAAGAACAGGACACAGGACTTCCCCGGCAGTCCAGTGATTAAGACTTCACCTTCCAATGCAGGGGGTGCAGGTTCGATCCCTGGTCGGGGAGCTAAGATCCCACATGCCTCAAGGCCAAAAAAATAAAACAGAAGCAGTAGTGTAACAAATTCAATAAAGACTTAAAAAAATGGTCCACATCAAAAAAAAAAAATCTTAAAAAAAAAAAAGAAGAACAGGACAGATGTGGGGAGAGAGTGAGAGAGAAAGAAGCGGGGTGGGGTCGTGGAGAGCAGGATGAGGAACAACAGCTCCAGGTCCAAGTTGGCAGTCTGTTTGAAAGAAAAGTGTGCAGGTCCGGGAGGAAGGGAAGGATGTGAGATCTCCGAGGTTTTGCTGAAATTTTCAGGTGCGAATGATCTCTCATTAAAATAGTCACAAGAGAGAAGCTGCCACCAACTTATCCATCTGGAGAATGGGTCAGGGGAGGTCTCAGGAGGGAAGAAGTCTCCGTGGAGACTGAGAACCAACACAGGGTCATGGAGCTTTCAGAGTCAGAAGGCACCTCTCGTGAGTGAGAAAGCTGAGGCCTGGGGACAGTAAAGTGACAATAAGGTGATTTGCCCCAAATAATCCAGCCTGAATTCAAACCCTGAGTCCAAACCACAAGGCAGGTCAAAAGTATGATAAAGATATATCAAATATACCTGAAACTAACGTCATGTTTTACATCTATTATACCTCAATAAAAATATATATGATAAAGATAGATGGTGGGCTGGTAGTCAGAGTTCTCTGCCCACACCATCCTCCTACACACACTGAAACCCACATAGGATGATGGAATGTGGTAGCTTCTTGTCTCTAACAGATATTAATCTTGCAACCTGGTGTGCTTTAAACAGTACACTAATAAAGCAGAATTTACACATCCAAACAATGACCTTGAGTTCCTTGAAAAGCTGCACACCTATGTTTAGCAATTGAACTCACATTTGTTAATTCCTTTCAGAGTAATCCATCTACAATTCATACTCATTCCTGAATGCCTATGTGAGTCAGACTCTGGTATCAGCAATTAAAAAATAAAAAAGACAGAGCTCCCACTGTGTAATTGCTAAACACAATAACAGTTTTAATCAAGGTATTGAAGGAGGGTCAGGGGAGCCCAGGAGGGCAGGACTGCAGCTGTGTGTTCAGCTGGGAGGGTTTCGTGGCAACTTTACCATGCGCTTCCCAGAGCAGACATCACTAATCAATCACAGAATTCTCTCCCAAGGAAGCTGGATCAAGCTCAGCATCTTTGTCAGCCTAGCTGAGAAGCTCATATACCTTCTCTGATTTGCCATCCCTGGGATGCTAGCTGAATCTGCCCATTTTCCAGAGGAAAGTGAGGGACAGAGAGTTCAGAAGCAGGGTGAGATCTAGAACCCAGATCAGCTGACACGGGAGACTGAGCAGCTCAGAGACCCTCCCGCCAAGTGGTCAAAAACCACCCATGGCAGCCTCTATTTCACCCCTCAACCCCACCCCCCTGGCCTTGGATCCACAGATAAAATTACATTCCCAAGATCAGTGCTTGGATTTTATGAAATACCATAGAAAATGGGTCCTCAACCTCCAGGCCGTGGACCGGTGCCCATCTGTGGCCTGTTAGGAACTGGGTCACACAGCAGGAGGTGAGCGGCGGGCAAGTGAGCGAAGCTTCATCTGCAGCTCCCCATCGCTCCCCATCGCTCGCATTACTGCCTGAACAATCCGCCCCCCTCCCCCCGCACCCTGCCACCGCTGTCCGTGGAAAAATTGCCTTCCAGGAACCCGGTACCTGGTGCCAAAAAGGTTGGGGACTGCAACTATAGAAAACAATTTGTTTTTTCTTCTCTTACTATTTTTTGTTATATAATGCATTCTCTTCAGAAAAACTAGAAACTACAACTAAGTAAAAAGAAAAAATTAAAGTCACCTATAATCTAACCACTGTTATTTACATTTACACTTTGTTGAATATTTTTCTAGTATCTTTCCAGGCATTTTTCTCTCTGCTTATGCATCTGAGTAGTGTGTAATTGCAGAGTAATGCATTTATCCTGTATGTCTAAATGTATATGTGTGTATATGCATACATATATGTATATATGATCTGTATGTACGCATATATACACATATACATACAGACACATACATAGACATATAGACATATATATATGATCCTATTGCACACTCGTTTGTAAGCTTCCTTTTCCACTTACCAATATATTATGAATACGCAAAATTTCCCTCTGAATGTCTGTGTCACTGCCAACATACACCCTCCTGGCCCCCATTCCTCAACCACCAGTATTTTGGGTATTGAACCCCTTTATTCAGGCAGGCTTCCCAGGCAGTGGAGGGGGGTGAGCTTGGGCCCACAGAGAGCACCACAGGGCTGGAGATGGGGTGAGCCAAGGAATGGAGAGTTCCAGATAACCGTGTGCAGAGCAATGCCATGGCCTGTGTCCAGCAACCAGGAGAAAAACTGGGGAACAGGAGCTGGATGTGGCTGTGTCCGCTAGCCGGGAGCCAGGGCCCCCTGGCCTTCAACCTGGCCTCTGCTGCCCCATGCCTGCAGCCGGGACGTGGTCCAGCAGAACCAGGCTACCAGACAGAGCGGGAAAGGTGGCCGCAGGAGGGGACGGTGTTTTGTGGATGAGCTGATTCTCACAGGGGTCAACAGAGCGGGAAGTCCTGGAGAAGCCATCCCCCAGGACTTGACTGAGCAAATTGACTTGCTGGAGGAACCCCATTTCAAACCGAGAGATCCAGAGGGGAAACAAAAAGCATTCTAGTTAAATTGTTCTATATTTAAAAACTGGGAAAAAGGAAAAACCTAATTCGAGTATTGAAGTTCCACTGTTTAGAAGTCCACACAGGTCCAGCCCGTTAACCTGGTTAAGGGGTGCACGCTGTGGCTGGGAGGTGTGATTGGGAGCGCCTGGCACGTGATGGCCGTCAATCAGTTTCTACTCTCCCTCCCTTCCTCCCTGCACCCCTCCAAAGGACATTAAACTGAACACAGCTTGAGAACGGAGACCTCATTTCCCTGCTACCACCGACAACACCCTGCACACACTGACTCCACCATAAACATGTTGAGTTTGTGACCCTTGTAGGACAGACAGAGGAAGAATGGTGATGTCAGAAAACACCCTTGCCTGGGACTCATTACAATGGTTTGAGGTTTCAGACGGGCTCAGCGCAAAGAGACCCTGGAATTGAGCCACGATCCCTGGAAGACATTGCGGGTGCCACGTGGGAGGGAGGGGCAGGGCCATTCTCAAAGACAAGGAGGAGAAACCGCCGAAGACATCACAGAAAAGAAAGGTCAGGAGCTACAGGACCTGGGATGGAAAAAAATCTCACTTTTAAAACAGCCTCAAAGAGCACACGCGTAAGAGCTTTCCAGAAACTCTTTAGGACAGAAAAGGCTGAGGAAGTATGGGTCTAGGATACGAACCTTTAGCAATAAACCACCTCTCTGGTCTCCTACTGCCTTGGGCTGTGTTTATGACTCAATGTCTGCCCTTCACCAGCTTCCTCTACACCTCGGGAAACAAAGACGTGCTTTCACCCACTCAGAAGGCAAGCCTGTGTAGGTGTTGGCACCGCAGCAATAGAGGGGCTAGAGCAGCAGTCCCCAACCTTTCTGGCACCAGGGACCGGTTTTGGGGAAGACAATTTTTCCATGGCTGGGGCGGGGGTTGGGGGATGGTTCAGGCGGTGATGAGAGCCATGGGGCGGGGTGATGGGAAGCAGCAGATGAAGCTTTGCTCGCTGGAGCCCGCTACTCACCTCCTGCTGTGCAGCCCTGTTCCTAACAGGCCGCAGCCCAGCACAGGCCTGCAGCCCTGGGGCTGGGGACCCCGGGCCTAGAGGAAGGATGAACAAAGGGACGAGATGATCCAGAACAGAGGCGAGGCCAGTTTGGAACACGTTGCTTGTTATCTTCACTTGTGCACAGCTGAACAAGCTGGCATGTGTGTCTGGACAAGAATGGAAAGGGAGGCTGGCCCTGACTCACCAACCAGGGAATGTCAAATGGAAGGAGTGGGAAATGGGTCAGGGCATTTGCCTTTGGACTTCATGGAAAGGCTAGGAAGCAGGAATGAGCAGAGTTCCTTCCACAAAAATCTAAAAGCCAAAGGATCAAATAGATCAACTTGAAAAAGTGGAAGGGCTGGCAAAGAAAAGTCCCCCCCAGAAATCACCAAGGTCATGGGGGAAGATGGTGAGAAATTTTTATGCATTAGAAAAAGGTATACTAGAAAGCCAGGTTGAGGTTCCCACCAGATCTGGCTCGTCCCATCACATTGCCCACTCTGATGGGTTGGCCCCGGCTACTCATCTAGATGCCCCAAGGACTGCCCACCCTGATGACCTCATTGCCCCTTGACTACCTCACTGAAGACCTTGTCTCCAAATGAGGTCGCATTCTGAGGTCCTAGGAGTTAGAACTTCAACATGTGAAAGTTGAGGTGGACACAATTCAGTCCATAACAGAGATGGGCAGGTAGAATGTTTACTGTGGGGTGTCCTCAGGATCAATACCTGTGAAAGGAGGAGGAGGAGGAAGAATAGGCGGTGAGAGACTAGGACAGTGGCATAGGGCTGGCCCTGCAGGGAACTCTGGAGCTAGGATGACCCTTTGGAATTGTCCTGAGTTGGGTCGAGATGTGCTTGCTTTTTACACCCCTACAGTGACGAGTGGCCACCCCAGGAAGGGCTCTAACCTTGCTTGGCTCCATGCACCTGAGGTAGTCCCTGAAGGGGCCACAGCAGGAAGCTGCCAGCAACACAAGTCCTTCCTTGAGGGTGGACATCTTAACCTTGAGGGTGGATGATGGTTGCACGTCACAGGGACAGACCCAGCCAAGGTGCTGTGACAGTCGGGGGTCGCGGTTCCTCCCCCCACCACCACCACGGGGAGATCAGGAAAGACCTCATGCAGTGGGTGTCATTCGGCCCTGAATTAGCAGAATGGGAAGAACTGGCTCATGGGAAGCAGGTGGGAGCTCCAGGGACCACGGGGACTTCCCAGGTGGGGAAACAGAGGGAAAGAAATGTGGCATCACTGAGTGGGGCCCTTATAGGCAACTCCAAACATTTGTGATAGGCAGAGCAGAGAGTTTGTGGAGAGGAATGAAGGCTGGAAAAGAAGGTGGAGGCCTGAGCAGGGGGGCCTTTGCTGCCCAGGTCAGCAGGTGGTGGGAGCCACCAACATTTCCAAACAGGACAATGACGTGGTCAGAGCCATACTCAAGGAGATTGCTGGGGCAGCACTGTAGGAAGTGAGTTTTTGGCAAGGGGAGAAGTCCTGAGGCCCCTAAGTGTCAGGGGAAGAGGGGAAGCCGCTCTGGAGTGGTGGGGGTGGACCACTGGGGATGGGCAGGAGAGGGGCTACTGAGGAAGGGCTGAGGATGTGCCATGAGGCAGCAAGGGAGGAGGGAGGTGAAGACTTGACCGAGGGCATGGGAGTTTTCCGAGCAGAAAACTCAGGAGTGGAGCAAATTTGAGAGAAAAGATAGTTTCTGTGAAGATCCTCCACGGGCAGTTGAAATATGGGTTGATAATTTGAGAACCGGTCAGGGCCGTGATGATGGATTGGGATCCCAGCCACAGCAGGAGTCCCAGGGAGACTTCTCTTAAGGGACTTCCATTTGGGAAGACAAGACCAAGGCATAGAGCCATCAGCCCCTGACGTGTGATCCCACCTGCAGAGGAGCTGAACAGAGGTGCATAGCTGCAGAAGGGCAGCCTGGGCAAGGGTGGGGGAAGAGGGCACTTGAGTTGGATCTTGAGGGAGGAACAGAACCTGCTTAGGAACAGGGGGTGTGGAATAAGTTGGGGGAGGGCCCCAAAGACCTAACCAAGCCCCAAGGAATAGAGAGAAACAGGTGGAACTGATCAGCAGTGGTGAGGGTGGAGAACTAGATCTCAGTGTGGATGGAATTTACAGAGAGGATGAGTTGGAGAGAGGGCCATGGACTGAACCACAAATGAGAAGGATGTTGAAAGGAGAGTTGTTCCTCTACTCACAATACTTCTCATAGCAAACGTGTGGGTTTTCCAAGCCAAGAAATTCTCTAAATCTCTGCAGATACCAACTGGATGTCCTACAATTTAGTTCAGTTCTGATTCTAACTACCCAGAGTTAACACAAAACCCACAGGTTAAGGGCTCAGTTCCACAAAACTCCCTGCATTTCAGACGCCAATCACAAGTAGTGGATCCCCAGGTTACCCACATTTCTGTCTGGTTTGGCTACAAATTGGGGGTTCCCATGACCTCCTCCTCAGCCTTGATAATCTGTTCTAACATTTCATAGCACCCAGTGAAATAGTTTTACTTACTATTTCCAGTTTATGGTAAATGATATTGTAAAGGATGCAAACGAACAGCTGGATAGAGGTCTGGAAGGTTCCTAAATGTAGGAGCTTCTGCTCCCATGGAGTTGGGGGTGCACCACCCTCCTGGCTCATGGATGCACTCCCCAACCCAGAAGCTCTCCAAACCTCTTTGTTCAGGGTTTTTATGGAGGTTCCATTACACAGGCAGAGTTGATTAAATCCTTGGCCCTTGGTGATTAATTTAGTCCCCAGTATCTCTCCCCTCCATGGAGGTTGGGGGTGGGCTGAAAGCGCCAACCCTCTAGTCATATGGTTAGTTTCTCTGGCAACCAGCCCCGGTCCTGAAGCTATCCAGGAGCCCCACCAAGAATCACCTCATTAGCATAAATTCAGGTATGGTTAAAAGGGCTCATTATGAATCACAAAAGATGCTCTTCTCTCCCCTATCACTCAGGAAATTCCAAGGGTTTTTGGAGCTCTTGTGCTTGGAACAGGGGATGAAAATCAAATATATATTTCTTGTCATATCACAACATCACAGTGTCTGAGGTCTCAGCTCTGGTCCCAGAGCAGGTAAAGAATATGGAAGGTTCACTCTACCCAGAACTCTCCTTCTGCAGCTCAGCTGGGGCTGTGCCTGATCAGCCCCTTGCCTTGGCCTCGCAAGCAGCCCGCCTGCTCCTTCACCAGTCTTTCCTCCCCACACCCTCAACCCCACGCACCATCAGAGAGGTCTGGTTCTCACATTTCATCCTCATAGGTCTGTTACCCAACTGTACGCCAGGCATTCTGCTGCTTGCAGGGCAGCTCCCAACCCCAGTTGGGACCAACAGAATCTTTGCACTTCATTTGGCTGCTAGAGACCAGACTTAGATGTCTGGGCCATCCTAATGGGTACACAGTGGCCACCTGGGTTAACCCTCTACAGATGGCCACATTGGTGGCAGCAGCCATGGAGGGGGCGCCCTCAGGGAGGGCCCACTGTGCAGGCCTTCCTTTATTCCAACCGCTTTCTGTTCTTGCAGTTTAAGAAGAAAACATGCAGCCCATCCCTCCTTGTAATAGACGCCTCTGCGTATTTGAAGACAGTAGTTAAGTCATGCCTGAGCTTTCTCATCTCCAAACTAAACAATCTCAGCCCCTGTAACCTTTCTTGGCAAATTTTAAGGCCCATATGCAGAGGGAAAGCAAAACAAAACCATCTGATGGGGGAGGCCTCCTATCTCCAACCCAGACTCTGCGTTTTGAAACTTGGGTCTTTAATTACATGTAAATTGGGTAGCTTCAAGCATTGGAACCAGTGAGAGACCAGGTGTTCATCAAGCCTCCCACGTGTTTGGCTGCAAAGCTTCGTGTGAGCACCCAGCTGAGGCTTGCATTTCTTCTGTGTTCAGATGCATTTGGGGGGATGAAAAGGTACATCGCTGGGCAGTGACCTAGAAGCCCAATCTGCTGAAACTTCCTGCCCCAGTCTCCTAGGGGTGGGATGGGTCCCAGGAGCCTCTAGAGAGCCGGGCAACCTGCTGGGAAGGCTGCCCTCTGACCCCGCAGAAGCTGGCAAGACCGGTTTTCCAGGAACTCTCAGTGGAGCTGGTAACCTTGCCTGTCAGCTCTCCCCAGAGACTTCCTGCTGCTTCTAAAACAGGAGAGAGGCTGCCGGTGCTGAGTGTCCGCAGTGGGGTCCTCATATCACATTCAGATTCCTTCCTGAGGTGGTTTCCTGGGGGCACCTTTCCCAGGAATTCACTGGGTGTCTTAGGAGACCCCAGGTTAGTGGGTTCTGCCCTCAGGTTTTGCCGGCTGTGGACCAATTGTCCTTTGGGTCTCCGGGGCCTCTTTCTTCCTTCAAAGCCCAGTGTTTGTAGATCAGGCCGAGCTTCCAGAAACAGGAGAGTCACATTACAAGCTCACTTAAGCAAATTCAACACGTTTTTCTAAATACATAAAAGTTATTTGGACAGTGCCAATACTTCGTGTGTCATTCTCATTATACCCAGCAGTGGATAGGGAGGGGAGGGTACATTAGTGCATCCCTCTGTCCGTCTGTGCTGTCCTTCCTGCTGGCTGCTCAGGCTGGAGGCCCCTTGTTTCACAGTACGGCCTCTAAGTAGAAGTCTGAAACCGGGACTCAACCAGAGAAAGCATCTTTTCCAGCGTTGGAGAAAAAATGTGCTGTGTAGACTTTTCAATAGCAAAGGAGTTGATCTCAAATGCGGTGCCTCCGTTAGGATTTTCAGGAGAAGTTTTGACTACGTGAAAAATGTGCCTCGGGGTGACTTTAGAACTTCACCCCCAGGTAGAGGTGCCTCCACTGTGTGGCCCCTGGCAGGGACTCAGCCATTGGACCCTAAGTGAGGGCAGCCCCACATCTGCCTTCCTCACTCTTGTATCCCCAGCACCCAGGACACTGCCTGGCTCTTGCAGGCCCTTAATAAGTAATTTCTGATTTGCTTGACTGGTTGAATTAACTCATTAGAGACACAAAGTCCCACTTGGATACTTATGGCATGCGTACTGTGTAAACTACTCTATGGCTGGTAGGGGACAGGGATTCAAAGAGACAAAAATCACACTTTCCTTCCCCAAATGTATATAAAGCCACCAAGAAGACAAGACATTGACACGTCAAAAATGTAAATAAAAGATAAAGTGGTTTACCCCAACCGTGCCAAAGATGTGTTCATAGAAACAAATTCTGTCACCAAACTCCTGTTTTCTAAAGCAGTTTTTCCTAAAGCATGTTTTTTAGGATATCAGTTTCTTTGGGTGTTAATGTGAGAAAAAAAAAATGTGATGGTTAGATGAATTCGGGACCAAGTTAGGCAGATTTCTTTAGCATAGGCTTTCTTGAAAACCTTTTTTTTTTGAAAAAAAAAAAAAGCTTTATTGGAAGTTCCCTGATGGTCCAGTGGTTAGGAATTGGTGCTTTCACTGCTGAGGCCCCGGATTCAGTCCTTGGTCAGGGAAATAAGATCCTGTAAGCTGCGCGGCATGGCCAAATAAAATAAAATAAAATAAAAAATAAAAAAAGCTTTCTTGAGCTAGAATTTATACATAACAAAATTTATCCATTTTAGGTGTCCAATAGGTTTTTTAAAAAAATTATTTTATTGAAGTATAGTTGATTTACAATGTTTTGTTAATTTCTGCTGTATAACAAAGTGATTCCGTTATACATTTATATACATTCTTTTTCATATTCTTTTCGGTTATGGTTTATCCCAGGATATTGAATATAGTTCCCTGAGCTATACGGTAGGACCTTGCTGTTTATCCATCCTATATATAATAGTTTGCATCTGCAATAGTTTTTTGTATATTTATAGTTGGGCAGTCATCACCATGGCAACTATAGAACATTTTCATCACCCCAAAATGAAACCTTGTGGCCATCTGAAATGACCCTCCCACCTAGGCAACCACTAATCTACCTTCTGTCTCTGTAGATTTGCCTGTCCTTGCTGTTTCATATAGACGGAATCATACAACATGTGGCCTTTTGTGACTGGCTTCCATAACATAGGTTCATCTAAGTTCATCAGCCCTTCATTCCTTTTTGTTGAGGAATGATATTTTATTGTCTAGAGATGTCATATTTTGTTTTTCCCTTCATCAGCTGGTAGACATTTCATGGGCATATTTTGTGTGAACAGGTTTTCAATTCTCTTGGGTATATACCTTGAAGTGGAATTACTGGGTAACTTGGTGACTCTATATTTCATTTTGAGGACCCCCCCAACTGTTTTCCAAAGTAGCTACACCATTCTACATTCCCATCAGCAGTGCATGAGAGTTCTAATTGCCCCATGTCTTTACCGATGCCCTTTATTGTCCCTCTTTTTTTATGCTAGCAATCCTAGTGGGTGTGAAGTGGGTTTTGATTTGCATTTCCTTTCCTAAGCTTTGGAATCTTTGACATGTTGATTGCTTCGTGAATCTTCCAAAGGGGACACAGTGAGCAACAGTTCCTAATGCATTGCACCACAGATCACCCTTGCACAGGGCAGCTCCTGGAATGTGAGCCCACACTCCAAAGCTGGGATGCACTGGCCCAAAGCTGTCTATGCCCGGAAATGTGAGTTTGGGGAACACCTTTAGGGCATTACTTTTACAAGATTTTCTCAAAGTAAAGAATTCTTAACTCTTTGCTGTTTTACATGGAACTTTGTCAAGGGTAATTTTGGCTAAAATGAAAAAGGAAAAGCAGGCTAAGATCTATCTCCTTGAAAACTGTAAAAATTCTGTTGTTTGATGGGGAGAGTTGAGGAAGTTGAACCCCCCCCCCCCGCCCGTGTCCCTTCTTGTGGCCAGCAGTGGCCAACTCTGCAAGATTGTCTTAATGCTTTTGCCTCCAAAATGGTTCAGGCATAGCTGGAGACATGGTGCAGGGCATCTCGGTTGTGCTGGGTTGTCTCAGCTTGACTGGGGACTCCAGGTTCCCAGAGGTCACTTCACGGGGACAGAGAGACACTCCAGTCCCAGTTCTGTCCCAACACATGTAGTGATGAGGTCCTGGGCGTCCTGGGCTTTATAAGCCAAACAGACCATAGGCCAGAAGTTCCCAAGTGTTGGAGAAGCAGTGCCCATCTCCTAGTCCGTTCATTGCTCTGGTGTCTTCTCGGGAGCGTCCTCGCTCTGTCCTCCCCGGAGCCAACCACAATCTCAGCCGGGCCCTCTAACAGTGCCCACGCCTCTGATTCCCCGGGCGGGGGGGGGGGGGGGAGGGGGCGGGGGTCTCTGCTCATCCTGTGGTTATGGGCTTTGAGTCTCCTCCGGGGTCTTCCTGAAGCCCAGTGTGGCCTCCAGGCACACCGCCCCCCTTTCCCCACTGTTTACCTGCCTCACAAGCCAGGCATAGCCTCTCATCTGAGCCCTATGAGAAGTCCTTTGCCAGAAGCTGAAGTTTTCTCCTCAGTATGATTCAAACACGCCCCTTCTTTCAACACCCAAAACCGTGGTAGGGGATTTTAGTCTTATTTTTTTTTTTTTTTTTAGTAGAGAGACCGGGATAAAAAGGGGGATATTTGGGTCTCTTGAATTTTATAGCCACGCCCTTGGCTGAACCTACCAGTGGCTGGTTTTCCTAAGCTGCTGTGTTGCTGTCTTCCTTGTCTTCTTCGTCTGGAGGCAATGACACCTGCCTCTTTGGTGCTTTGCATCAGTCACTTTTCATCACATCTGGTCTCTCCCTCTGAAGAATTAGCCTAACTGGTCACGCTGGGTGGTACCGGCTGGACTGGACTCCTGAGTCAGTGTCCCTATCTCGCTTCTCACCTGTGCCAGGGCAGGAGAGGACCTCAAAGCTTCCCGTCACTCCAACCTCACTGCCTAAAGGGGCACAAGGCCCTCCAGGATATGGGGACAGGCACATTGGGGCAGCCCAGGAACCTCTCGAGCCCTACATCCTCTCATAAAGCTTATTATAAAACTTTATAATTTACTTTATGATTGCCAGAGCTTATTATAAAGTTAAAATAATCAGTGGGGTTGGTGTCAAGGTAGACGTATAGATCAATGGGACAGACTTAGGAATACAGAAATAGACCCACACGTACATGGTTGATTTTTTTTCTGACAAGACACCAAGGAAATTCAGTGTAGAAATGTAATCTTCAACAAATGGTGCTAGGAAAAAATGGGCAGCCATATACAAAAAAAAAAAAAACAAAAAAAAAACCCTTACTTCACATTATACAAAGAGTCAACTCAAAATAGATCATAGACATAAATGTAAGTGCTAAGACTATAAAACTCTTAGAAGAAAACACACGAGAACATCTTAGTGACCTTGGTTTTGGCACCAATTTGTTAAATTCAACAAATAAAGCGCAAATCATAAAAGAAATAATCTGTTGACTGGATCTTATCAAAATAAAAAATAAGCTTTTGCTTTTCAAAAGACACTTAAGAAAATGAAAAGGAAAGCCACAGACTGAAAATATTTGCAAAACATATACATGACAAAGGACTTGTACTAGAATTTATAAATAAGTTATTTATAAGAAGACAAACAACGTAGTTTTTTGAGTGGGCAAAAGATCTGAAAGAAAACTTCACCAAAGAATGCACAGGATTGGAATTTAAGCACATGAAAAGAGGCTCTACATTGTTAGTCATTAGGGAAATGCCAATTACAACTAAAATGAGATACCGCTAACCCACGTGAGTGAATAAAATGAAAAAGACTGACCATACCAAATGTTTGCAAGGGTGTGAAGCAACTGGAACACTCAGTCACTGCTGGTGGGAATGGAAAATAGTATGACCACTCTGAAGAGCATTTTGTCAGTTTTTTTAGAAAGTTAAAAATATATCTACCATATGACTCAGTCATTCCACCCCTGGTTATTACACAGAAAGAAAGAAAGAAAGAAAGAAAGAAAGAAAGAAAGAAAGAAAGAAAGAAAGAAAGAAAGAAAGAAAGAGAGAGAGAAAGAAAGAATATATTCACACAAAGATTTGTACCCCAATGTTCATAATTGTTTTATCTGAAATTATAAAAAATGGAAAGCAGCACAAGAGGACCCCAGCAAATGAACAGATTAACAACTTGTAACATATCCATACAATAGAATGTTACTCAACAATAAAAAGGAAGAAAAGATTCATGTACACAAAAGCATGATTGAATGTCAAAATAATTATGCTGAATAAGAGAAAAAAGGCAAAAACAAGTACATACTATGATTCTAGTTATATAAAATTGTAGAAAAACGCAACTAATCTATAGTAACAGAAAGATTGGTAGTTGCCTCTTGGGGCAGAGGGAGTTGGAAGGCTGCAGGAACTGCAAAATGGCAGAAGGAAACTTTTGGGGGTGATGTATACGTTCATTATCTTAATTGGGATGACAGTTTCAGAGATGTATAAATATGTCCAAACTACTCAAATATACAATTTAATTATATAAGGTTTATTAAGTGGCAATTATACTTTGATAAAGCTGTTGCCAAAAAAAAAAAAAAAAACTCTTATCTTCTGGAGATAGACACTGAATGTTTTACAAACAAAGTTATCTAAGTACTGAAATTTGTTTCAAGATAATACAGGAATGGGGTGTGAAGTAGGTGGTGATACAGATACAAGGGTGATATAGAAAACGGGCCACCAAATGACAAATGTTGAGGCTAGGCTCATTTGCATGTATGTTTGAAATACTACATTTAACAAAATGCCTACTAGAAAATGTGACTTTAACCCTAAGAATGTGGCACAGCTTATTGCCATGTTTCTTTCTTTGGCTTTCTTTCTTTCTTTAGTCAGAAACCTCATTAGCTTTTATTTAGTTTAATAAAAATGTGTATGGGTGACATAGTCAAATGACTTGGTTAAAATTGATGTGAAACAATTAATTAATAATTAATGCAGGGGACTTCCCTTGTGGTCCAGTGGTTAAGACTCCACACTCCCAGTGCAGGGGGCCCGGGTTCGATCCCTGGTCAGGGAACTAGGTCCTGCATGTCGCAACTAAAGATCCTGCATGCCACAATGAAGATCCCACGTGCTGCAGCTAAGACCTGATACAGTTAAAAAAATAAATAAAATAAATAAGAAATAAAAGCAATGATAAAACTGATAAAAATAGAGTCAACTTTTTCAGAACTCTGGAAATTAACCAAATGCTAGCAGCTATCCCGGGAATATTTATGCAAGCAACACAAAACAATGAGTTTTACGGCATTTTAACCTGTCCCACGCCCATCTCTCTCTCTCCGGCTCCATGGTAACCTTGAAAGCCAACAGCTTCCATCATGAGAAAAATCAGTCTGGTGGTTCTCTGGAAGACCTCACTTGCAACTCTGTCCTTGTTCAATCTGATTTGTAGTTTCCCCAGTAGAAAAGCCATTTCCTCTAGTGTATTTGTTAAAAACATTTAGCGGTAACTGTTCAACTTCATGGATGTTTGAGGGAGTGGATAATAGCTGGGACAAACAATAGGCTAACCAAAATGCTTAAAGTAAAAACTGGGGAATAGGAATAATATGAAAAGCTCTGACATATTCTGGAGAATCTAGAGGGCCCTCAGAACTTTAAGGAAATCTCAGTCCTATCATTAGCTGACCATTAACTTAACCAAGCAGAGACTTCAGTAGCTACACAGGACAAAGAATGCAGACTTTACAGAATTACATCAGAAAAGTCACTAAACAACCAAACACCAACAATAAACAGCAACAACAACAAAACCAGGGAAGTGGAGGAGAGACTCTGATTTCCAGAGTTGCCACATTATGTTATTTAAAATGTCCAGTTTTTAATAAAAAATTACAAGACATAGAAAGAAATAAGAAAGTATGGTCCATAAAAAGGGCACATGCAATCAACAGACACTGTCCTTGAGGAAGCCCAAACATAGGACTTCCTAGACAAAGTCTTTAAATTTAGCTCAAAGAGCTAAAGGAAATCATGTCTAAAGAACTAAAGGAAAGTAGGAGAATAGTGTCTCACTTAATAGAAAATATCAATAAAGAGATAGAAATCATTTTCTAAAAAGAATCAAATAGAAATTATGGAGTTGAAAAGCACAATAACTGAAAATTCACTAGAAGGGCTCAACAATGGATCTAACCAGGAGGAAGAAAGATTCAGTAAACTTGAAGAGGGGTCAATTGAGATTATCCAGACTGAGAAACAGAAAGCAAAAAGAATAAAGAAATATGAACAGAACCTCAGAGACCTGTGGGACACCATCAAGCATACCAACACACACATAATGGGGAGTCCCAGAGGAGCAGAAAAAGAGAAAGTGGCAGAAAAAAAAAAAAGTTGAAGAAATAATGTCTGTAAACTTCTCAAATTTTATGAAAAACATTAAACTACACATCCAAGAGGCTCAATGGATTCCAAGTAGGACACACTAAAATATATCCACACCTAGACACATCATTATCAAAATCTCAAAACTCAAAGACAAAGAGAGAATCTTGACTTATCACACACAAATTATCCTCAATAAGACTGAGCTGTTTTCTCTTCAGAATCCATGGAAACCAGGAGGTGGTGGAATGATATATAAAAAGTGTTGCAAGAAAAAGATGATCAACCAAGAATTCTATATCCAGCAAAACAGTCATTAAAAAATGAAGAAGAAATTAAGGCATTCCTAGATAAAAACTGAGAGAATTTGTCATTGACAGACCTGTTCCTATAGGAAATACTGAAGAGTCCTTCAGGCTGAAATGAAAGAAGCAGCAGCTTGAATCCACACAAATAAATGAAGAGGACCAGTAAAGGTAACTACATAGGTAATGTAAAAGAGAGTACAGATATACTTTTTGTTTGTAATTCTTTTTTCCTCTCCTATTTGATTTGAGACAACTGCATAAAGCCATAATAATAAATGTCTATTGATGGATATACAAAATATAAAGATGCATTTTGTACAATACAGAACAAAAGAGGGGGGAGGGAAATGAAGCAATGTAGAAGCAGAGTTTTACATACTATTGAGCCATTTAGTATTGTTAAAGTGGTATTAATATAAACTAGATTGTCATAAATTAAGGAGATAATTGTAATCCCCAAGGGAATCCCTAAAAAAAAATAATAACAACTAACATCATAGTTAATGATGAAAGACTAAAAGCTTTCTCCCTAAGATCAAGAATAAGACAAAAATATCCATTCTCACTATTTCTATTCAACTTTGTACCGGAGTTTCTAGCAGGTGCATTTATGCAAGAAAAAGAAATAGAAGTCATCCAGATTGGAAAAAAAGAAGTAAAACTATCTCTGATCTTGTATATAGAAAATCCCAAGGAATCCACTAAAAAACTATTAGAATTAATAAAGGAGTTTAGCAAGGTTGCCGGATACAAAATCAGTATTTTAAAAAATCCGTTCAATTTTTATACAGTAGTAAGGAATAATCCAAAAGTTAAATTAAGAAAATAATTCCATGTATAACAGCATCACAAAGAATAAAATACTTAGGAATTAATTTAATCAAAGGGGTACAAAACTTTACACTCGGTAAACTGCAAAACATTGTTGAAAAACTTAAAGACGACCTAAATAAATGGAAAGACATTTCTTGTTTGTGGATTGTAAAATGCAATATTGTTAAGATGGCCATGCTCTCCAAACTGACCTACAGATTCAACACAATGCCTACCAAAATTCAACCTCCTTTTAGGAGAAATCAATAAACTAACCCAAAAATTCACGTGGAAATATAAGGGACCCAGAATAGCCAAATAATCTTTAAAAGAAGAACATGGTTAAATGATTCACACTTGCAGATTTGAAAATTTTTACAAAGCTACAGTAATCAAGACTGCATGGTATTGGCATAAGGAGAGATACATAGATCAATGGAATAGAATTGATAGTCTAGGAATAAACCCATATATTTATGGTCAATTGATATTCAAGAGGAGTTCCAAGACAATTCAATGGGAAAATAATAGTCTTTTCAACAAATGATGCTGAGACAACTAGATATCCACCTGCAGAAGAATGTAATTAGACTTCATACTCACACCACGCAAAAAATCAACTTCAAGTGAATCAAAGACCTAATGTAACAGCTAAAACTATAAAACTTTTAGAAGAAAACATAAGTCTTTGTGACTTTGGATTAGGCAATGATTTCTTAGATATGCTACCAGAAGCATAAGCATCTAACTTAAAAATAGATACATTTAACATCATAAAAACTAAAAACTTTTGTGTTTCAAGGACGCCATCAAGAAAGTGAAAAGCCAACTCACAGAACGGGAGAAATACTTGCAAAGCATATATCTGACAAGAGTTGAGTACCCAGAATACATAAAAAAATTATTACAACTCAACAGTAAAAAGATAAATACCCCAGTTAAAAGATGGATGAGAGATCTGAATAGACATTTCTTTGAAAAAGATATACAAATAGTCAAGAAGCAAATGAAAAGACGCTCAACATCGTTAGTCATTAGATAAATACAAGTAAAAACCCCAGTAAAATGCCACTTCACACTCAGTAGGATGATTAAAATTAAAAAAGCAAGATAAACCCAAGTGTTATTGAGGATGTGAAAACATTTGATCCCTCAATATATTGCTGGTGGGAATGAAAAACTAGTGCAGCCACTGTGAAAAAGAGTTTGGCAGTTCCTCAAAATGTTAAGCATAGATTTACCGTATGACCCAGCGATTCCACTCTTACATATATAAGAGAACTGAAAACATGTCCACACAAACACTTGTGCATGGATGTTCGTAGCAGCGTTCTTTATGATAATGTCCATCAACTGATAAATGAAGAAACACAATATCGGGACATTATTCAGCTATAGAAAGGAATGAAATACCAATGCATGCTAAAACATGGATGAACCTTGAAAACATGCTAAGAGAAAGAAGCTGGTCTCAAAAGTCCATATAATTTATGGTTCCATTTAAATGAAATGCCTAGATAGGCAAATCCATAGAGACAGGAAGTAGATTAATGGTTGTCAGGTGCTGAAGGAGAAGGAGATGGGGAATAACTGTTAATGGTACCGGGTTTCTTTGGGGGGTTATGCAGTCTGATGGTTCAAAATTCAAAAGACACAGGAGTCAGCAATGATAAGCCTTCCTTCCTCCTCTGAAAGCAGCCACCCATCGCCCCTGCAGCCCTTGGGATCCATGTTCATTAAGGACTCAATTTTCTATTGTTCAAGATGTTGCCTTACGCACACATTTTTTATACTATTATACACACTGCTTTGCAGTTTGCCTTTTCCTTAGGCATTTATCCTCGGCTACCATCTATGAGTCCCTTTATATTATTCTGCGACAATCCACTGCAGTTGACTATGTCCTGCAGATTAACATGAGATAGCCATCTATGATAATGGTGATGATTGATTATATTGTATCACGAGCATCACTGGACAGTCTTTATCAACTCAATCCAGATCAAGGAGCTTGAATTAAATTTGGTGTCATCTGGGCTCAGGGAATCTGGGTCTTGGCCGGAACGCCCCATTGTTTGCCTGGGATTTTGTTTTCAGCAGAGTTTGAGGTCATATGATTTTTGGTGAAAATGTGCACAGTCAAATGAGACTTTACTCTTCTGAACATTTTTGTTCCTGGAGGCTTATGAGGGAACTGCTGAATTGAGTTAGATGCATAAAGATACCCATCCGCCTTCAGCCATAGTAATCAAAGACCAAATACGTAGTCAACAGCCACCTTCAGCAGCCACCTCCCGGCGTGTGTTGTTACCTGGCCCTGCATAGATGCCCACACGCCTCTCAGCTTAGGAGAATTAGGGCAGCAGGTACCAGCACAAAGTTCCCCACTGCTCTCCCCAGGGTCAGGTTGCTAATATTGCGCCGGACCCCTTACCATCTTTCAGAATTGAGGTCTTGTGGCTTGTTTTGCCCATTTGTTCATTGGTACAGTAGACATTTCTATATAAAAAAAACACGGACCAGGGAGCTTCAGTGGGTTCAGCCATCCTCTCTGCAGTCTTGCTGCTGTTGGTCCTGAAGGTGCTTCTACACAAAAGGTCCCCAAATGTCTCATTCTTTGGTTATGAAGTTAGTAGGACACGTACCCTGCGTGGTTTTCTCATCGGGCTTCCCAGTCATTTCCCAGGGAGGGCCCCTCTGTGCCCTGAAGTCACCTGTGTCAGTAGCAGGAACCAGTGTGCGTCGCTCTCATTAGAGCTGATTAAGCCGCACAGAAGAGGAATGCAGGAGCTCCCCCCAGGCCTGGGCGAGAGGTCGTGGAAGGAGACAGGTCAAATATGCTGTGGAGTTTTAAAGCAGGAATGAGGCACTGAATACTAATAGAACCTACCCCCCAGCTTTGTGGAGAGGATTCATTGCAATAATGCAGCCGATGTGCTTAGAACAGTTGCTGCTTAAGAAATGTTGGCCTCACCAAAAGGAGGGTGGAGCCAAACAGCTGTCTGCAAAAGAGGAGGTCCATCGAAGAAACTATTTTGCAGAAACCACAGAGGCCATCTGGCCTTGGATTAAGGGCTTGATGAGGGCCCGGGGCAACTACTATTGCGGATGCGACAAGGAATCTGCTGGGAAGAAACCAACAGCTCGGCAACTGCAAGAAGGGCCCACTTGAAGTCAGAGAATCACAGTGGAGTTAACACGGCTTATTGGCAAGTGATTCTCAGAACTCTAGTGTTCTCACCCATTAAGTGGACGTAACTGTCTTACTAACTCATAAGATCACTGCAATAATATATCTAAAGGTCAAGTTCTCTGCCTGACCCAAAATGAACATGCAGTAAGTGGTGGAGGTGATGGGATGGAAGAGATGTTTCGAGGAAGATTTTATGAGACTCCTTGCAGGGCAGACTCAAATCTGTTGGGCAGGTGTTTTGAGCTCGCTTGGGTAAAAAGCCAGGGCTGGGCACATAGGCTTCAGAGGAACAGAGAAGCTGCTCTAGATAAGAGAGGAAGGACTCAGTGCTCCTGGGAAAGGATGGGGATTCCAGAAGGAGGAGCATCAAGGATGAGATCTCAAAAGAGAAATAACTTTGGGAAAGAAGAAATTTATTTAATAGGGAATTTTGCGGGCTTTGAAATATGTGGGGTTAACCAATTCCTTGAGTTACTCAACATCGTCTGTCAAGTCTATGCTTTTCACTGAGAGTTGTGGAAAAATGGACTCTTTTTGTTTATCTCGAAGAGTTTGAGTTGTGTTGAGTTAGGCATGGGATGTAAAACAGACTGACCCTATGGATGCAGGATCCAGAGGATAGGGAACTGCTGACATCTGGGCTATAGTGTTGTTGCTATGATGATGGTGAATCTAGAAGAGGGGTCAGTGGTTGGGGACAGGAGATGCAGATGTGGCTTAAGAACATGGTTAGGGAGGTGAGGGAGGGAAGGAACCCAGTGACTGTATGTTCCTTGAACAAACTCCAAAAGGAATCCAGGAAGAAGAAAGACAGTTTAAACCTCCGAGGAAGCAAGAGGATAATGCAGGTCCAAGTTAAGCCAGGGTAGAGGGTCTTGAGCCAAACCGTAGCAGACAGCCCCTCCCCCCATGGTGGAGGTGATTGTGCCTGAGAACCTCGGTCGGTCTTGGGTTGTAACCGAGCAGGACCCAATGGGGCCTTCCCGGGCAGGCCCTTCCCCCATATCCTCTGCTTTAGCTCCTCCCTTAAGGACCTTGATAATAGTATCTGATGCACATTTCCTGAGTTGTTTTACAGATGCTAAAACCACCATCAAAGGGAAGAAATGAACTACTTGATAATCATAAGCATGGAGCCCTCAGACCTACTGACACCTAAGGGTTGACAATGTTCACCCCCGTGACATCGTCCTGTTACCCCACCACCAACCAATCAGAGAATTGTGCACGAGCTGATCACACACCCTGGGACGCCCCTCCCTAAATGCTTTGCTGAAACCCATTGGGGTTTCTGGCTTCTTGAGCACTAGCTGTCCTGAACTCTTTGCTTGGTGCCCTGCAATAACTGCTTCATTTTCCTTCACCACAACCTGGTGTCAGTACATTGGCTTTACTGTGTGCGGGCAAATGGACCCAAGTTTGGTTCGATAACAGGGTCAAGAGTGGACAACCTTAGACTTGGGTCAGGAGGCACCACGTGTGCAGATTGCACTTCTTTTTCTTGTGGTGTTCTTGGAAAGGGGCTAAATTCCTTAGGCCCTAGTGGCTGATATACTCCTTGTGCTTTAATGACATAAGGTAAGCTGATTCTCATGTCTGAAGAATCTACTAGAACATAAACAGTTTAGGAAAGAGGTTACAGGCGTAAGAAGAGCTGACGAGGGCTGATTATTCAGGCTTACAGTCCAGGACAGGAAGTACTTATTGGGTGCCTACCGTGTGCTGAGCTTCATACCCTTGTTTCCATACTGGAAATGCAGGACTCCTTTACCCAATCAAAAGCATGTCATAAGTGCCTACTGCATAGAGTTTTAGGTTCCACACACTGAAAGCGGTCTAAGATGCCTGGGATACAACTTTCCTCCTTCTCTTTACCTCCTTGCAAGAGCCTTCAATATTAGATCCTTTTTATAATTCCTTCAACTTTAATTTTACCAAAGAGGCATTTGGTTTAGCCAAAAACAACATTAAACTGTATATACTTTTGTTAGTCTGAGACTGGAAAATCAAAGCATGACCTTTTCTTTTTTTTCAACATCTTTATTGGAGTATAATTGCTTTACATTGTTGCATTAGTTTCTGCTGTATAACAAAGTGAATCAGCTATACGTATATTTATATCCCCATATCCCCTCCCTCTTGCATCTCCCTTCCACCCTCCTTATCCCACCCCTCTAGGTGGTCACAAAGCACCGAGCTGATCTCCCTGTGCTATGCAGCTGCTTCCCACTAGCTATCTATTTTACGTTTGGTAGTGTATATATGTCAATGTCACTTCGTCCCAGCTTACCCTTCCCCCTCCCCATGTCCTTAAGTCCATTCTCTACATCTGCGTCTTTATTCCTGTCCTGCCCCTAGGTTCTTCAGAACCTTTTTTTTTTTTTGAGATTCCATATATATGTGTTAGCATACGGTATTTGTTTTTCTCTTCTGACTTACTTCACTCTGTATGACAGATTCTAGGTCCATCCACCTCACTACAAATAACTCAATTTTGTTTCCTTTTATGGCTGAGTAGTATTCCATTGTATATATGTGCCACATCTTCTTTATCCATTCATATCTCCCCATCCCGGCACCACTAGCCCATGAAGAAGAGAATCTCATTGGTGGCTGTTTTTTTCAACGGTACCGTGACCACAATCTGAACTATATCCAATAACGTTGATAGGATGATTTTAAATTATGTGGTCTTTAACTTTGTTTTATCAAGGAGGCTATGAAATCTCTGACCCACCCTAGTCTTGTCTTTTCATTTGGAAAGAGAAGATTGTGCTCTTTGTAAGAGGCCTTAAATTATTACTGGAGCCATGGATGGAATTTTCACATGTAAGCTTATTGAAATGGCAGTAATTTTCTACCTGCCCCTTACTGCACAGAGTATCTTTACACTTTTTGAGGAGTTAAACTGAAGACTAAAACTACAAATGTTTTTACTACTTTTTTTTTTAAGATGAATGTTGTATTTATATGCATTCATGTGTTGTATTTAGGCAGCCCACTTATATCTTTTTTGTTCTGCAGCTGGTATTTCCTGCTTCCAGTGATACAAAATGGCTGTGATGGTTAATTTTATGTGTCAACTTGACTAGTCTAAGTGGTGCTAAGATAACCAGTAAAGCAATACCTCTGGGCATGTCTGTGAAGGTGTCTCTGGGAGAGGTTAGCATTTGAATGGTAGACTGAGGGACGCAGAGGGCCCTCACCAATGCCGTGGGCATCTTCCAATCTGTTGAGAGCCTGAATCGAATAAAAAAGCTAAGGAAAGACAGATTCACTGTCCGCTTGAGCTGAAACATCCATCTTCTCCTGCCCTGGGACATCAGTGCTTCTAGGTCTTGGGCTTCCGAACTCAGACCAGGTCTTACACCATCATCCCGCCTCCCCCATTCTCAGGCCTTTGGACTCAGACTGAATTACACCATCAGCTTTCCTGGTTCTCAGCTTGCGTGTGGCAGATGGTGGACCTTCTCGGCCTCCATAACCACGTGAGCCCGTTCCTATCATCAGTTTCCTCTTATATATGTCTCTCTATACACACCCTATAGGTTCTGTTTCTCTGGAGAACCCTGACCAGTACAGTGGCTCCTTCAGAAAAGACACCATCGAAGCCCAGCTTTCTCACAGGGGACTTTTCTGCTCTCAGGGGAACTTGGAAAAGGGTAGTCTGGCCTTTAAGGGACAAAGTGGAGAAAGGGTCTAGTGCTAAAAACACTCACATGGTCACATGGGGAATGGGTGCTATGCAATATGTCTAACTCTCAGGCTGACTTTTCTAGAACCTGGGAGGGGAGGTGCGCCCAGCCCTGTTCCGACTGGGGAGCCCCGTGTGGTCCAGGAGAGTCCCTGCAGACTGGCCACCAGGAGAAGGAGGACCAGTCTGGGCGCTGTTTGTCTGCATTGTTGAACCAGCAAAGACATGCCTGGCCTACGGAGGTGCTGACAGTACCTGCTGGTAGGAAGGAAGATGGGGTCCATGAGGCTCTAAAGTCTGGGGACTGAAAACAAGCCCAGGGACCCAGGGAAGGAAGAGCAGCTCAGGTCACCACACTTGAGTCACCACACCAGCTCTAAGTCAGCACAAGGCTCTTAATCGTCTTCCTATGAAAAAGGTGTGTCTGGAGACCCGGTGGCCAAGGGTGAGTCACAGGTAAGGTGGCCAACCATCCCAGTTTTCTAGGGACAGAAAGGTTTTCCAAGAATTTGGGTTTTAAAGCCAGGAAAGGAAGCCGGGATGAGTAGGTCACCCTAGGAGGGACCTACAAGGGACAGGCATGAAGGATGTAATTCATTCTAGGACTCAAGCCATGTTCTGAATCGTCTGGTAAAGGCCATGGTCTCACCAGGAACCGCCCCCTCCCCGAAATGAGAACCGGCCATTCTAATTCTGCCTGTTCTCTTGTCGGTCCGGGGTCAATAGATCCTCCCTGCCATCCCTCCCCATGGCCAGGCCCTGGCTTTCAGCCCCACATTGGCCTCTGCTCCATCCTCCAGAGATGAACCAGAAAGCAGATCTGGGAGAGGACATCCTGGTGTCCTCTGCTACCCGGTGAGGGCACCCGCCCTGCTTGCACTGCGTTTTCATTTAAAGCATTATATTTGCAAACCAAAAAAAGAAGTCCTAGAAATGCAGAACTCCACCTGCCTCTCAAAGAGAATAAATCCCAGGTGCGTTTAAAAAAATGACAATCCTGAAAGGATTTATGATTAGCAATCTGTAATTTAAAAACTGATCTTTTATCCAGAAAGCAACACACATTCTTTTCTTAAGTTGTGTTTCTTTGTTAAAACGTCCTGCCTCTCAGAGGTGTAATATGTCCATCAGGACAAACACTGAAGCATGCCCGTTTAATACCTTCCACACGCCGCATGGGTCCAGCAGGGATATAGTTACAACAGAAAAACAGCAGGTATGGCCACCAAACCAATAAAAATAATGGGAAAGGCAATTTCTCAATTTCAGCCCCAGTCTATGCCTGGGCCAAAAATCCATCTGCTTGGGCTCAAATGCTGACTCACTCAGGCACATTACTTACCCTTCTAAGCCTCAGTTTCCTCATCTGTAAAATGGCATCCTCCTCTCCTACTGGCGGTTAGCCTGAGGCCTAGTGGACCGCAAGTGCTCAGTTGCTATTACAATTCATCCTTCCTGTGAGATGCCTTCTTTTTTTTTTTTTTTAAATTAATTTTTATTGGAGTATAGTTGTTTTACAATGTTGTTGTGTTAGTTTCTACTGTACAGCAAAATGAATCAGCTATACATATACATGCATTCCCTCTTCTCTGGATTTCCTTCCCATTTGGGTCACCACAGTGCATTAAGTAGAGTTCCCTGTGCTATACGGTATGTTCTCATTAGTTATCTATTTTATACATAGTATCAATAGTGCATATATGTCGATCCCAATCTCCCCATTCCTCCTACCCCCGATTTCCCCCTTGGTATCCATACATTTGTTCTCTATGTCTGGGTGTGAGAAACCTTCTTGAATCTCACAGATGTGTCCCTTGCGATTGCAAAGGCAGCTTCGTAAATCTTGGCATCTCAAGGGAACCAGGAGCCCTCAGGGACTCACCTGGTGGCCCTTTTGCTGGTGAGGAGAGGGAGGTCCCAAGAAAGGCCGCAATCCACTCCGGGCCACACAACAGGAAACAAGGGTGAACTCTCTGGACTCCCTCTTCAAGGCTCTTTCCACGACAACTGGCTGTCATTCTTCTGTTGGACATGGAAGTACAGCCAAGAGGAAACCAGAGGGGATTCTTTTGTTTTTATTATTGTTCTTTCGTTGGTTTTGTTCAGTTCTGTTTTTTCTTTTTGTTGTTATGTGTTTAAGATTTTTCTGTTTTTTTAAAAAATTTTTTAAAGATCTTTTTTTTGATGTGGACCGTTTTTTAAAGTCTTTATTGAATTTGTTACACTTGCTTCTGGTTTTTTTGGCCCCGAGGCATGTGGGATCTTAGCTCCCCAACCAGGGATCGAACTCGTACCTCCTGCATTGGAAGGCAAAGTCTGAACCACTGGACCTCCAGGGAAGTCCCTGTTTGTTTGGTTTTTTTTTTTTTTTTTTAATGAGACTTCCTCCATGTAAGCATAGGATGTAGAAATCTGAGTCTGCAGCTTGATGATGTGAGAATTATAACCTCCTTCATTTTGGTGTGTAACAGACCATAGTCTCTGCTTTGGGTCCTTGATTGCTTGCAGTGGAAACTTAATCTCGGTGTACCAAAGTTATCCCCCCTCCCTGGGGTAGCACTTGAGCTTGGGCCTGCTGACATTGTGGTGAAGGATGGGTAGGCGACATCCCCTATCCCACTGGGCCTGGCTTCTCGAAGGTCTGGCTTCAGCCTCTTTCTCTGCCCTCAGGCCCTTGAGAAGAGCCTCCCTCAGCGGCTCTTGTGCCCTCCCAGGCCCTCCTTCCAGGGAGAGCAGGGGAGCCCTGGTAGAAAGCAGCCTGAGCATCCAAGTATCACCAGCCCCTGCATCAGGGCGCCCCGGGGAGAGAGAAGACCAATGTCATCCCTTTGACCCTGGATTCCAGAAGAAAGCGGCTGTGAGGAAGAACAAAGGAAAACATCACTGCCAGGGCAATTTCTCCCCACGCAGGCTGCAGGCAGGGTCGAGGAAGCCACAGACTGGGCTGTGGTTTGTAAACTTGCACGTGGACCTAGGCACAGAAGATTCCTCAAAGACTCTAACATGTTTCCAGAGAGGTTCCTGGGCCCCTTCAAAAATCCACCAAGGAGGCGTCCATCTGGCCACACACACTGCACCTGACTCTTGCATCGTGAGTATTAGTACAGAGAAAATTCGGGTAGTGATGGGTAGATAGATGAATAGGAAAGAGACAGAAAGGGGAGAGAGAGAGAGTGAATGAGAACAAGAGAGAAGGCTGTTTGTTTTTTTTCTCCATCATATATGCATACACACTCATAAAGCCCTTTTTTAGAACCCCTTCCGTGCTTTCAGCTTGCTGTGGACATTTTTCCATCCCCAGCTGAGTTCCCTGAAGGTGAGGAGAACCGTGTGTACGTGTGAAGTTCTCTGTGCCTTATCGGTCTTAGACAATCAATACATAATAAATAAATCAAAGAATGCCTGATACTCTAAAAATTGTCTTACTATTTTCAGGCATGTGATTTGGGCAAAGAGTATGCATATGATCCAGATATAGATGCATCTGGGAGCCACGACATTTTAAGTTTAATATAAATTATAACTAGAAGCCAGTAAATGCCTGGTCAAGAAGGAACATGTAGAGAAGGGGAAAAATTGAAGCCCTCCCTTCCATTTCACTCCCCAGTGGGTGTCACTGTTAACAATTCAGACTTCATTTCTTTAATAAAAAAAATTTTTGAATTAACTTGGTGAAATCGAGAGCTATTCATTTTTTAAAACTTCATTATTTTCTGTCCTAAATTTTAATTTCCTCCGTGTCTGCTTTTGTATTCTCTTTACCGTGTTTTGTAGTCCTCAAAATATTTATTGAGTTGAGTTTGCAGGTTTTTTTAATGTGAAATTTCCATGCACCCAAGCACGCACGTCTACCTGAGGTGACTTTTGACCGATATCAAGATACAGAGGGGCTTCCCTGGTGGCGCAGTGGTTAAGAATCCGCCTGCCAACGCAGGGGACATGGGTTCGAGCCCTGGTCCAGGAAGATCCCACATGCCGCAGAGCAACTAAGCCCGTGCACCACAACTAACTACTGAGCCTGCGCTCTAGAGCCCGCGAGCCACAACTACTGAGCCTGCGAGCCACAACTACTGAGCCAGCGTGCCACAACTACAGAAGCCCACGCGCCTAGAGCCCGTGCTCCGCGACAAGAGAAGCCACTGCAATGAGAAGCCCGCACACTGCAACAAAGAGTAGCCCCCTCTCACCGCAACTAGAGAAAGCCCGCACGCAGCAACAAAGACCCAATGGAGCCAAAAATAAAATAAATTTAAAAAAAAGGAAAAAGTTAAAAAAAAAAAAATGATAAAGAACGTTGCCATCACCTTAGAAAATTCTCCCATGCCCCTTTTCTGTCAAGCCTCCCACTCCGAGGAGCAACCACAATTCTGATTTGTTCCAGATGAGCTTTGTCTGGTCTAGGGCTTCATGTGAACACAAGGAGAGTGTACCGTTCTGTAAGCCTTCTTTTGCTCAGTGTAATTTTTGGTATCCATCATTGTTGTTGTGTGTATCGATAGTCTGTTCCTTTTATATTGCTGTGTAGCATTCCATTTTATTAAGATATCCCCATTCGCTGATCCATTCTCCTACCCAGGAACAGCTGACATGTCTCCAGTTTCTCCACTCCAATGAATAGAGCTGCTGTGAACATTCCTGTATACATCTTTTTGTGAATGTATGTTTCCATTTCTCTTGGGAAAACACCTGGGAATGGTATTGCTGGGTCACAGGGTAGGTGTTTGTATAGTTTTATAAGAAGTTGCCACATCCTCACTCACAGTTGGTGATGTCGGTCTTTTTCATTGTAGGTAGGTCTGTGGTAGTATCTTTTTGTGGTTTTAATTTTCATTTCCCTGATGAGTAACGGTTGAGTGTTTTTCACGCCCCTATTGGCCATTTGAATATCTTCTTTTGTGAAGTGTCATTCAACTCTTTTGTCCATTTTAATTGCATTGTGTTTTCATCACTGAGTTAAAGAGTTCTTTATATATCCAGGATATCATTTATTTTTCAGATGTTCCGCAAATATTTTCTCCCAATATACGCTCGCCTCTGGTTTTTTTTTTTTTTTTTTTTTTTTGGCTGCGTTGGGTCTTCATTGCCGCTCACGGGCTTTCTCTAGTTGTGGCGAGTGGGGGCTACTCTTTGTTGTGGTGGCTTCTCTTTGTTGCAGAGCATGGGCTCTAGGCACGCAGGCTTCAGTAGTTGTGGCACACAGGCTCAGTAGTTGTGGCACAAAGGCTCGGTAGTTGTGGCACAAGGGCTCAGTAGTTGTGGCATACGGGCTTAGTTGCTCCGTGGCATGTGGGATCTTCCCGGACCAGGGATCAAACCCGTGTCCCCTGCATTGGCAGGCAGATTCTTAACCACTGCACCACCAGGGAAGCCCCCGCCTCTATTTTCTTAATGGAATCTTCTATCAGCTGAACTTTTTAATTTTGATAGAGACAAATTTATTGATTTTTCTTTTATTTTTTTGCTGTTTATCAAACATTCGCCTGTCCCCAGGTTATGAAGTTATTCTCATATGTTTTTCTTTAAAAGCTTTATGGCTTTACATTTAGGTCTGTAATTCATTTCAAATGAATCTTTGTACATAGTGTGAGAAAGGAGTTGAGGTTTTGTTTGTTTGTTTCCATATGAACATCCAGTTAATACAGCACCATTTTTTTTGAAAAGACTTTTCTTTCTTCCATTGAATTGCTTTGGCATCTTATCAAAAACCAAATGACTCTAAGTAAAGACCTGTTTCCTGGCTCTCTATTCAGATCTATTTATCTATTCGTCAATCCTTCTGCCAGTACCACACTGTCTTGTACTGTGGTTTTATGCTTTCAGGTCAGAGTTTGAGCACTCCAGATTTGTTCTTCTATTTCAAGATTATTTTAGGTATTCTTTGCATGTCTATACAAACTTTAGAATCAATTTGTAAATTGGTTGAGATTGCAGTGATCCTATAGATCAATTTTTAGAGAACTGAAACATCTTCACAACTTGATTCCAATCTGAGAGCATGGATGTATCTCTCCATTTATTTGGGTCTTCCTTCATTTCTCTCAGTAATGTTCTGTAGTCTTCAATAGAGATCTTGCCCATCTTTTGTTAAATTTATTCCTGAGTCTTTTATATTCTTTGATGACGTTAATGGAATTGTTTTTCAAGTTTTTTTCCCCAATTTTTGCTGCTAGTATATAAAAATACAATTGATATTTTAATATTAACCTTGCATCCTACAACCTTGTTCAATTGATGTATTAGTTCTAGTAATTGTTTTGTAGATTTCATAGGATTTTCTACATAAACAATCATGTCATGTGTAGGGTTAGTTATAATTCTTTTCCAATCTTAATGCCTTTACTTCTTGTGCCTGCATTATTGCAATAGTCAAGACTTCTGGTTCAAACGTTGAAAGGAATTAGTGGAAGTAGATACCCTTGTCTTGTTCCTGATATTGGGGGGAAAGCACCCAATATTTCACCATTAAGTATGATGTTAGCTGTAGGTTTTTCATAAATTTTTTTTATCAGATTGAGGAAGTTCTCTTTTATTGTTTATTTTCCAAGAGTTTTTATTATGAGTGAGTGTTGAATTCTTTTTCTGTATCTATTGAAATAATTATATAATTTTCTCCATCATTCTGTTAACTGGTTAAATTATATTGATCAATTTTTCTAATATTAACTCAAACTCACATTTCTGGTATGAAGCTTACTTAAGTATGATGTATTATCCTTTTTATGTATAACTAGTTCAACTTGCTAATATTTTGTTTGAAATTTTTGCACTTGTGTCCCTTTTACTTTTTTCTAATGTCTTTGTCAGGTTTTATATTAGAATTATGCTGACCTCATAAAATAAGTTCAGAAGTATTCTTGCCTCGTTTGTTCTCTGAGAGAGTTTATGAAAGATTTGCATTATTTCTCTCTTAAATGTTAGACTTAATGAAACTATTTTTAGCAAAGTTTTCTTTGGGGAACATTTTTTTATAATAAATTCAATTTCCTAAATAGATGCAGAGTTATTTAGATTTTTATTTTATCAAACGTAAGTATGGTAAGTTGCATTTTTCAAGGAATCTGTCCATTTCATCTAAGTTGTCAAATTTGTTGGTGTAAAGGTTTTTTAAATATTTTTTTCCATTCTTTCAATATCTGTAGCATTTTCAGTGTTGACCCCTCTTTTATTCTAATATTGATAATTTGCATTCTCTCTCCTTTTCTTGATTAGTCTAACTAGAGTTGATCTTTTCTAGAGAACCAACTTTTGGTTTTGTTAATTTTCTCTATTCTTTGTTTTTATGTCATCTATTTCTGTTCTTATATTTATTATTTCTTTACTCCTACTTACTTTGGGTTTACTTTTTTCTTCTTTCTTTCTTTACCCATTTTTTTTAAGACTAAAATTCGAACCTGAAGGCAGTGATTTTAGACCTTTCTTCTTTTCTAATGTAAGCATGTAAAACTATAAATTTCCCTCTTAACATTGCTTTAACTACGGCTCATGAATATTACTATGTTGTATTTTCATTATTATTCTGTTCAAAAGTTTTTCTAATTTTCCTTATGATTTCTTCTTTGGGGTTATTTAGAAGTGTGTCATTTGATTTCCAAATATCTAGGGTCATCCTAGATTTCTTATTGTTATTGATTTCTAATTTAATTCCACTTTGGACAGAGAAAATACTCTGTAGGATTTCCATCCTTTTCAACTTATCAAGACATTTTATGGCCTAACATATGTTTTATCGTGACAAAAGCTCCACATGTATCTGGAAAGAATGTGTATTCTTCAGTTGTTGGGTGTAGTGTTCTATAATTATTAATAGGTCAAGGTGGTGATGGTTTTGTACAGATAGTCTATGTCTTTACTGATTTTAGGCCTAGTTTTTCTATCAATGACTGAGGAGAGGTGTTAACATTTCTGACTATGATTGTGGTATTGTCTACTTCTCCTTTTAACTCTGCCATTTTTGCTTTGTGTATTTTAAAGCTCTGTTATTAGGCCCACGTACATTTATCATTGTAATATCTTCCTGTTGAATTGATGCTTATCATTAGGACATGTCCCTTTCCACACCTGGTAGCACTCTTTATCATGAAGTTAACTTCACCTGACATTGATACAGCCACCCCAGCATTCTTATGCTTACTATTCTCATGGTATTTTTTTCCATTCATTCTCTCAACATATCTGTTTCTTTCTGTTTAAAGTGGGTCTCTTACAGAAAGTGTTTTTATCCATTCTGACAATCTTTGCTTTTCATTGGAGTTTTTAGTCCATTAGCATTCAATGTAATTATTGATATATTTGGAGATAGGTCTTCCATTTTACTATTTGTTTTATGTTTGCAGCCTCTAATTTCTGCTCCTCTGTTCCTCTTTTCCTAATTTCTTTTAAAATTATTTTAATAGATTTTATAATTACTTCTTAATTTATGTATTGACTTTTTAGCTATACTTTTTTGCATTTTTTGTTGATTGCCTATAGATTACAATGTATTTCCTTTCCTTTTACAATCTGTGAGAGTTAAGGTTGTGCCACTTTACATAAACTGTAGAAACCTTACAATCGTATAGATCCATTTACCCCCAATCATTCTTTACACTATAATTTTCATATGCATTACATCTACATAATTATAAACCCCACAAGACAGCATTACAGATTTTTCTTTAAACAATCATATGTAGTTTAAATAAATTAAGTGAAAAAATAGTCTTTTATACTTATCCCGAAATTCACCATTTCCAGTGGTATAATTTCTTTTCAGTCTGAAGAACTTTCGTTTTTCTTATTGTCCAGGTCTCCTGATGATGAATTCTCTTAGTTATCTGAATTGTCTTTATTTTGTATTTATTCTTGAAGGATATTTTCACTGTATATAGAATTCTGGGCTGACAATTTACTTCTTAGAGCAGTTTAAGGATGTTGTTTCACTGTCTCCTGGTCTCTGTTGTTTCTGATGAGAAGTTAGCAGGAGCTGCAGGAGAAGGTTGGTTCTGTTGTCCACAGGAGGCCTTGTTTGCATACATACATGCATCACACACTGGGGAAGAACCTATAATCTTTGCTGACAATGACGTGCAGCATTAAAAAATCTCTATAGTCAGAGCCAGTGCTTGAAAAATTTAGACCTAACATTACTCTGGCCCAGGAAGGATTTTAGTTGGAAATTATAGTTTATAGCCTAGGAGCTATTTTCCAAAGATCTTTAAGGCTTACCAGCAATGCCAATGATAACAATAACGGTGATCACAATGATATCATTGGAATAGCTGCTACAACCTATTGACCCCATAATATGTGGTCATAGGTTATCTCCATCCTTTCAACAACCCATTTTGCAGTTGAAGAAACAGACTCAGTGAGCATATGATCTCTGCTCATGACTAATGGAGCCAGGATACAGTCATTGTGGCCCTAGAGCCCCCCCCTCCCTTTTTTTCCACTGTACCACAAGACTGGCCCCTGGGCTGGGACGCTACCTCAGACCACAACCGCATGATGACAGCCATTTCCTCCAATGGGCCTGAGGATACTTTTCTGTTTTGTTTTGTTTTATCTCTCTACCTCACAAGGGGCCTGTTTGGTGACTCAGAGGTCCTGTGTTGTAGCTCCAGGGGTGGGTCTGAAAGAAAAGGGTCTCCACCTGCAGGAGTCCTGGGCAGAGGACTTGATCCAGCTCCCTTCTCTCTAATCCCCAGATCTCAGCGGCTGGGTGGAAACTCCGTTCTGAGACCACAAGGCGAGAAAATGTCAGGGAGTAAGTTGGGCTAAGCTTCGAGGTTTGGATGTGAGACGTAGTTAGTCTACGTGGCTGGAGTGTGGTAACAAGACACATGGGCCCTTGAGGCTTGTCAGAAACCCTGATTGTGCTGGCAGCGTCTGACCTGCAGTCCCATTCAGATATGACTGAGACAGGAGATTCGGTAAACATGGTCCCTGAAGAGCTTGCGCATTTCTTGGAAAAGGGATTTCCAGAGAGTTCTCAGAGCACATAAATAACAGGGCCATCAAGACAAAGGTAACCATTCAAGGAATGGAGAAGTATATTCTCAAAAATTACACTCCAAGGCAGAGTTGTGGTTCAGAAAGGGGGTTTTACGTTGTTGCTGTTATTGTTTCAGTTTTGGCCTCAGAAAGGGTGCGCTGGCCTGCTGTCAACACTCTCTCGGTAGTGGGAAGGGGCGTGCCTCTCAGTGGGTACAGGCATCTAGACCCCGACATAGATAGAAAGACACGGAGGACCCACTCCGGCCAGTCTTGGGGTGCACTCAAAAGAGCCCTGATCTGAGAGGGGAGTATTTCTTTATAGAAGCAAGCATCTGGGATATGTTTCCAGAGAACTTGTCATGACTTGTAATGTAGTTTTTCCCCCCTGCCTTCTGCAGTTGGGGTTGCTATGCATCTCTGATGGACCAAAAATCTAAGTCTTGAGTTAGACTCTCTCAACTCTGAGCGTGTAAGACCCAAAGGGATGAGGGAGCTCCAGCACAGCCGGGAGCACTTGGAGGAGAAATCCTCAGATCCTATCAGATCCTATTGTCTTGTTGGACTCCTGGGTTAATTTCTGCATCTCATCGATGGTCTACCCCAGGTTACCTTCCGCTACACGCCACCCTCCTGGCCGTGCCCTGTTGACAACCTGCTTATTTCCACTAATTACTAATGGGAGCCTATCTCAGAAGAGGAAAGAATCAGGAAAGTTCCTTGCAATGTGTTACAGTAGAACTTCACTTCTCCAACAGGCTCCTTTTCAGATGGCCATTCCAACTCTCTGGGAAGCCAGATCTCAGAGAACAGAGAGATGTGATTGGAGATGACCCTCACTGTGCTTCTTGGGCAGCCGCTGAACCAGAAAATGTGCCTGCAGGGAAAGCCTCATTTGGGGAAGTGAAGAGGCTAAAGTTCTTTATTTTGAAAATAGAGAACAACCTTCCTCACAATCCTGTCCCCCTTCTTCCCTTCCAACCAGAATATCAGCCCCTCCCCCCACAAAATGAAGAGTTAGTCAAATTTGAGGGACAAATGGGTGATGATGAAGAAATAGCTGGAGAGCAAACTCTGTCCTTGAGCCGTGGGTTTCTGAATGTCAGAGGCAGCTGTTCCCCAGGGCAGAGACCAAGCCGGGCCCTCACCCATTTGAACACCCTCTATGCACAAGGGCTTGAAGCTCTTGATGGATGGAAGTAACCAGTGAGGAAGGAGAGAGAAGAGGAAAGGAAAGAACCCAAATGTGGATTTGCCATTCCTTGTTGTCACAACACACGCACACATACACACACCTGCGCTCTGGCCCCGTGGTCCCTGTTTGGAATCTAAAAGCCCACCTTGCAACCAGGTGGTCATGAACTGGTCATCAAGTCATCTGAATCTCTCACACAGCAAGGGGCACAGAGACTTTAAGGACATGATTATAAGACCCCTTCAAGGCAGCTGATGACAGGACAGGGGTCTACACTGAAGTGTGGGGCACCGAGGCCTGGGTCAAGGGGCAGGCTGGGCTCTGTTGATCTTGTGTGTGGTGATCTTCTTCCTGGGTAGCAGCTCATTCAGGGGATTTACAGGTTGGGTCTAATTATATCTTTTGTGCATGTTCTTCTAGATTAGAGAGACAGCATATACTGATTTTAAGATGAACTCTGTAGATGAACTTTCTCAATCAGAAGTTCTGTAAGCAATGTTTTGATCAGCATTTAGGAATGTAGATAGAATAGTTAAATATCTATTTAACTGGTGATGGAGGGACATGTTCATATTTAAAATAAGACATGAGTTTGGAAATGGTGCTTTTTTCCATCTTCACATTCTTCACAGCACCAGTATCTCTGTCATCACCAGATCCCTTTCTGATTGTGGCACAGTATGTTCACAAACACTGCAGCATTTCAATGCAGTGACTCAGAGCCTGAAGGATGCACCCCAAGAAGGGCAAGTCGCACAGCCATTGACAGAACATGAAGATGATTGAGTTTTGCCTGCATCCCTTAGGTTTGTGGTGGTTGTTTCAACCCCTGGCATTGCCAGGCAGGGTGTTACATTTCTTTGCCTGCTCTTAGCGACCCGATCAGCGTCTCAAACTAACCTTCTCTGAGGATGTTGGAGTCAACGGTTCTTTCCCAGATATGAATTTGTGCTTCAAAATAAACTGCAAAATCATCAAGCAAATCGATGCCCTCTAATGTGAGAAGTTTTATGAGGATTTGACTCTAAAGTGACTTTCTTTTCCGCAGTCAGAGTTTAGAAACCAAAGCAAACCTGGCCGTAGGTTTGAGTATATCTCAGAAGCAATGGGGCGTGGCTCAGTGTGTGCTGACAAGGTCACTGTGAAGGTGGGTGACCAGTGCCTTAGCAAGTCTGGACCTGAGGGCTGGACCTCTTAAGCCCAGAAGGGCCAACGGAGGTAGACTGGTCCACTTGCCATCCACAGGCAGAGACTCTGCAGGCCCAGGGGACAGAGGGCTGCCCGAGGCTAGAGAGCAGAGGACCACCAGGCTGAGGCTCAACCCGGGTCTCTTACTCAAAGCCTCTGCCCAGGGCTTGCCCTTCCCCCTAAATATATGTGCCCCAAATTGTCACCAGATCTCAGGAAAGCACTGGCTTTGTCTGGAATAAACACTAACCCCACAGCACACCCAGTCATTATCAGATGGGCAGTTCTCATCTAGGTCTTGTGGCTTTCTTGGGGTTTTCTCGGGTGTCTCTCTCCCAAATCTTTCCCCCTTTCTTTGATTATATTCACATAAACATTCAGCTTTGTGGCCCTAATGCATTCACAAACATCACTCAGGTTACCCATCTGGAGTCCCCTTTGCAGCTGCCTGTCAACTATTGTCCAAGGTCCATCCCCAGCTGCCCCAGGCCTGTCCAGTGGCTCCACTTTCTCTTCTCTTTCCCCTACTCCTCTCCTGGGAAGGTGCTTCTGAGGGTCCTGAGGGAGGAGACCTGAGGTTCTTCCCTCGGGCAAACAGGGCTAGATGGATGACATAATCCCTGTAAGTCTTACAAAAACAACCTTGTGGCTCTTGGCTCTCTCGGGCTCTCATTTTGGTTGCCTCAAGGCACCAGGCAGAAGGCCAGGGAGCCCAACCCCCGCTTAGAGACTTGCCGGGCTCCAGGGAGCACCAGCGAGGAGATGTCTGCCGCTGCCTGCACCCCCTGGCCAAGGACTCTGGTCCACAGAACCTTACAGCTCTGAGACAGGCCGTGAAACTCTCCCTCATGCCTCCTAAAGTCTGCAATTGCTTGATCACACACTGCTTCATTCTGACTTCCACTTCCCCTCTTTGTGTGTTTTGACTGATAACTTGACTTCAGATAAGTTGATGTCAGAAAGTGATTCAGCTGCTGCTCTAGCCCTGGGAAAGGGCAGGTTCCATGGAAGGCTGAACGCCTATTGTTCTGGGTCATTTTAAAGAGGAGTGAGATGTCTTGAAGAAAAATGAAGACAAAATACTGACGGGTGCTGAATTTACAACACCTAAGGGGAAAAAGCCCAAATGTTCATCAGGAGTGGAATGGATCAACAAATCATGGCATTTTCCCACAATGAAATACTGCCTACCAACAAAAATGAATGACCTACAGATGGACACAAAAACATGGATGATTCTACCAGACATCACATGTGAAAGAAACCAGACTAAAGAGCATATACTATATGGTTCCATTTATATAAAGTTCTAGAACAGGCTAAGCAATCCATGCTGATAAAAGTCAGAGTAGTGATTACTGAAGAGCAGGGGAGGATGATGGATTGACTGGTAAGGAATATGAGGGAGCTTCTGAAAGTGTCCTCTGTCTCATTCAGGGTGGTGGTCACAAATACACAGGTATGTGTGTAAAAGTCCATCAAGCTCTACCTTTAAGAATTACGCTCTTTGCTGTATGCATGTTATACCTCAATACAAACTTAAAAAAAAAAAAAAAAGACAAAAGGAATGAGGAGTCAATGGAGGAAAGAAGGAGAATGAAAGGCTCAGAGAAGGAGTGTAAGAGGACAAAAAAATCCAGGAAGAGCACTTCAGTAAAAGAGCAACAGGGTTGACTAATGTAGAGAGACTCTTAGATGTGGTGGCTGAGAAATTATTTGTCCTGACAGAAGAATTTCAATAGGTTAGCTTCAACTTGAAAAAAAAAGAGCAAGATTAAAGAAATCCACGGATTATGATGTTCTTGTTAGATTGTGAAGGAAACCTCATTCTGACCACTTGCCAGCTAGGTTTGGGAACCCAAGAGTGAATGCAAAGAAGGCGAGTGTATGGGAGTTACTCCAGCTTGGAGATGAACAATGCAGACTTGGCCCAAAGATGAGAATTCTAGGAAAGTAAAGATGTCTCTCAGAAGGAAGACTCATGATGATAGAAAATGATGACAATCTTTGTATTATCAAAGTCCCAGAAAGAGAAGATAAACAGAGGGGAGCTGAAAAAAACATGTGGAGAAATAATGGTGGGACACTTTCCAACTCTGGCAAAAGACAAACTTGTAGATTCAAGAAGCTCAGAGAATTCTAAATAGGATAAACTCAAACAAATCAACACTAGACACGTCATAATTAAACCAC